>NC_090659.1:12091423-12394453 GCF_013368605.1 Nyctibius grandis | reverse complement strand
CACTTTGTGGAGGGAAAACTCAGCACTTAGGTTGCCTGACAGGGGTACGAAAATGAAATCAGGTTTGTCTACACTTATCTCGCTTAGGTTGGATGTCTATATACCAAAGATGTGATATTTTTTTTATAGGTTTTGCTAGGTATTTGATTGCTTTGTTGGAACGGTTCCATGGTATCTGACTGAGCTGACCTCCAGATGTATCTCCTCCAGGGCATTATGTTCTGTTTCACATTATCAGCTGCATGCTCCAAAGGTTAGGTTGTGAGAGCTTGGGTGGGGCTTTTAACTCTTTCTTTCAGCCCCAACAATCGCGGTGTGCCTGTTCTCATGTGCTCGTGTGGTTAATTCTACCCAACAGTGAAAGAAAAGCAATACAAACTCAGCTTGATTTAATAATTGCAGTCATGATTTATGTATGATGGTGTCACTTTATTGAACATTGATTTCATAGATAACAGAGAGCATGTGCCTGGCTTATTTGGAGAGTTTATTCACCACTACAGATCCTTTGAGGAATGTGCAGAAACTTCTAAATATATGGAACAAACTCATCTGGTGTAAATCAGGTGTCTGAATTGACAACAGCAGTAATGGGTAAGGCAATAATTAGTATGCACATCCATTTCAAGGTGTATAGAGCAATTCAGTTCCAGTGCCGGAGTGTCATTGATTTACACCAGCTGAGGATATGGCCCATAGAACTGACAAGAAATGGCTATGCCTACTAATTACTGAAGCTGCTGATGTATTTCAGCTGGTACTAACTGTTTTTATGTCACAGGAAAATTACAGAAATGCTAGCTCTTGCAAATCAGACATCTAAAAGTTTTTGAGACTTTTTCAGTTAAGCGGTCAGAAAAGTGAGGCTGCATTTTGTGCTCTGACAGTCCTCGTTAACATTAAACCCTGGCTTGACACACTGATCAGGCTTCTCACTAGCTTAGGCATCATCACTACTATTTGCACTGGCTTCTTACCGGATTGAGACAGGATCATTTTTTGGTTAACCTTTTGGCATGGTATGAAGATGCATTTAGGATGCTTTTGAGACTTCAATTTCAGGTAGTCACCCAGAAAGAAGCAGCTAGTGAGCACAAAAAACTACCCTACTTGGTATTTCCAACAGCAAATCGTTTATAAGAAGTGACAGCTGAAAACACATGGGAAGTATTTTAAACCCAGTGGCTCAGATAGCTTCCAGTTTCTAATTTATGCGGAGGGTATTGAGGGTTATAGTACATGCCATATTTTGTCTGGGATCACTTCAGTCACAGGTATGTCTTTTCAAGGATTGAAATCACTGAAGGTAAAAGCCCTCACAAACATGAGGACACCAAAGTCCTTCACAGCGTGGCCATAAGTTGAGCTAGCATTCTTTCCCAGCTTCGATTTTGTCCAGTTCAAGGGCCTGTGTGTATTTTGAAGTGCACGGGTTTTTTTATTCCTGGATCAAGTTTCTTTGGTATGTCGTTGGTAACTGTTGGCCTAACTACTGGTGGGACTTGACCATGTAAGAATATTTACAAGGATTTTTAAGACCGAGGTCTCTGACATGGTTTTACTCGTACTGCTGATGACACAATAACTGTGAATATCCCTGGAAATTGTCAGGCTCTAACTCAGCCACTCTTCATATATTTGTGTGCTTATCATATGAGACATTGTGGGAAATAACTAAATCTTTGTTGTTACTTCCCTGAGAGAAGGTTCACTTTGTACTTTTTTGGGCTGGAAGACAAAGGATTGAGCCCCAGACTGTTCATGTTCTTAGAGTAACTTGTTTTATTTACACTGTCAGTAATCCTGGAAAACAGATGGTTACAGAAGCATATAGGCAATTCCTTAACCCTCCATTCCCAGTTCAGTGCTAGTACGTAAGGTGCTGGAAGCCACACTACCTCAAAAGCTGAATGTAGTTCATATGATAAGAATTAGAAAGGAATACTGCTTTTCTGCTATTCACATTCCCCTTAAAGTATTAGAGTTATAAATCTACCAATTGTTATTCTCAAGAGTAAACATCTGGCCCACATGCTAACAAAAAAAATTTATACATCTGTGTAGACCAGCACCTTCTTGTGACCTTTGGTAGAAAAATATAAATAAAGAGGAGAGCTAATGGTGTTGTCATATTTTCTTGCTTTCACAGTCTAAGCCAAAACCTGATTTTAATTGTGGCAAGTATCTTTATGTTAACATCTATTTTCCTTCCAAGTGACAGGCTATATCATGTTATAATGTTAAGCCATTTTGACAATACAGACAGGATATCTTTGTAAGAACCAGACCTTAGCTAGACTTTCTATTGACCTCTATCACACAACTAGGTTATTTTCATAATTTACCTTGATTATCTTCAACTATGAAAAGTCATAGTACTATAGAAAAAAAATAAACTAAAAACAAATCAGCCAATACAAAAAAAAACTTAGATTTGAGATGCTTCTTGAGCAGACGTTTTGATTTTTAAATGATGAAGTTGGTTGTAGGTTACTTGTCCTAATATTATTCAGTACTGCTGTGCCTGCTTTTACTAACAAAATTGCTAATAAATCATTATGAAAGAAGTATTATTTGGTGTTAAGCCAGACTGCTTTTTTTAATCCATTCCTCTTTCTTCTTTGGGTTTATTAACCACAGAGCTGGCTACAGCAACATCTAAGTACCTAACCTTTAAATAACAAATTATGTCCAAGTTATTGTGCTCGTCCATTAGATCTCTTATGTTTTCCTTATTCTCACATAGAAAATAAATATACTAAGTCTGATTCTTCGTTGTCTACACTGCAAGACGCCATTATGCCCATGCAAGACAAAGACAACACGGAAGGAAAAAAATCTGATTTGGTAGCATAATGGATTTACTTTGACCTCATCACAATAATTACACAAAGTAATGAGTGATGAAGAATCCAGCTCATTATTTCTAAGAAGCAACTATCTTTTAGTTAGTACTGCATATCACAGATATAAAGTCCTTGGTTTATCACAGTGATTATTAGTCCAGTTGCCAATCCAAAAATCATATTTGATTGTCTCATTGTGCAGCAGAATACTAATCTATTTCCCTTCTTACTTCTTCCTCTATGCTTGTATAGACAGGTACATTAATCTATTCTGCCAAAAGCAATCTTTTTATCTATGCAGAACTAAAAAGATTCTTCACTCTTATCAGTATCAGCATCTGCATATATGCAGAAGATAAACCAAAAATGTTTCCTCACCCCATTTTTTGTCATTTCTCTGCTCGGAGGGTGATCAGATCATCTTTAATTGCATACTGAGCAACAAATACCTGACTTTTGAGTTTGAGTGACTAAGAACTGCATTTTGTTGACAACATTAATTTGCTCTTGTGTTTTATGTCTATCAATTTTTAAGAATTTAATCAGGTTACCACTTCGCTGAAGACTCCCAAGAATACTTCATTCTGGCAATACCTAATGCTAGTCATTCACCGGATAGCACCAAGCTAAATTCCTTCACCTGAAAGACACTGGATGCATCACATCCTGGTGTATCCTGGGAAGGTAAGTGGTAATTCCAGTTCTGAGGGAGGAGGTTTCAAAAGACAGGATGATCCAACCAAACAGCTTGCTGGCAATAAAAAAGGGCCGTCCCACTCCTCCCCTTCCCTTTCCTCAGGCACTGCTCTGATCACTTGTCAAACAGATTAAGCGCAATAAAATGGCCAAATGAATCATCAGAGGAATTTTATCATCTCTTCGGAAGGCAGGATCAAGCCCACAGGGAGACTCTGAAGTAATTTATCTGTGGGAGCAGGAATCTGAAGTTATATGATCCTTAACTTGGCTGGGGGGATAGGTTTTCATGCAAAGTTTTCATGAGATTGGAAACTGTGCTTAAAATATTGTTTTGATAGTGTTTGGCTGTTTAGTTCATTTTTGAGAAGTACCTAGGGCTCTAACTGAAAGGGAAATAAATGAAGAGGATCTTCTCATCTGTTTGTCAGCCCATGAGTCAGCATGATGAGAAGAGGCAAGGTGTGACCCAAGTGCATCTTTTGGATGACATGTTAAACCAAAGTTCTGACCACTTGTGGTCATTAAAGATCCCACTGCAGTAATTATATCTGTGAAGTGTGTTAACTCTGATGACCTGGCCAAATGCCAAGTCTAAAAATCACATTCTCCCTTCCAAAATTCCCACTTTGTTTCAAATATACTACACTCTTCATTTCCTCTCCGAAACAGCTATGTTGTTGTAGGCTGCTAAATTCTTCCTGTGTTTCACCACAAAGCTGCAGTGCTGTAGTAGATTAAACAATCATTATATGGTTTCTGTATCAGCTTGTAAAGCAAGGCAGTATTTCACAAGATGAAAGGCATTATAAAAATGTAAACTACTAATACTTTTGAGCCTGCTCATTGCAATATGAAATTTGGCCAGTGGCAAAAAGTACAGTCAGCTGAGACAGTGTTGAGTGGTTCCATTAACCATTGATGTGCAACATTTCTCCCAGAATGTTTAGTGTCATGAATGCATAAGTTTGACCTGAAAATCAGATATGTACATCATGGTACTGGCTCTGTTTGCTTTTTAGGTCAGATTCTCATCTGATTTATGCTGCAAACAGTTAGAAGTCCTACAGGAGATGATACACTTGTCATGTCAGGTTTTCTTCAGTCTTTGTTCCATGCCACTGTTCACTGGTTAAATACCAGAGACATAATGTGCTATAGTTCATGTTAATGAATGGTTTTTTTTGTTTGTTTTGTTTTTTGTTAAATACAAAAAAACCCAAAGAAATACTGGGGCTTTTTGTGCATGTTTAGTTACCTGCTTTGAGGCCAGACCAAAAAGGAAGGGTGCTAGACAAAACCCGTTGCTGTGTGGGGTCAATGCAGTAGAGTAATTTAGCTAATGTAATAGCAGAATCATAAAGGACACAAAAGAAGCCATCTGTGTTAAAATAAAGTTCTCCCCCATCTGACGCCAATGCTGGGTGCTTAGTGAGGGAACATAAGAAAAGGGTGCACCCGTAGCAGCATTTCCCCTGGTAGTGTCTCCCCAAATTCTCCCGGCTTCCAGCGGTCTGCAGGACTGTACACAAAGAAACAATGCACAGAATGGATAAACCGGTGGCGTGGAGAAATGATATACAGATGTAGATGATGCTGAAAATGCAATTTGCATAATATGGTAATGTATGCGTTATAGTTTCAACTACATACATGATCAAAGCATCCATTGTAAATGATAATGCAAATTAATTTTAAGCTCATTATTATTAATTGAACCTGAATAAAAATCAGATTCAGTAAAAATAGAATAAAGAAACAAACTGAAACTATGTAGGGAAACAGCCATTAATATCATTATTCTCTCTGACTTATAGTTAGGTACATGCTTCTCCTGTCTGTGATTCTCCTTCTGCCTTCTCTGGTATGATTTCAGATACAAATTCTCCATTATACTGCAGCTCGTGCTCTTGGTTTCTCTGTTGATGTTCATGTCACTCTCTCAGCACACTTTCTCAAATGTATTATTAAGGTCTGCATGGTCTAATAGGTTGCCATTACCCTGAGCTTTATTCATCCCTTTTCCAAACTAAATCAAATTTGAGCTTGAATAATGTTGATAGGGACATTTGCCTAAACTAAATTTGTTACTGCAGTAATGGGGTTGTTTTTGTGAATTAGTGGGTCATTTGTTTTTAAAAACAGAACACCAGTATGTTCCTGATGTTCCTGCCCCTTCTAATAACTTTTTAATGGTGATCTTTTGTTGTGTTGTAATGATTTCTAGTTTCTGCAGTGGCTTATGCTTGGAGACAGAAGAAGGATAAAATACTGGGATCGAGCCATTATCCAGCACTGAAGATTCTGTCCTAAAGTAGGTTTTAAATCATTTAATCGTGTAATGTAATTATATCCCGATTTTCACTAAATATACTTAAATCTGGCGAGACTACGTTTCTTTTTTTTTCCTAGACAGTACTAGGGAGTGTGATCTTCAGTGACTACAAAATTACTTAGCATTGATGATAACTCTCATTAACAACCATAATAAATGTGTGGTTAGTCTCCTTAGAATTAAAGCCACCATAAGGATATGAGCATCTTTTATTTCTTTCTGAATATTTTAACTTTATCATAAACCTACTTTCAGTATAGGATAATGAATTGGGCAAAGATTGCATGCAATTGTAGATGCAGAAAAATATTAAATTTCTTCCTAAACTGAAGAAGGAAAAGAGGATAGATAAAATTTGTGATCTCATTCCTAGGAACATTCCTGTCTGTCTCTCCTTGGTGAGATATTAACAACTTCGTTTTGGCATATTAAAGAAAATACCATTTTAAGTAATAATTAATTTTATTCTTTTTTTTAAGTTATTTTTATTTTCCTTATTATAGACCTTATGATTTGTTTACATGTGGCACTGTAAGAAGTGTTAATGAAACTGCATATCTCGTTTTATTTTTTTTACAGCTTACACCATATTGATAATTATAGCTGCAGTGAAGTTGTACAGAGATTATTACTTTGTATCACAGTACGTACTAGTTAAAACCCAATCACTTTCGAAAAGTGATTCTGGAAAATGCGTTGGAGTGATGTTGTATTTGTATCACAGTGGCTGCCTGTGAATCACCATGGCAAATATACCATTGATCCGATGCTGCTTGCATCACCTACAGGGAGCAAAGATGGAGTGACAACTGGAAGACTAGAGGGAGGTATTTTTGTCCCTGCCCCTTGTTGATTGCTCACACTTTTACCCTGCTGTATTTGAGATGTTCTCACCCTGTCTCCTCTGAGGGAGATACAGGCAAGGAAAAGCCGAAAATCTTTTCTCATTTTCAAACATATAAACATTCTGCTTGGGAAGTCCCCATTACCAAATGTGCCTGCAGCATGTGCAGACACTAACAGCATTAGAGCATGTCCAAAAGATTGATTTTATCACCTTTATTCATGATAAATGGCATTTTACTTCATATGTACTCACTGAAGTCAGCAGGACTTGAAGCAAAGTATGCACATATTGATTTTGAATCCTGGACCAGAATCCCCCACTCCTCCCAAATTTTACATTTTTCAGAAATGCTGGTCACCATTTTAACAGCTCTAAAACTGGATGTTGCAGGTGTCCCGTATTGACAGCTGCAATTTTACTGATGCTATGCAGCACAGGATGTCCAGTCTTATTACGTTTCAAGACACAGGAAATGCAACTCAGTATCTGAATGCCTAAGAAGGAAGGAGCTTTTCAAAGTTCAAGGTAAGTGCCATTATTTTTAGGTTGTTAGAGGAGGAGAAAGCATTTAATGCTCCTTTACTTAATTTAAAGACTTAATTTTAAAACTGGCTTTTCATTTTTAATGTTTCCCACAAAATTCAAGATGACTGTGGAAAACCGTACATGCTGATACATATAAATCAATTACAGACTTTCATACTTATACGCTTCTTGTTTCTCCCTCCCCAAAAGCTCACAGAGGTTCACAAATGGGAAATGCAGAACTGCCAGAGACTTGGACCCTCTCGTGAAGACAGACTGAAGACAGCATACAAAATACAGGATGCTATATAGAAGCATTAGAATCAGAGGGGTGGGGGGTAAGTATACAAAACACTAAACAAAATAAGAATATGTAGAAAAATATGCACGTGTCCACTGCACTCAAAATTAGTCTGTTGACCTTGTTTCCTGAGGCCTTCATTTACATCAGCTGTTCATCAGGGTTCAAAATCTGCCTAAATATTGATGTGGACAACAGCAAACTCCCAAGGTATAAAACCAAGTTTCCTTAAAGTCCTATTGGAGAGGATACACCTTCCTATGTTGTAAGGCATAAGGCAGTTCCTGATCATCAAGAGCAAGGAGGAATTTTTTCCTGAGAATATATTTATTCCCTCCTTAGTTCCTTGCACTTTCTCTAAACTTCTGCTCACTAATGGTATGATGATGGAAAACATGGACTACTGGGATCTGATCCAAAATGGTGATTCCTACAGCTCTACTGAGAATGAATATTCAATAAATAAATAAAATCTCTTGTGACATGCAAAAGGAGGAAAGGGACAAAGCACTCCAGGCCAAGGTCAGAAAGACCCTGTGAGATCTATTCTTGATTATCTGCTGTATTTTTCTTTTCACATGGCTTATTCTTGCAGACTTTGACTGTCTGATGCCTTTCAGTCTCATAGGATTTTTTTCAGATATTGATAATAGGTGTTTTGCCTTAGATGGCAAGCATGATAAAATGTAGTCACGTCCTAGATATTCTGTTATGTGCTCATATCCTGGTATGATCTCATTTTAAGGAATGTGATTGTGACTTTCCAGCATTATAAACTGAAATCAGGATTTGGTTGTAGACTGCTGCATACCATGTAAAATTCTGTCTCTCTAAGAATTTCAGCTCATGTCAATACATCTTCATAGCCAATGCTGGAAAGCATCAACAATTACTGTGTCTGTTTACAGAGCACAAGAACAGAATATTTAATTTTACCAGCCTCTAAGGACAACAAAGCTGAATTTGAATTCTAGTTAAAGTTTTGCTGATTACTATTGACCTTTCTGGGACAAAGACATGAAGGTCACTGGAGTCATGATTTTTTTCACATTCTGCTTGTCTTTGTCATTCCCCTAATAATGCAGAGGACTAGAAACAAGAGCTGGGTGGTGTTTTTTTCCCCCGGCTGGAAATCTATTTAGATTAGTCACCAGGTTTTCCACTCTATGGTCATTGAAGGTCATTTGGCTTATAGCTGAAATTCTCAATTGGAACCTCATCTTGTAATCAGAACTTAAAATCCAAGTGAGGTTTTGTATCTCCTCTGAAAGGGTAGGTTGTTGTATGATTAGCTTCAGAATGTTAAATGGACTGTCTGTGTAATGACGGGTAATTTTGGGGGGCTTAAATTGTGCTATGAGAAGACCTGTCTTAAATAATAAGTACTGGGCTATATTATAAAGAACAGTATTCTAGGCTTCTCCTAAATGCTAATTCTATTACACATTAACATTTCCTTTGCTGTAAAATGGCAAAAGGCAAGCCAGCAAGATGTAAAAATCTTGTAAAGTGCATTTTCACTTACAGACTGTTCCTAAGAGCAAGCCGTTTCCCGAAAACGTCCCTTAAATAAGCATCCACTTAACAGTGGTCATCATTATATAGTCAGCATCTGCTAATAGCTGTTCCAGAGCCTTGGTTGCTGGCAAATACAGAGTATTTGTTGTAATCTATAGAGTGATGGAAACAGGTGTATAATTTTTACACTAATTTTTTAAAACTATTCTTAGCCCTAAGTATGAAGCATCAGTCACACAGTGTAGATGTAGATCTAGAGGCCGCTCATGAAGTCTGGTGTCCTGTATATTCTTTGATGTTGCAAGATTACTGGTGACAGTCTGAAAGCCCTTTTTTAAAGTTAATTTATTTATTGATTAATTGAATGATTGATTAATTATTTTAATGTCTCTTTGGCCCACCTGCAATTCAAACCTACGTACAAATATATACATTTACATATATGTATGTATGTACACACACACACACACATATATATAAAAAAACAAAACTGAAGACTCTGTGAAGGAATAAATGCAACCATGCCATGATATTGTGATGGAGGTAATTATTTTGATTTTTTAGGGTAAACCAGCTTTTTGGCCAACATCTCCTGACCTAGAAGTTGACCTTTGATTTCTTCATTTTTATTACTCCTTAGGTTCCTAGCTTCATAGACCAATCCACAGATAGCTTTAGCATGTTCCATCTCTCTATTTACCCCAGTTGCTGGCTCCCTTTCTGTGTGTCTATTTGACCTCCACACAGCTGCTTGGATACAAGCAGGAGGTTATCTTGCATAGGGTTCAGTGTTAGACACTGCCCTGTGCGGTGCCAGCTTGATGAGTGTCTCCAGTTGCCTCATGGACATCACCCCACAGTCCACCACCATCACCATCATTACCTGTGACGTCAGCTCATCGCTTGCTGCAGCAAGCATTACTGTCACTCTTATTGGCAAGCCAGGGTTTCAGTGCATCTCTGTAGGCAGCTGGTGGATCCACAGCTTGGTTCCATTCCTTAAGGAGTCTGAATCACCCTTTGGGCACACTTTTTTAATTCCTCTCTGGGCTTGTAGCAGCTGACATCACCCAACTCTTAAGCCTTTCTCCAGAACCACTAACCTAATGCTAGGTTACCTTTCTCCTGTATCTTCTTTAGCCACCATACAAACAGAGCTCATTTTAACTGATTACTTTCATATATTCACTTTATATGGATTAAAAATTGTTCAGTGGATTTCAAAATACCCCACTCCAGTAGATCCCAGCTTGGCAAGTCCACCAGCTTCCCAGAAGTCACAGACACCTCAAACATGCATGTACCCTTACTCTCCATGTGTTTAAATCTGCGACATATTCCGGGATCCAAATTATGCCACTGTTGCTTTGCATCTCTCTGATGCAAAGATGATGGAAAGCTGCTGTAAATGAATGTCTGGAAAAAAACAACCACCTAAGGAATCAATACCATTCAGAGCTATCTGCATTTTTCAGTTGTCATTAGCCAAACTCGACCCTGACTACTTTGGAGAACAAAAGAAGGCAAAGGTGTCAAGCAGCTTTCTTTTACTCAAATTCATTTCAGGATTCAGACACATCCCAGGGATCTGGGCCTACATTTCTGAAGCAGATTATTTGGCTAAGGCCAGGATGACTTTTCCAGATAGCTTCCTTTCTCCACAGCTGAGATCTCAGAAGAAAAAAAACTACTTTAACTCACATTAAAAGGGCACCTTTAACTCTAAGTATCATTCCCAGACAGCCTCCTGCTTCTCTCAGGCTGGCAACCAACCACCAGCATATTAGTGAAGGCATTTACTTTTTGATGAAGTACAGACCTTAAAAAGCTAAGCCGGATGCAAGGTTCATGACAGACAGCAAGGTCTTTCACTGCAGAGGGAAACGTGCAGCCGCAGAAAGAGACTGCCTGCAATGTATTGTAGAAAGACTACAGTTTGAGGTATTCTGCCTTTTAATAGGCTATGTAGTCTCTTGGGCGCACGTGGATACTATGCTGACTATATGGTCATTTCTGCAGCGATAGCGTAGGTAGCTGCACATTCTCTTCTAGGACATGATTTAGTTGATGTTCCTGAACCTAATGAATTTTGGCAGCAGGAATGATAATAGCAGACAATTGTTTGTCCCCACTCACTAAATTTTGTTGCAGAGTTAAAATAAACCTGTCTGCTTGACTAGTCTCATGTGTAACAAAATAAAAATAAGCCTTCACAAAGGATCATTTTCAAGCACCATTTTACTTTTTGTTTTAGGCTTGCAAATGCCTTTCATGGTTTCTGATATGTCAGATATCATAATGCAAAATAAATAACCAAGGGAAACACACACAGATATTATCTGGGTGGCGTGTGATGTAGAAAAAGTACTTTCTGCTGCTTCCTTCATGTCCTTCCTAGTCTTTTTTTTTTCCTATGCTTGCAATAGATGCTTCTTCATAGCATGTGCATGAAACACTAATGTTGTTTTAATGCTGTACCATTTTGCAGCATTTTTGAGCCCAGTCACAGCTCAGGACCCCCACTGTGCTAGATATTGTGCGGACAGAACGAAGTCAGCCCTGGCTCTGAGGACAGCCCAACCCACACTCTGCCTCCCATAGCCACAGGAGACTAACATTGTACATGTTGATGCATTCAACACATCTGCCACGCGTGCAGATCACAGAGACAATGACATTGGCTGAGACATTAGGAGTTTTGCAGAAATACCTATTGGTTGCTAAATACATCATTCAAATGTAACCATTTTTTTAAAAGGCTTAAAGCTGGTGTTTGCCACAAGAGATACAGGGCTGGAGAGAAGAAAACTCTCTTATGCTCCTGCAACAAGACCTTTTTCCATTTTTGATAACTGAATCACAATTAAAGTTTACTGGAGCCAAAGTTAAACTTAAAACCAAAATCCTGTCCTACTCTGGTCCCTAGTTCTAGCACTGTAGCTTGACTTTACATCAAAGCCATCAAATAATACTTCAAAATGGCATAGGACCAGTGACCTACCATTTAGCATCCATTTGCATTTTTTCCATAAAAGCAAACCTGTTTGTGCTAGAAATAGCTATAGGCATTTGACTCATTAAATTTTTGTTTGAATGAATATCTTTTTCTGATCAAAATAAAATATTTTTTCTAAGTTACCCACAAAAAAGATTGATTAAATCTCCTTCCAAAAACAAAACAGATTTTCTAACTTTTAAAGTAGGGATCATAATTAAAGGCTGTTATTTCCTTTTACTATGAAGTTATTTGGGCAATTAAAATTATTCTGAAAAGATTTTTTTCTTCATCCCTTAAAATAGTAATAACAGAGTGGATTAATTCATTCTAGAAAGCTAAATAAAACTGCTCTCTTCCTTACAATTTTTTTCTTTTCACCTGTAAGTCAAGTTAGGATAATACTTCCTGCTAATACCCACATCTAGCTCTTTAAGCGAAAACTTGTTGACAGTGGCTTAAAAGCAGTTTCAAACGATGAATGATCCAGCATCGTTGCATAAAATCCCTCATAAAAATCTATTACTTCCCAGCCTGTAACCTTCCAAGGTCCGTTCCTCCACAATCAGCTGAAGTTGGGGTTGCACTCGCTTCTGTATGGTGCTCCCCTGTTCTGAGGGTGATGCTGTCCAGGCAGATTCCTGGCATCTGTATAATACCCTCGAGTTGTTGCATGTCATGTTTTTCCAAATTGTCTGCTGGTTCATTAAAATGCAGTGAAAAATTCTGTACTTTTAAAAAGTCAATGGGGACAGCTGCAGGGGCATGATTTTGCTTGGATGGAGTAAGACCGTTGGGACCCAGACCCATATCTGGACCTTTAACCAGTGAAAATGAACAAGGCTTTGCTGATTTCTTGCAGCTGAGGGACTTTCTGTACATTTTTGAAGGGCCTCAAAAACTCTAATTAAACACTTGTCACACTGTTTTTCACTGATACATGCTAGGGCTACACTCTGCACAATGGGATCAATAGGTGTTTTCCCACCAGTTTCAATACTTCCACATATGATAAAACTTGCAGCCACAGAAAATCCTGCGGCACGTGAAGTATATTGTGTGGGCCATATCCTTAACTGGTAGAAATTTGGCAGAGATCCCTTGACTGCATTAATGTAATGTCAATTTGCATCAGCTATATATCTGGCCCTAGAAGTTGATTTATCATTTGGTCCCTTAGCCTAGGTCAAAAACTATCATGCATGTACATAATTGCATGTGCAGAACAGTTGACGTGTAAAGAGAAAACATATTTTAGAAAAACATTAAAAGTATGTTTAGAAAGCCACAAGATCATTCCTAGTTATTTCCACAGAGCTTATGACAAGTTTCTGATGCACTAACCACCTGTGAAGGCAATGCTAACTCCTTTCAGTTAGAAAGGCTTCACTTGGTCTTCATCTTCACAGCCAAAGATTTCAAGGACACGGCTTGTTGCTTAATTCATTTGATCCTATTGGCTAGCTGTCAACTAAAGTGACAATCCTCTATTTGTAACGTCATAAATTTCCAAGTATGATGTTGTAAACTGAGGACCATGACTTTGACTTAAGGGCAGGAGCAGATGGCTTGGGCACTTATGATCTTGTTTTCAGGAAGCAAGACCTTGCGATTATAATACTAAAAAGTTACTTCATTGGAAAAAAAGGCAAGAAATCATTTTGCTGAAGTGCCCCTTCTGTTTCTCCAAGCCTTCCCAAAAAAACATAATTGATTTCTAAGATCTGTGCGAGACTGCATGTTTATTGTGCTGAATGAAATATGGATTGCATGAATTCTGTTGGTGTGACATTCAACCCACTCGAATATTATGAGTTTGACAGTTTGACTCTAACTCAGTTTATTTCCCACTTGAGAGACTGGAAAGGAACAGATGGGGATGTGAGAACAACCAGGGAGGGGAAGAACGTGCAGCAGCTTGTGCTCCCGGCCCCAGTGTCAGCGCACCTCCCTGCAGCTAGTTGGGGTTGTGACCGCCATCTAGAAGTGGTTTTCCAGACATTATTAAAGCTGCAGAAGCACATGTAACTTAAACCAGGCGTTAGGCAGCCCCAGAAGGTAAGAGAAGGTCTGCTGAGTATGGGCTGTGCCAAATTTAGAGCTGGAAGGGAAAAGGTGATAGAGGTCAGCTTTACGGGTCTTGTAGGACGTTGGCTGTCTCAACTGATCGTCAGTGCCATCGGGCATGTCCCTACATTAGTGCTGAGTTAATAGATAACCATCTTCATCATCACATTATTTACTCTGCTGGTTTGAACACTTTTTTTCCCCTGTTAATAGCATCTCTCTTTTTTAAATGTTTTGTATATTTTCAAGTCTTTTGTCTACTTACCACATTTTGTGTCCTTATTACGTATACTGCTTAGCCATATATTTACTGAAAATTAATGAAGAAGAATACTTGGCACTTTCCAGAGTCAAAATACTTTGCAAACATTAACTAATTAATAATGTATCCCTTATTTTCAGGCATGCTAGCATGCTTGAATGCCGAGTGAAATTCTGCTAAATCATTGTCTCCCTGCATGTCCTCTGCTCTTTTGCTAACCCATTACATGGTTCAAGAGTCCGATTATCGAGTTTGGTTATAGAGAGCAAGTCTGATTCAAACTTCTGATAAGCACATGATTTCCGAAATGCCTTTATAATCCAGACCAGGCTTCTAAACAAAGCTCGATGTGACACATAGCTGTGTCTGAGTGCATGAGGTATGTTCTTAAAATAAGCTGAATGTCTTTTATCCAACGAAATACAACCATCGTTTTAAGAAGGCCTGGCCCCAGATGGCTGGGGTTTTGCCTAGGAATCAAAAAGGTTTTACTATTTTGTTGTATATTCCGGTGGAGACCCTGAACTGAGAGCGCTCTGTATGCCAACATGGATACTGCAGTAACGCCAGCCCTGCCTTATGCAGTAGCTCAGGCCAGGGCCTTGCATTTAACTCTTTGCCAGCCAAGAGGACTCCGACAGTAGCTCTCAGGATACAAAACCAAGACACAAATCTTATAATTAACATCAGCTATGCCCATGCTTTATAGAGCCTTGTAACCGGTGTGGTTCAAAGGTGTTTGTTTTCACTGCAGAGTTTACAGAGGCTGCGCCTTTATTTATCCCAGGGCACCCTTATAAATGCTTGAGTGCAAGGCTCAGTTACTGCAATTCCCTCATAGCAGGAGTTTGCCATAACTCAGCCTGTTCACGAGGCTTGCTCACAGATCTGACAGCTTGAGCGGTATTGCTCCCACCTTGCTTTCCCTGATTTTTGCCAGCATTTGTATCACATTCCCCTTTCTGTTTACCGTCTCCCTGCTGCCTTAGCATGATGCAAACTGTCGTCTTGAAAGAAGCACAGGGCTTGCAGAAGTGCTTTAGGACAATATCCCCTCCTGAAGCTACTAACAGACAGATTAAGTCATCTGCAAGTCCCGATGCCCTCTTCAAGGGTTTTTTTTTTGAGGGGGGAATTGTGGGGCTTACGGTTTTGTTTTTGTTTTACAAATACGGGAAGAGTGCAGTGGCTCTAGCAAATAGATGCTTTTAGATCAAGAGCACGGAACACTGCTTTCGTTCGGGTACTACAGCTAGATGAGATGACTTTTAAAGATTCGTTTCCTAGAATGAGCGATGCCCTTCTAGGATGTACCATCCACTCACCAAAAAGAACAAAAGGTACAGCATGTACATATTCGTAGGCAACATTACTGAGGAAGGAACAACTAGTCTCTCCCTTCGTGGGAGGCTTATCTGAATTCAGTACATCTTTTTGAATTTGCGATGTTTACAGTTCGGTCACAATTTTTTTTCTACATTTTCCACCTCACTTGAGTGTTCCAAAGCCTAATATGAGAGCAAGCAGCGTGCTTTTTCTGTTCTGCAGAAACCAGTATGCCCTACTTTTCACTTTCCTTAGAAAAGAAAATTTTTTCTTCAGAGCGTGTTCTGTGGCAATGCAATGAATCCTCCAGCCTGCTATTTTACAGCATGCTATACTCCCAAAGTCAATCAATTAATATTCTATATTAATCATTGAACTTCTGATTAACTCTTGTCATCCCTGAAAACATTATAGAACTTGCACAGAACAGTTGCTGTACTGATATTTGTTGCTCTCTTCGTTCTTCAGGTTATATGGAGTGGTTAGGAGTGAGCCTGAAACCATTAGAATCTAGATAATAAAATATATTTTAAGAGAACTGCAACGGCATCTAGACACCGATACAGAAACAGTACCTCTTCTGTGTCGTGCAGAAATTAAACCGTCTGCCTAAGAACTTATTGCTTCTAGGACTCCCAGACTAGTCCTTATAAATAGCAAACTTGTAAATAGTTTGACAGCCTTCAGGGACTGATGACCTTGAATTCCCTTCCTATGAGTACATCTAAAGACTGTGCAAGCAATCCATGTTAAGCAGCTCCTATATTTATAAAACTTATAGAAATGAATAATGTAGCAGACCTGGCTTGGAAGCAGTTACTGTTTTGACTGTTTTGCCATTCCACAGTTGTAACACAGGGATGAAGGAACATCCAGCCATTAGTTCATCCTTGCCCTTAAGGAACATCATTCCTATGATTAGCTTAATGTTTTTTTGTTTGTAATCCATTCAACCCCTCAGGCCTCCTAATCTAGTTCTCACTCCCATGCTGCATGTAAAAATAGGCAAAATAGCCCAAAGTGAAGCCATTTTTCACTATTATGCCCAGCCCCAGCTTTTGGATCTATTTGTCCCAGATCTTTGGAGCTGTTAGTCTCCCCTAAATGTCAAAGAATCAGGCTCCTGTGAATGTTCCCGTCTTTGGGGATTCCCAGCTGCTGCTAAGACGTCTGCAGGCAAGGAGGGGGGAATGATTCAGAAAAAGGGTTGTGACTGAGGTGTGTTTCCTCGATTTAAAGAGAACATAACGTAAAGCAACCCTTTGGGTTTTTTGACAAGTCCCAGGGACTGGATCAGAGAGCAGAAAACCCAGGTTTCAGAGCTCACGCTGACATCTGTGCCTCTTTTCACATCAAGTATTTCTCAGCTACTGACTTGAAAAAAACAAAATCAAATACAACCATGTATTTCCACCCCAACTGCTAGTTCCAATTGTCAACATACTTCAGGTATTTCTCTTTACCTTAAATATTATTATCAAGGCACTGGTGTAAACTGGAACATTTCCATTACATAAAACTGTTGATTCATAGTGGAAAAGAATTTAGTTATTTCTTTTATGGTTGCTGTTAAATGGAAAATCCTACATTTGTCTGTTTTGTCAGCTGAGCACTGAATTGCACTGATGAGATACTTATTACTATTTCTTCAGGCTAACTTTGCAAATGTAGCTGAATAGGAAAATGTATAACATTATTATTAATTTGAAATAGAAATTACATGTGTTCTGCTTGGACTTGCATTTAAATTTGCTTAATATTCTCTCTATATAAATTAATGCACCTTGTCCTATGTTTAGAGTTGACTGATAAAAGAACAATATTAGGGGGGGTCATTTAAAGTAGTGGTGAAATATTCTTGTTTGTAAAATTGAAAGAAGTGCACTGATTAGGTGGAAAATTTAAATTTGCAATGATGTCTTGAGCTCTTTTGGTTTTAAGAACTCTGATTATACAGCGTTAATGCCTCCAGCTTAAACTCAGTGTTTAAATTGATGCATACAGGAATAGGGGAATATAGATCTGCAGTGCATTGCTTGGACCTATTGAGTTAAGGCCATTTGGGGAGTTCACAATAAAAAACAGGTCTGGGACAGCAGGCACCAGGACACAGGGGCACTCTGATTTCCATGCAGGGCTCCTGTCCCTGGGCTGCCCAGACTGAGATCCTGTGTGGTACAGCAGCTCCCACGCAGCCCATACAACTGGATTTTCCTTCTCATGGAAACCAGGGAGCAGGTTCCCAGACCTAATCTGAACATGCAACGAGATACACTGGGAATTGCTCCCAGGCTCCTCAATTTAGCTGTTAGTGCAGGATCGGTAGTCTACTCCCGATCACTATATCTATGTTACAACAGCAAATACAAGATGGGAAAAGAAGAGTAGCTCCTCACCAAAATAGCTTCACCAAGGACTGAACGTTACTCCGAAGAATAATAAGGCTCCAGCTTACAGTTAAAAACTAGTTTTCCCAGTTTTAGAACTGCAGTCCTGTAGTCCCAAAGGTAAATGAGGGGAAAAATAGGGCTTTAAGAAGCTGCTTAAATGCAGCAGTACTTCATATAGTAAGTCCATAAAGACAAAATTTATCTTGCACCTGTATTTCAGATCCAGAGAGACAGAGCCTTCAGTGACAATTCTTCAGAGGTGCAAGCCTAAAACATTAATAAATTTTCTGAATCATTAGCAATGCAAGAAGAGACTCCTTAATTGCCATGAGTTGAATTTCCTTTATTTGGTTTAACAGAACTTCCCCTCAAGGAGGACCATCACTCAAGGATATTTTGTAGAGATACTGCAAAAGGGCAGTTGCTTTGTTAACAATTTTGTTTTATTTCACTGAGTGATGCAAAAAAGATTGGGACTCTCAATCCCCATCACATGTAACAGGGATGGCTGAAGAGGTTATCACTGCCAGTTGCCTGCCCTATCTCTGTCCCAGAGGCTACTGCCACCGTCGCTAGTTAGCACAGGAGAACAGGCATCATGTCTGCACCTCTGCCACCAGAGTTCATAACCCAGCATATTAACTTAAATTGCTACTTATGTCACTTTAATTTGCCACACTTTAATTTGCACAGCAGGAACTGTGGTGCAACCAGCCCACCCTATGGCCTCTGCTGGGAGAGGAGGTACCCAGCTGAGACCCCAGCAAAATCCCACATGGATCCCAACTCAGTCTTAGCTTTCCAATTTTTCAGGGACATGTATGTTATACTATACCATTACATCAATTATTTATGGGTCTCCCTCTGAATCACAGAATCACAGAATCGACTAGGTTGGAAGAGACCTCTGGGATCATCGAGTCCAACCTTTGACCTAACACCACTGTGTCAACTAGACCATGGCACTAAGTGCCACATCCAGTCTTTTCTTAAACACCTCCAGGGATGGTGACTCCACCAGCTCCCTGGGCAGCCCATTCCAATGCCTAATAACCCTTTCTGTGAAGAAATTTTTCCTAATGTCTAACCTAAACTCCCCTGGCACAGCTTGAGGCTATGCCCTCTAGTCCTGTCGCTAGTTGCCTGGGAGAAGAGGCCGACCCCCACCCTGCTACAACCTCCTTTCAGGTAGTTGTAGAGAGCATCTGCAAAGGTTTGTCACCAGCATTGGCTTTTAATTAGAGCTAGTAGGGATCTTCTACCTGGAAATGTTTTTCACTGGCAACTACTGATGCCTCAAATTTGGAGATTCCTCCACAACAGAGCTATAAGCTGGAAAGGGTTAATTAGCCTCCTGAAGAGTAAATGTGTTTTGAGGTGGAGGGGGCTCCAGGAGAGGAACGAGATGTGAATTTGTCAAATGGGGTGGACTGGATGCATGCATTTTTAATTGCTGTGATTCGGAAAGGAGGTAACATTTCATATCATGAAGGATCTTGTAGCAGAGAAGAGCTGCTGCTCACCCAAACTCAACATTAACCCAAAGCAGACGGAAACACAAGAATCACTGTCAGCGTCCTGCAGCGTTTCCCTTTGATCAGGCCAGGCCCTCATGGGATGCAGCACATTTTGTGATGACGCTGTCTGTTGCACATCCTCCACCTGCAAGGAAGCTGAGCGGCATGCAGAGCCTCCTCACGCCTCCCAGCAGATGCACCCGCTGGCCTTCCAGGCTTCCAGTGTCTCACCGTATGAGCCTGCGTTCCTCCGGCATCAGCAGGCACGCTTTGCCATCCCGTCAGCACCACTGCAGTTGTTTCAATAATGCATGAGAAAGGCTTATGCCTTCATTTTTTACAGTTCTTAGTCAGATAAAAATTAGATGGTTCTTAGGTACTGTTGTGTATTCTGCTATGGGACTGCCACAACCGTGTGGTTTGTGTTGAGTTTTGCACGTAGAAATTTCCCTGTACATTCAGGACTAGGTGCTGTGACTCTGGAAAGCAGCCACCCAATTAGGCACAACAAAGCATATAATTTCCATTCTGAGACTACAGATAAATCCTTTAATTAAAGGAGTCTTACGTACTTTAGTGGTTCCTTCTGGAACCACAGGATCCTCCTGAGGAGACAGATGTCCTGCTCCACTTATACCCAGTCCTGTTCCTGGACCTCCCCCTTTTCATTTACGTGAGCATGACAGGATGGCTCTTGTCTCATTTACATTCAAGGTCTGACCTGACAGTTGGGGGTCACCCAAGGACACAGCTACAGCAACTTCTCTGCGCTCTCCCTGGTGGCATTATGGTGGCCAGTATGCAAAAGCTGTGTAGATGAAGCAGAGCTCCTGCCCCTGAGGGTTCACCATGCCTGCTGTGATTTGCCTCACAGCAGATCATTTCCATCCACCTCTCGCCCCTGCTCCATCCTTTTACTGCCCCAAAAAGCAGGTGTAACACACCAGACATGCCCCATGGAGCTCATCTTGCATATGCCAGGTATGCCCACCTTCACAGGTGCAAACAAAGAGGGTTTTTAATGAGATCCTAGGCAGAGCTGATGCAATGGATGTTTGCACAGCTGGTGCTTCATACGTGGGCCTGAGACAAGGCTCAAGGCCCCGCTGGCTGCTCTGGGGAGGGAGCCTGCCCCGCACCGCGCTGGGGTCCAGCCCCAGCTGCTCGGGAAGCCCTGCTCCTCCCCAGCACTGCACTGCCTTACCAAGCTGCCTCCCCACCGGCTTCGCGT
Source organism: Nyctibius grandis (assembly GCF_013368605.1). Taxonomy (NCBI): domain Eukaryota; kingdom Metazoa; phylum Chordata; class Aves; order Nyctibiiformes; family Nyctibiidae; genus Nyctibius; species Nyctibius grandis. The sequence goes on along the minus strand of NC_090659.1, from coordinate 12,373,597 downwards.
AGCGAGCTGGAGTCATCCTGGGCAATAACACCTCCTTGCAGGAGGCACTCATTCAAGCCTTGAAATAGGACTAACGTGTAGATACAAAGCTACCGAGCATACCCATTAATGAGAAATGCAGCAAAGTTCATCCATTCGGAAAGGAAACTGATTTTTTTAAATTCTTTCCCCCCACAAACTGCCTATACCATCCTGTTTTAAGAATACCTGCAACCAAGACTGATTTTCAAGCAATGGCATAAATGAGACTGTGAAGTTATTTTAGCTACTATTAGATAATTACAGTTTTTGTACCACATGAGCTTGTACTTGGTTTTCTCTTTCCTTTTTTCTCTTTAACACAATTTAGCAATTCTGCTACTCTGCAGATGGCTATAAATACTATTCAGGAAAAAGCATTTGAGGACTTTTTAACCTTCAAAAAATATTCCAGAACTTTCTTCTGTAAAACTTTTCCCCATATTTAAATATATTGGCAGGTCCTGCTAATATTCAAATTCCTACTTAAAATAGTAAAAATATTTTGGCATATTTCTGGGAGTAGTCAACCCTGTTAACTTCCACTTAAAGTGCAATTATTCAGGAATATTATAGATCATTATGTGGCTTTGGGGAAAAATCAGTACGACTTAAGTGCCCATTAGTGAAAGTGAAATGCTAGTAGAACACCTAGGAAAGCACATGTGGTATTCCCATGAATATCAAATTAATTCATTACGATAGCAGTGGTAAAGTGTTAAACTATTTCAAGGCACAAGATTCATTTTCCAAGGCTGGAATATAAACACCATCCGACAATGTTGTAAGAAACAGTTTGTCATGGAGAGGTTGATGTAAGAGATGGCCTTGGGTGTCTATATTATGGTGTCGGTGGTGGCTCATTTCTTCTGTCTCCTTTTCCCAGTTAGAAAAACTCCCCTGTGGTGTTTGGATAATAACATACGCAACAAAGAGATTTTCCTTTCCCAAATTCTGCCTGGATGCAAGGAAGAGCAACTCTTTGAAGTAAGATGTCTCCTGTTTGGAGGTCAGTGAGAGCACACGCACTTTAATACACGACTAAAGACACATACCCTGATAGGTGGTGGAGGAGCGGCTCCCGCATTGCAAAGCACACACCACACTCTGCCTCTCCTATTCCTGGCAAGCTTGGTGCCCTGAGAAGACAAACAAGGGCAGCACCCCCAGCAATCCCCCTTGTCTGCCTCCGAGCCATCAGCACACCAGCCCTTGGAGCAGAAGATCTTCTGCCCCATCCTGGGCTTTGAACAGGACTCATACAACTGGCTCCAGCCTCTTGCAAGCCAGGGGTATCTGATGCACTCCCATGGCACAGCACCACAGCACCGTTATTGCTTCAGGTCCTCGCGAGCCAGAGGCTGTTCTTCAGATGTTTGGAGTTTCTGACCAGATCTATTCACATGTCTGACACAGTCAGGGAGTGGGCAGAGGTTATGGCACGGTGGAGTGACCAGGAATGTGACATTTTGTGGCATGTCTCTGGTATATTGTGCTATACCTACCCATTATGGGGAGATGAACAAAATGTTTTCTCACCTGTTTCTCAGTCATTGCCATTTCGGTTCGAAATCCAGCATGGCAATAGGAAAAATCCACATCTCAGGCCAGGGTAGCATACATGTGCTCACAAGGGCCACAGCATGGGAAAGGAATAAAGAAGTCTGGCCATTGACAGGCTGCTCTGAGGTGTCACAAGTAGGAGAGAACTGGAAAGAAAGGACAAGGACCTCCTGCCTTGCAATGGATCTCAGGCTTGATTTTCTGCAACACCTCCTGGTTTCTGATGGGAAAAACACAGTGTGCACCTCCTCTCCTCTGAAGGTGTCTTTGTACCTTCTGAAGTTTCCCTTGAAGGCTTCAGGCATGTGCAAATTAAAACATACTTCCAGTTCCACATCACACAAGCAGGACATGCAGTGATGCTTGTCTGAAAGAATGATGGTTTTCTAGACCTAACACAGGCATTTGCACTGTGACCATGATGTAATGATCATGGGAAGGGAATGATTTTGCAAAACACTTTGACCTCAGAGAGTTATTTGCATAACATAGTGTTCAAAGTTGACTCAATTGGTAGTTTTCTACACTGCTTTAATAAATGCTTTTTAACCAAAACATCAACTTTTTGCATTTCTCCTCAAGTTTCCCAATTCCTATTACCTAACTCGTGGTTCTGTTCAATAAAAACAAAAACAAAAAAACCCCACGCAATCTTTGAATGTACAATAAGATTTAAAGACATATTTCCAAAAAGGTCACAATAGAGTCTTTAAAATGAAAGAGATGGAGGTGGCTGCCTAAGAAAAGGTTTTGAAGACCATTTGACAAGAAATCTCTACAATCTCCAGTTAAAAGCAAACAAGTTATACAGGAAGCTTATTCAGGAAATGAGCATCACACTTCAAGGCACCAGTGACGCAGTTGTCATGGTTCATCTCTTATTCTCAGGAAAAGGTCTGCAGACCATCCCTTGCCCTCTGTTTTCCCTTCAGTCCATCACCCTTCATTCAGTGACCCATTTAGCTGTTCAGTCACTAATCTGCTCCTTTAGGAAATGTCTCCCAGCTGCCAGGGCATTTCACACCTATTACCTGTTGTCACCTCATCCGACATACATAGATTTAGTCACCCAGAAGGTTCCCCAGTCAATTGACACCCAACTGATTCATCTCTTCAACGTTGTAATTAAAAATCTGCAGGGGGTTGGGAGTGTCTTTTATTTAAGATCTAGGTGCAATTTCTCCTGCAGGGCCCCTGAGACTTGCCGATGACAGTGGTCTGCAAGCCTAATGTCCTTCTGGTGAAAGTGTTCCCAAAAATACGCTTGGGGAGTTTTAAACTAGGAATTTTTTCTTCAGGGAAATGTAGGAATCAACATGCAGGGGAATTAACCCTGAAGGATGCTTAAGAAAACTTAATTACAGTCACACCAAAGCCAGCATGTCCCAGACCAATAAAACAGAAGAATTAGGAAACAGAGGGAAAAACAGCTACAGCCTAAAACAACAGGGTATGCATTTGCTCTTTGCAAAGCGACACAAAGTTCGCACAGATTTCCTTTGGCCAGGACAGCTCTGCAGAGACTGAGAAGTGACCTTAAAAATACATATAGTTCTGAAAAAGCCCACATGCTGAAGAAAAATCAAGCACATAGAGCAACCCATCTAGTTTAAGACTACTTAAAAATAAATCTAATGAGTTGTTGATGGTACTGTAGAATTAGATGCTTTACTATTACCTCAGTGATTTGTGAAGTGTTTTGCTAGGTAGTAGAGGGGCATAAGAGCAATTCTAAATAGGGAAGGAAAACTATTGACATCCTTACAATGTCCCAAATGCGGATCACACGAAGCAACTCTGACGTCTGTCTTTGATAAATTAAGTCTATGTATATAAGGGAGAATACAATAGAACTCATGTGTCTTGATTTTAGCAATGAATTTCATCTGTTGCCACATAAGAAGTTCAGCTAAATAAAGCCCGTGTTAGTAGCAATATTGTAGATACAGTTAAGAACCTTCCTAAAGAGTGTCAAAAGGGAAAGTATGAGGATGCAGGAGAATGGTGCAAGGAAAGGTCTTGAAACCTACCAATCTTTCTTTAAGGATCTTGGCACACAGGTAGGAATGCAGAAATGAAATTTGCTGATCACAATGTTAATGTTGAGGTACTGTTAATACAGAGGACTATTAGGATATCACATGGAAAGAAATAAATGACAAATGGAGTAATGGAAGTTAGATAAAATTCAATTACACCAACTACAAGGTCACATGCTCAGGGACAAGTACCAGAAATCTCTTATAAATTGGGAACCTTCAAGTGGAAACCAGCTGAGTATCTTACAGACTTTGATACACTTATTCTTTCTGAATAAATACAAAGCCCTTGTATAACACAATCACAAAAGACAGCAATGCAATCCTAGACTGGGCTGGGCAGCCAGAAAGAAAGGAATATGAAACCTCACTTGGAATTCTGGGCATCTGATCATCCATGTTCAGGAAAGATTATTTCAGATGAAACAGATATGGACAATGATCGGGGAAAGAGAACGGTCATGAGTAGACTGGAAATCAAAAGAAAAATTTTAAATGTAGAGTAGAGAGAATCTAGAAAAAAACAGGCAAAAAATGTACCTACTATTAAACTGGTGATCAATCAGCTTTTGAAAAGGATTGTATGATATAATTGTGGTGATAAAGGATTTGAGCATAGGACTTTCATGGGAAAATCCCTAAACTTAATCATCGGCTGAACAGGAGAAAAAGAGGTCAAAGAGGAGGAAAGAACTCATGGAGGTTGCCAAGTAGTTTCTGTGTGGGTCTTTACTCCGTGGAGAATGGGGAAATACCTATCTTCGGTTTGTGAAGGTGAACTGCTGTCAGAGGAGCATAAGAAAAAGTGCTGAAACAACTTGACAAATTAAATTGCAATAAATCACTGAGACTGGAGCCTATTCATCTCAAAGTTCTGAAGGATCCAAACAAAATAGCTGAGCTATTAAACATATGTAATTTATCATTAAAAACAGCTACTAGATCAGAGATTTGGAGGGGAGCCAGTAGTATTCCAGATCTATAATTTAAATAGGTACCCTGGGCGAGCCTAAGGAACATTACTGTAGTCCTGATGTGACTGGCTGGGGGGAGGAACCACGTCAGTAGCAAGGAGAGGGTTTCCGAAGGGCTGCCACAGGAAGCGCCTCACGTGAACCACAGCACCCAGGGGGTGAAAAGGTTTTTGTCCAGCTTAGATTTGGGGCTGCGTTGTTTTGAAATACACTAGATCAAAGCTAAAGAGGGAAGAAAACACCTTTATGGAGATGACAGGCTCCTGGTGTTAGCCCACGGCATCATGTGGCTCCACACTATGCCAAGGCGCTCTGTAGAGACTAACGCATGTGTTTCTACATATTGACTTCAACGAGCCTACTCACCATTAAAGGATTTTTGTGTGTGTGTGGTGGTGTTATTTGCTTTACTGCAGTCCCTTTTATGGATCAGGATCCCATTATGCAAAATGTTGTACACACAGGAAGGACAAGCGAATACTATCCAATTACCCAGCAGAGACACGAGAAGCCTGGGCAGGCAGAGGGAGGACTACAAGAAAACAACAGCACAGATTAAGAGGATGAGCAGACACCCCTGTGTACCCACAGTCAGTTTTCCCTAGAGCTATTAAAGGTCAGTTGGAGGAGAGGACTGCAGCTGCACACTGGTGCATCAGGTGTGAGGGGCCCCAGGGCACAAAGCTTTAACATGCTTATTTGGAAGTTGAGCATCCTGTAAATGAAGGACAGTAGGACTGGACAACAGACAGACAGCAATAATCTTTCCAAGATCAGAGTCCCTGACTTTATTTTTGGTTCAACAGAAGTGCCATTCTGCACCGAAGATTTTCATGCCTCTCTGTTTTTCAGAGCCTTTAAATACTTCCCTAGAGGTGCAAACAACGTGTAACAGATTTGAGCCTAATGACAATAGTCTTGTTTTTTGAGTTCATTTTCACACATCATTTAAGAGTAGTTAATGGAGCACAAGTTAAAAACTACTGTTTTATACACTCATGCATGTTAAATAATGGAATATAGCACTATGGAAAATAAATAATCTAAATTCTGTTAACTTGTATACTGTAAACAATTGAACATATGCACACCTAGTTTCACGGACAGATTACAGCTGCTTATACTGGTGAACTCATAAAAGCAGCCTTATCTTAGTCCATTTTTTAAACACTTATTCCAGGAAACTACGCTTTTTTTTAGATATACACAGCCTCAAACAGATGCGACCCGAGAAAGGCAGATTTAAGTAATGATGTCAGAGAGATATGTTAAGTGGCACATGTTTTACAGCAAACTCGACCATTAGAATTTGAACACAGTGCTGGACTTTAGGTAGATTTATCCTGAAGGCTTATCCTGAATCTCTTCTGCAAGAGTTGTATTGTACTCAATGCAAAATAAGGACTGTCAACAAAAAGCCTGACTGTATCCCTCAAATGTTGGTAATTTCAGAGCTCTTGCCCAAAAAGAAATATACAGGAAGAACTGGAGCTGACAAAAAGTTTAACTGATGGAAGTGCGTCATACTTGTGCATTCATGATTATACTTAAGTACCTAGAAATCCAGAATAGACCATAGTATTTTAAATACTCTCATATAATGGCATCCTGGACCAACAGCTGGGGAACTGGGCTGAAAGTCGGAAATATATCCTTGTAGCCGTCACTGATCCTTTTTCTGAACTCCAGAGCAAATGCAGGTGTTGGCTGCAAAACTCTGCCATGGCCCCATCAGCGGATAACAAGAAGCAACCAGAAGTTATTTGCCCCAGCTATGCTCACAATCCCCACGGCACAGACACAGTGATGGCAACAGAAGAGTGTATTGGTCCCCCTCACTAACGTCACCGAGGGAGATGATGCGGCAGCGCAGCCAGGAGGTCTCCTTTCACTGGCACGGGATGCATCCCCACCCGCAGGTGCTGCCAAGGCATCCATCCCAGCATCTCCTACTGCGGGCAGGTCCTCTGCCATCAGGCCTCACTGCGCCTCTCTACCCCTCGCACCCCAGGTTGTCCCTTCCCTTCACTCCTAGGTATAGGCTGTGTCTATAAATATAGACTGTTAACCTCCAGGACTGAGATTCTCCTGCGGGATGTTTCTGGCTTCTTTGGGGGCTTCCAGAAATTGCCTTAACAGACATAACCTACAGGAAACCTAAAAGGATAGAGCAAAGGAAAAGCTTTCCATTCGCAACATGATTAGCTTTGTAATGCAACATTTGACAGCATTTCCATCATCAAAAAAGGCACGAGGCAAAAATAAGGACTAAGAATTACAGTTGCAGTTTGGGAGATGGGAGATTAGATAAACACCTTTTTAGCTCTAACAGGATTGTACAGTTAATTTCAAACAGATTATTTTGTATATGAGGAAAAAAAGTCAAAAATAAAGAATCTTTTATTCCAGTTTAAAAGACCCCCAATAACCCATGAAGGTAAAACATCATTTTAAATATAAATGTTAAATAAAAAGTTATTCATTTCCCTAGTGGTGTCAATGGACTTTCACTTGAAAGAGAATTTCTCCTCCCACTGCAAGTTCTGCAGTGCTGATAATTCCTGATGCACAGACGTGTAAGATTCATTGACCTATTTAAATGCATTTCCCTGTTAAGAGGCCTGATTACCCAGGACTGGCCAAACTAGTCCCACTCTGTACCTAAATGCGACATCGTAACTCCAGCGAGATTCATTACCATATGATAAGGAAGCCAGGAAGTAGCAAACACACAAAGTGGGGAGGGAATGCAAGCGGGAAATATCTGACATTAAACGAGGGTGCTTGAAGCTGACTTAGTGAATGCTAATGAATAGCCAGTTTGGACCGTTTCCTGCTTATGCTAATAAAAGGGTTGCTTTATCAGAAATGAACCCAGTTTAAATCCAAGACAAGTGTAATGCATTAGCATGGTTGAAGAATACACTTAAAATCCCTTTTGCTTTAAAAAAATATAGTGCTATTTTGGAACCAGGTCAGGAGACAAGTCTGTTGTAACTGACTCAGTTATAATTATAGTACAGATCAGGCCCTGACTTCACTGTAATTGTATAGCATGACAGGCTTGTGCATGAACGAAGAGTGGGAGTCTTGGCTAGAGCGAGATAAATTCTAATATCACAAACATAACAGTGAAAATCATAATTACAGATACATCACTGCAGATAGGGGATGTAGCAGGCATGGACTGATTCCTGGTGACCTGGGAGGGACTGACTCAGCTCCACACTGCTGCTCGGTGAAGCAGTCGGGCCACGATCGCTGCGTTTTGCCAAGAGGGAAAATGACTAGTGGGGTGGATATGCCTTGTGGGTCGTTGCCAGCTGATGGTGACACAGGGGCACATCTTTTACTTTACCATGGGTAGAGTGATCCATGAAGGTGGGCAAGTGCCTGCCTCCCAGAGCAAAAGCCAAGGTACCAGCAACAGGGTACCTTTCCTGCTTCTGCAACGCATGGGAGAGGCAAGTGGTTCCCATGGATCTCACTGGGGTTATGCTACGCATCACCATCCTCCTGCACACAAAAAGGTGCACCTTCCCCTCAGCTAGCAGGTGACTGCAAAGCCAGCACACACTTTCATCAGCCACCTCTGCAATGCAAAATGTGACCTAAAGCAAAGGCACGAGATAGACAGCCAACAGTGACAGTTTACCCAGCTGGGTTCACAAGCCTCTGTCTACCAGAGCGCTTTGATGCCTCAGGGTTTGGTTCAAAGCAATCAGGGCATCAAGGAGAGAGCAGACGCAGAGAGCCACCAAGAGCAGGTATCTTCAACACCTCACCTCTTGGGCGTCCTTGGCACCAATCACCATGCTGCAGGGAGGTAGTGAATATTTTCCCTGGTGTACATTCTCCTGTTACCCCTTTCCTTTAGGATTTGCTGATGATTTCAGTGCCTTTTATAGAATAGGGCACTACTTAAGCACTTTGATGGGCTTTAGGGTCCCCTGTTCACAAGTTCAGGGCCTTCTCAGGTTTATGGATTCACATCTGACCTTTCCCGCTTGCCAGAACAGCATCCTTTAATCACCAAGCTCTAGGCTACAAGAAAACAAGTGGGTCTTCCCCGCCCCTCCAGTGCTGTGTGGAAGATATGTTTTTTTATATCCTTCCAAAAATGGGTAAAGAAGGGAGAGATGATTATCCTTTTTACATTAAACAGTTACTGTAGTTGACATTTGAACATACAACAAAAAAACAACAGATGGATATTGACAGATGGAGCAGCATAAAGAAACAATGAGACATCTTCAACCACTCTTCTCTGCCACTGAAACATGTTATTGTTTCCCCTACCATCTCTCTTGACCCCAGCCCCACTTCCAAGTGCCACTCCATATGCTTCCTTTCTTTGCCTCCATATGTCTTAAACATGTAAAAAAAAAAAATCCCACTTCTTCTGGCCCTACTCAGCCAATTTTCTCCCCCTGTAAAATCTGCTTTCTGTTCTTTCTCGTCCATAGAAATGGCTTACAGAATTACCAGCAAAGTCACCAGCGAGCTCTTCCTCCCTTCCGTTTTAGGGTGAGTGCACACCCTCCCTTCCGGAAAACCACCTGTTCTCCAGCTTTCAGAAAGGCCATACGCTTCTTGTTTTCCTCCATTCCCATTCCATGACACACTTCCACATCTTCAACTACCCTTTAAAACGCAGTGATTTAACTGCTTAATTTCCACTCCGCTTTGCTAACAGCTTGCCTTTACCTCACCAGCTGAACTTCCTCAAGATCCCTCTGCAGAAAGAAAACCACAGGCCAACAAACTGTGAAACTCAAGCACTTTCATTAAGTTTTTTCGCTTCCTTGATGCTTGTTAAGCTTGAAAATTTATCCTCTATTTTTGACTTGCTTATTCTAATCCAACTTTTCCCACTATCACTCAGTCTTAAAATTCACACAATAGTATTTCCTCCGCTATCTCCAACAAACAAATGTGCCAGCACTCCTTAAGTTATAGATAAGCGACACCTTCTTTTTTGGCTCCTGATATTTTACCTAAGCCCATTTCTATCTTACCTTTCATTTGGATCACATCCCATTCTTCTTCAAGTTCTTTTGCTGACCTTCCTGTTAAATTTAAGTTCTTTCCCTCTTGCCTTCATGAACATGCACATCTTAGTGTCTTTCTGTATCTCCTTCTAATACACTTCATCTGCAGAAACACTTCATTTGCCACTTTCAAAGATCCCGTCCTGTCTTTTCTTTCCCTGTTCTTGGAACCGATCCATTGGCCCAATCCATCTAATTTTCTTTGGCTCTTCTTCGAAAAGAGCTATAAATCCTACCTTCCCTGCTCTCAATATTAGAAATTACTAATAAAGATTAATGGAGGCATTAGCCAGATGCAAGCAAAATTCACCACTTGTTTACTTATTTTTCATTGTTTCTTTGAAAATCTCATTTGTGATTATAAGCTGTGATAAGACCTTTACCTCTTCTGATGCACCTCTAAATACCTGGCATGTTTTGAGACGTGTATGTCACACTCAAAATGTCATGAAATTGAACTAACATTTAAAGCTTTGCAAAATTCACCTCCACCAAATTCTGGTGTCTGAATTCAATGCTTCATTTGCAGCCTGGCACACAATATAATTACAGTGAAAGGTGAAATAAAGAAGAGTAGTATGAACATTTCGCATACCTGCTATTCACCATCTGTTCTTCTCTGTGACAGAATGATACAGTTTCTCTTTACAGAGGAGCCTCTGCCTTGATGGAAAAGGGAGAAGAGCATTTTTTTATTACATATTGCAGAAATATTTTTATTTTATTTTTAAGAACCAAATAAAACAAATAAATGTAATATATCTTAGTGGGCTGTAATGATATATTAGAGGACTTGTAACTTCAGAAGCCATAAATTAGTGCACCATTACCAGGAAATCATAGTACTGCCTTAACAGGACCACAAGGCACCAACAATAATCCCCCTCCTTTCAGAGTCTTTTTATACTTCATCTGGATTATGGGCCCTAAAAGGTGAAGCCATAAGCACTGGAAATTATCCTAAAAACATACTGAGGTTTTCACATAATCAAGGCCTGAAGAAAAAAATGCCATTACAAGATTTGCAATAATTCCGCAAACATTTGCAAAACAGAGTAGAAGACAGCATGGGCACGGGCATCTTACTTGAGTGACACGTGGGTTACAACTACCTGAAAGGAGGTTGTAGCAAGGTGGGTGTTGGTCTCTTCTGCCAGGTAACAAGTGATGGGATGAGAGGAAACAACCTCGAGTTGCTCCAGGAGAGGTTTAGATTGGATATCAGGAAAAATTTCTTCACCGAAAGGGTTATCAAGCACTGGAACAGGCTGCCCAGGGAAGTGGTGGAGTCACCATCCCTGGAGGTATTTAAAAGACATGTAGATGTGGTGCTTAGGGACATGGTTTAGTGGTGGACTTGGTCGTGTTAGGTTAATGGTTGGACTGGATGATCTTAAAGGTCCTTTCCAACCAAAACGAGTCTACGATTCGTCGGGAGAAACTTGCTCTGCCTTACAGTGTGCATCCCACGCCCCTGCTTGCCTTAGCACGGGAGGAAGAAATGATTGTGTGAAATTTGTCCGCGGGTGTCACTTCTCCTGCCTTTTTAGAGCACATTCTCACCTGGGGTGCACCCCTTTCCATCCTCCTACCTCTAACACCCCTTTTCTGGGCAGCGGAGCCGCCCCAGCAGCGGTACCTCGCCTCTCGCTCTCCTCCCGGGCGGGTCCTGCTCCCGTGTCAGCGGTGCCCCCCGCCATGCTCACGGGTAAGCCCCCTCCCCATCACCCCGCAGGTCATACTCCTTTTAAAAAACACCCCTAACAATCAGGGCACGGGAAGGGTTAACTCTGTAGACCCAGACGGTCCCCTGCTGATCCGGTAATGAGTAAGCGAAGCAGCTGAATGTCAATAGCTCGGTGTGAACTCGGGTAACCCAGCTGAGCCCTGCTGTGCAGGGAGGGGCGGGGGGGGGGAGAGTAATCAGCTTGACCCCCCCGCCCTTCCCCAGCTCCCCCGCCCGGGTCCTGCCGCCCCAAGGCTGCTACGTGCTGCTGGCCCGAGTGCGACAGCCCTTTGTAACAGCGGGGTCCGAGGCAGCTGTCGGGGGGTGACACAACATACGTTAGCCAATAGCTATACGTTGCACAACGCACGATGTGGCAGCTCCTCTCTAACTTGGGGGGCCACCCGGTCTTTTTAGGATTTCCAGGAAGAGCTGTGGCATCTGACCTTCAACTGTTATTAAAAGAAATCAAAGGTTGTGTAACAGTCTGCCAGAGCTCTGCGTTTCTTCGTGGGGTTAGGTTTCATCAAATGCCTCCACATTTCTGAGCTTCACAGCTTCTTTATACCTTTACTTGTTTATCCTCTGGTAAGCATTTATTAATAGAGAGATTTATTCCTTTACTGTACTTGTTTATCTTTCAGGGGTTTTGTTTTGTTTTTCAATTTAGAAGCAGAAGGGTCTCCCACGCATTTCACATTTCTTTCTGTGGGTGAAGTCACTGCATGGTCTTGATAGTAATCTTCCAGCTGTCCGTTTTCACCCTGGTATCCCTCCCTTTGGCTGATTTTCTGCATTATCACCGTAGTTTTTGACTAAGACTATCAATCCACCTGTCCCTCTGTGAAAGCTGCTAGATTGGTTTGTGTAAAAGGGGACTAAAATGGTATGAACTGTAAGTCAGCTATTAATCCTGTTAATAAGGGATTAGAGTGAAGCCCTGTGAGTAGGAAAGCCTGATTTGATTGTTTGGGACTATACCTTAGCTCTCCCTTATGAAAGCGGTGTTTGCCATGCATCGCATTTTGTGATTTGCATATTTAGTCTCTGAGGAAATCAAGGTTAAATATAGCAAGGAGATTCTACTGGCTTAAACTGGTAGCACAAGTATGCTCCTTCAGCCTAACAGTCCCTCGGATAGCAGAAGGAACCCTGTCTGTTCTTGCCTGGCAGTAACTGCATCCTATAATATGACTTATATTGTTAGCTTATGCTTTGCCTCTGACCTTTACATGCACTTTGCTGATGTACCAGATAGTCTGCGTGCCTTATTTTAGAAGGAAAGAAGCAACAGAGGAACTGGACTAAAAAAAATATCTTGCCACTGCTATTTTCAGTAAAAGACTTGCAAAAGCAACAGCAATGGAGAGCTCAACAGCACCATATATTCCCTGTGCAAGGCTATCATATAGAGCAACATCAATCTCATAAAAAAAAAAAAAGTTGATGCTGTCTCTGTGTTAGAACTTAGCATTCTGCTTCCTCCTCAGCCTTAAGAGAAGGCCTATAAATTATTAATACTAACATCAGTGTGAGACAACAGATGGTAAAGATTACTTGGAAAAAGTCTTCACATTAACATATTACGGCCCTAGTTTCACAGCACGTTGGGACTGTTTCCTGCTGCTGCCAGCCAACCTGGCCCTGGGAGAGACCTCCCAGCAGAGGGGAATCCTTGGGCAGCAGCAGAAAGGTCCTGCCCTGGTTCAGCTGCACAGATACGGCAACCCGGCTACCACCGCAGAGAGGGGTGGTCGTGTGTCACGGCACCCCTCTGACATCGCACCGGCCCCATCAGGGTCCTGGCGTCTGCTATGCCAGGGATGAGGCCAAGAAAGAATGATCTCAGGGTTGGAAAACCTTCAGGTAGCTGAAAAATGTATTCTTTGCCAAGGTACTTCCAGGTGGGATCAGTTGCGTTGCATGCTCTGAAAAATAAGAAATACACATTTATCAGTTTTGAACTGTTCTTGAGCCAATATTGATATGAGACCCACAGTATTCCCTGACACATATGTGCATAATCCAAAAATCTTGCAAGCTATGAAATCACTTTAACGTTCTCTAGAATGGGTTACTTCAGCTTCTTCAGGTGTACAAATGTATTAAAACTGCTATCAAGCAAGTAAATGAGAAATTTCTTTTAAGAAGGTAAGTGTATTGCATTGTCTCGCTAGGTAGCACTTGTTACAGCAGAATGTGATCTTCATTCTTGTTTTGTCTGTGACTCTCCTGCCCATCACTCTGCTCACACCATTTTTGGAGATAACTCTGTGTCAGAACCTCTCACACTGAAGAAAATTATCCAGCCTTTTAGGGACTTATGCAGGAGACATTTTCTCATGGCCCATTACTTCTGCAAATGCATATGCCACGGGTTTATTTCACTGTGATTAAATCATGACTTAAAACATAATTCTCATGTTCCTACATCCTCCGAGTGTTGTGGAAAATTTTCCACAAAGCCTAAATAATGAAAACGTAAGCAAGCACTACCGTTCTCAGACTTACAGCAGTGGGCCCAAGTGTGGTTCTGTAAAACAAGCAGGAACTGGCTCTTCATTTATCAGCTTGTTGGCAACAAAGTTGGAATCTTCTGTTCTCAAGAGAGGGGCAGTGTGTGGGTGAGGGCATGGAGTGATTGCTAGAAAATGCCTTCAACAGTGCGTTGTTGCTGTGCTATTTTCATAATGAGTACCAAAGCCTTGGCTAAGCATTTTGATTCATACCTCATTATTTTCATAAACTAGTAATATCTATTTCACTGAACAAAGATGATTATCCCCTTCATGTTTTTGTCATATTGCCTTGCAGAATCCTACGTTGCCTTGGCTCTCACCAGTCTTCTCTAAGGGAAAATGTCCACGTCTATACAGCTGCCAATCCAAAACCCTTATGGTGAAACTGTTGCTTAGCTCCTGGTGGCATGGCATCAGTGCATCCAGACTTCACCTGCAGGGACTTCTGGGTTCACATTCAGCTTTACATGATGACTTGGAATGTTAGGTACTCTGTAGAGATTCACTCTTGATGAGCAATTTTGCAATTTATCACAGTCCTGAGATGCCACCCTGGAACCAGTTGGCCCTTGAAATTTCCTGATTTGGGAATGAGATGCTGGAAGAGCTGTTTGAAGATACGTGATGTCACCGAGTTATAAACTGTTGATTTCTAACTTTGATTTTTATTTGTTTGGTTTTTTTTAAATCATACAGTCAACAGGTTCTTGGAACGAAGGCCAGGTTAATCAGGTCTGCTACTTCTTTTTATTTCAGAATTAATTTTTCCCTGTAAAATTCCATCTTACTATTATAGTGCCTAATTTTAGTTTATAAGAGAATTCCCCAAAGACCCAGCCCTAGGGCCATGGAAGATGCAGGCGCCATTCAGATTAAGGTTAGCAGGGAAAGCATTCAGGAAACAGTATTAGTGGCACAGAAAAGTGTTCAGACATTAGCATCTGATAATTCCTGATCACCTCTACCTAAAAACAGCTACACTGGCACAGATTTGCCTTTGCCCGTGGACAACCAACAAGTGTTTACAGGCTCTGGATTACAACAGTGGCAATCTGTTATGTCATGAATAATCTTGTTTCCAAGTGCTGAATGTGGGTAATTTGTAATCTCCTTTCTGTGAGCAAATATACCCCTAATTACTTCTTTTTTTTTGTTGGCTGATTTTACTGAGGCTTGGGAGTTGAGGCCTCGTTTGTCCACTGCAGTGTGGGACGACTGGGCACAACCCAGGGGGAGGGCACAGAGCTGTTCCGCAGCCCCCAGCCCCACTCAGTGGTCTTTTGGGGTCCTGGGGAGAGAGCTGTTGCTAAGACTTCTAACAGAATGTGCAAGTAGGAGGGATTTTAAGTTATTTACTTGCCTTCCAGATGAGTTTCCAGACTTTCCACCCCATTGTTGGTATCAGAGGGGTGATAACACGAGGCCCTGGAGGCAGAGGTGGCAACTCTTCTCTCCCGTCAGAGCAAGTCTTGGGGAAGGCTGCTAAGGTTCCCTGAGGTCAAAGAAGAAAAGCAAGAAGACATGCGTAAAAACTAAAGAGTGATAAGATACGTGTAAAAGCAAGTTTACATGAAGGAGTACAGGCTGTCCTGCACTTGTTCTGCCTGCTCTCTGCGCTGCTGCTGAGCAAGCGAGCTCAAATTCAGAGCCATAGACCACGGTTAGCCCATGCACATCCATCCTTCCTCAAGACCTAATTGGACCTCAAAAAGCAAGAGGTCCCTGCATCTTTAAATTATGAGACACAGTCCTAGTGTAGTGATCTTTTTGACTCATGTAAATCAGTTGGCCTTGGAAATCAAACAGCGACGAAGATCCAGGGAAGTCTTTTGGCCCAGATGGTGATTAGGGCTGGAAGATGACAGGAAGATTTGGCATCATGCAAATACATACAGAGGGATGAAAGTCACTGCTAGATTTCTGTAAGTATAGAATCAACATAGTTTAAACCAGCAGGTGCCATCTCTGTCAAAAATAACACAGTACAGGTGTAGTTCTGCATATTACACTGCACACACGATATGGACGCTCAAATTCTGATAGGCATTATGTTTTGTGTGAAGGTCAGATGGCGACCTATACAAAATAAAAACGCAATTAAAGATAACTTTGAAAGCATTGAAACAAACCTAACTGAAGGTGTTGGTATATCTGAAGGGGTGGGGGAAACAAACACACAGAAAAAAGTAATTAAGATTCCTGGGGAGGGAGGGAAACTGCTTGCCAATCTGCAGAGGGAGGAGCAGACCTTACGAGGTAATGAGAGTGCTAAATGGCAAAGTCTGGGCTGGGAGAAAGGTAGAGCTTCAAAGGAGGAATGTGCACAACTTGGATCATAAGCTGCCTTTACATCTGTCCTTAGCAAAGTGGAAGATGAAAGGATCTGCACTCAAAGGACCTGCTTTTCTGTTGCCTTTCACCTTCTTCACTTATTTGTATCTATGCAAAGGGTATGTAAATTGCCAGCGCTCCAGTTCAGTGGCTTGTTGTCTAGCTATATAGGATGAACTAAGCCTGTATACTGGGCTCCAAATATGTGGGGACTTTTATATTATACTACGTGCTGCTGATGGTGCCGTGCGCGTGCTGTTCTGGTAAGGGGGGTGAACCTTCTCTAGCGCTTTGGATGGTGTATCCGTAATACTGCATCTGCAAATGTATGTGAGATGAGATACAGGAATAGTGACAAACTTTTTGTTTGGCTTGCTTGTTACTCTGCCGAGGTCCGTGGTGCAATGCCCGTGCCTCTGCCCTGCTGCCCTGCTCCCCCTCACGCCATGGCGGTGGCAGGGGTGGTGCCCGTGGGGAGGGCAGCTCCCCACTGCAGCCTGAGTGGGTGGCTGAGCAGAACAGCTGCCATGTATGCAGTCTCCATCGTTAGCCATAGTAGCAGCCTTCCTGCTAACAAAAGAGGCTGGGTGCGTGTGGGAATTGGGCTGGAGTGGTGCGTTGAGGGGTTCCAGACCCGAGGACCATGAGGGAGAGGAAAAAGGGCTCCCTGCGCTGAGGAGAGCACCATCAATTTAATTATCAGGAAAGCATGGTCACTGTGTAGGGAAAACGCTGAAGGATCAAGAACCGACAGAGGACTCTACAGCAGAAAATGTATTGCACAGGTTTTGTCTCATTTCGCTTGTGGCAGCGTTAATTATGAGACTATAGAAATGCTTGGGAATGCCTGTATTTAGATAGTGTGCTTCAGGATTCACTGCAGTTAAGCCCCAATTACTCCAATGGTATTAAAGGGTCCTGTGTGGGTTTTTCAAAATTCATTTACATCCACTTTAAGGCCCCTTTGCACAGTCTGAGCAAATGATAACAGAATGTAAGTGGGAAAAAATAAATGGAAAGGAGGAAAGATGATCTCAAAAGAAATGAGCTTCACATTTGTGGTCCATCATAGCCAAAGGCACAATCAGCTAATCTGACTCCTAAGGTTAGTCCTAAATATCAGTGTAGGCAAGTCCCTGGACAGTTGCCAGTGTCTCTGGGCAGATAACATCAGCACAAGTGGAGAAGAGGTCTCCAGTCTAGCTTGCCTTTTAATATACTATTAAAATAAAATGAGACAGCAATTAGTTTCTCTTCAGCTATTCCACAGCACAACTTCATCGGTCAATTAGTATGAATAAATAAATATAGGTCTTGAATTATTAAACTGCAAATAGAAGAAGCAGCTGCATTTAATATTTCACTGTTCCTTCTCCTTCCTCTTTTGCTTTGCTTGGAGTTTTGACTCGGTATTATAAGAGTGCTATTGTCTATTCTTAACTCTTTCCAAACTTTTAATTCTTCCTTAGGATAATTTTCTTACTCCAATAACACTTTTAATCTTGGCTGAAGACATAAAGGTCAGATTATCAGAGGGTATGCATTCACAGAGCAACAGTCTAGCCTCTGGGAGCAACGCGGAGGTCAGTGATTTAAAAAAAAAAAAAAAAAAAAAATCCGGACATTTATTTAAGTGTTTCAGTATGGGCTTACTAACTTTAGGTTCCCACTTAACTAAAATCTTGGCCTTAATCTTTTTCTGCATGGGCTATAGAAGAGTAAACAATGATTATCCCACCAGTTAATCTCTTTTCCTAGTAAGAGAGGCAGAAACAGGAGTCGATCGGGGTTAGGATATCTCCTGTTCGTGTCTGAAGACCGGTAGCTACTGGGGGTGGAGAGGGACAGTCAGACGGATCTGCTTAGGAAACTGGAGCACAACTGGCTGTAGGAATAGCCCAGCACCTTTGGCATCTCAGGCTCCACGTGCTCTTTCTCAAATTCTGTATGTGATCAATAGAGATCCATTTCTTCTGCTGCTTCATGGGGGAAAAAGTCAATCCTGCAGAAAAAGAAAGCCTCGCTATAATATTAGACTTTGCTTGTTTCCAGGAGATCTCCAAGAAGGCAAATCAGAGCATTTTTCTCACATGTTTGTTCACAAATGCTAGTGCTGACCTCTTTGGTCACTGGTGCTGATTCTTACAGAAATGAGTCACTAAAGTTCTGTACTTTACGAAAGCATCTGGATGTCAGATCACACATTCGCTGTGGGAAATGGCCAAAGAAAATTTTAAATGACAGTAGCATGTTTAATATTCTGTTGATGAGACTGTTGATGCATATAAGAGGAGGAAGAAGTGCAACTTCAAGTTAATAAGCAGGAGAGAACCTGAAAGCTCTAGGATATTTCTCTCCCTCCTGAGATGCACCTGCCTTCTGACCTCTGGTTTTGATTTTAGACAAAATTCTCATAGTAATGGCACTGTTGTGCACAAGAAAAGAGTGGAGTCTTCTCTAACTGCCTTGGGGTGAGGCACAAGCAATGTCTATGACAGTATTTCTCTTAAGATACATATGCTGGGGACCCCAAACTTTGGACCCAAGTGATGCAGTGCAATAGGAGTGGTTCTGTAGAAAAAAGTAGTGCTGAGGAGCCAGTGTCCCACTGTGTGAGCTGAGAGGGTTTTTGCTTTGGACCAGCTCTAGCAGAGTGACCTCCCGCTAGCAGTCGGAGCACACCAGGGGAGCCTCTGGAATGCATCCTCCAGTTAAACTTTGTCTAAAAGCAGCCCACCTCTCTTACTCTGAGCCGGCCCCACAATGAGAAATAATATGTGCTAAGTGTGAGCAGCTGGGAGATTTGTTAACCTGAATTAAAACACTAGAACTGATGCACCTTGCTTAAGGCAGCAGATGGCTGCAGCAGCACAACCACCCCCCAAAAAGCCACCTGCAGCAGTGCTGCCTGCTTTACAGTACAGCGCTGGCAGCTGGCAGGGTGAGGGAAGCACGTTTGCTGTGGGGAATCGGGGTGGATTTACGAGGCTTAGTAAGACACAGGATGGAATGAGAAGGCTGAGAGTCACAGCCCCAGGTCGCAAAATGCAATGGTGACCTACACCTGCCCGGGACAGACTGACCGCTGCTGCCATCTGTCCTGGGTTTTCTCACTCTTCAGTTTTCTGTGCTGATGACAAACCTTGAGCTGCTTCTGTATATACTTTAAATGTATTAGCTTTTCCCCTTTGAAGTTGCTTGAGGCACTCTATGAGCTGAGTACATTCCTCTTAGATTGGCTCACTGCAGTGTCTTTTACAATGTTAATTTCAATGAGATTTGCTTTTCTATTTTAGTTTGAGTATTTTTTTGCCATTTTCTGGCCTGCTTTTATGTTCTTGTTTTCCGTTATTGCTAGTGTTAAGATCTTTGAAGACTGTAGTTTGGGCATGTGAATAAAACTTTTTCATACGGCACAGCTTTCAGGTGGAAGTCATAAATGGGTCATGGCAGCAGCCAGGGGAGGATGTGACATACAGTCTTGTGGTTATGTCTGACAAGCGCTGCTGTCTGATCTGCTCTGATCTGCAGCATTTTCTCCTCTCTGCTTAGCTGCCATGGTGATAGGTTACTTGGACATACCATAAATAGATAAACTAGCAGGGCTTTCACTGAGTCCGATCATGAGGACAGTCCTCTGGCTTAGCGCACGTGAGTTTATGCGTGTTCATGAAAACTGCCACTTGAGGCTCTTGCCTACAAAGCCAGTGTGGCAAATAGCATTGTGTTTGCATTCACAAGTGTGCAAGAGCTTTTACTGGGGGGGATGGACATAAGAAACAGGATATGTAATTCTGGTCAACCCAAAGCAGAGGGGTTTACCTCCTCTGCCTGGTTCCAGGCAACCGTTTGCAAACTAGCAAGGCTCCACAAGGATTCAGCTTGGTAGGCAGGTGTCAGCTTTGGTGTCTCTGTATCCCTGCAAAGCAGAGATGGTGCCTTAATGCCGGTGGTGTTTGTTGTCCTGGACCTCAGACATGAGCACTACCACACAGCCCCCCTTTCCAAGCATGCCCCATTAATGAGTTGCTTCAATTCCCATGTATGAGAGATGTGCCAGACTATGGGAGAGACAAGTCCCTGTCCAAGGGGCCAAGGATGCTCCACGTGCATCTGCAGGGTCACATAATAACAGAGGGCTTGCAGCTTAAATCTGCTGCTAGGGCCTGTGCCTTTTTGTGAGATGACCCATGAGGTGTGTAACAACACCTCTGTGAAGAAAAAATCAAACCAGAGTTAAGACAGGGCAAGGACTAGAAGAATAAGTCTTGCAATTGGAGCCTGAGACTCAACTCTTGTGTCTGCAGGGCCAGGGTAGCCTACAACATCATCCCTTGTGGTGCTCCTCCACTTGTTCAGGTCAAGTAGGAGGGCTCCTTTCCTGCCCATGTGCCAAAGGAAACTGGTGTGTACAGGTGGTGCTCCTGACATAAAAGCCAGCCTGGTGTGCAGACAGCAGCACGGCCAGGGCACCCTGCAGAGACCGCTTGCCCTGTGGTGCCACAGAGGAGTCTGAAAACCATCCCATGCAGTGTAGTCCCTAAACTGTGAGAGACAAGAGAAGATGGAGCCTAGGAAAATGGTCTGAAAATAGTTCAAAAGAAAAAGGGAAGCAAGAAGAGAAGGCTTTTAAGAAGGGAAATATTTAATGTATGGAGGTATATAGGCCAGCAAGGGGGAAAAGAAGCAGAGACACAATGGGTAAAGCAAGCAGCAGAAATATGGAAAGAAGAGGAAAAACTGGGTAGATGGAATAAAAGTATTAATCAGGATGGTTGGAATTTTTAACCTATTACATGAGCTGTTAAATATAATTTTTTCAATAAAGATAGCTGTTTTTTAACGTATTAGATGAGCTCTTAAATATAATTTATTCTGCTCTTTCACATTTGCATCTAATTTTTTTAAAGTAATTCCTAAGGTATTCAATATGATTTTTTTTGGATGCGATTCAGTTGAATTTGACGGTTCCATATCTGTCAAAATATTCCAAACTATAACTTTTGCTGTTGTATTGGCCCTTTACAGAGCATAAACCCGGCAGGTGAGTGGCAGGTGTCATAGAAAAGGAGAAGAAACCATTCAGAAATTGAAGTGTTCACAAAATGAGAATTTGTAGATGACGTCTTCAAAATGGACGTCAAAATACAGAGTGTGTGTTTGTATGTGCTTATATTTTATCTATGTGTATGCATAAAGTGTATATAAAATGCAATTAAAGATGTTTTTACTAGTGAGATGATGATATATCAACCAAACCCCTCCCTTAAAAAGAAAAAAAACAAGGGGCATAAAAAAATTATCACTGTTATTCAGATGTAACACCTTGTTGTGTTGGAGAGAAGGCATTGGATAGAGCTCAGTGACTAATTTGCTGGCTATTAGTCCTTCATTAGTTTTGCTTCCACTTCTGTTTGATTTATGTGCTACATAGCATGATTTGCTTAATAGTTTCTGCAAAAAATTATTTGTTGTAGGAATATAATATTCAAAACTAAAGATACAAGTTAAGTTACACAGATTAGTTACAAGCAGTGTTTTTGATCCCTGACCGTATTAATAGAAAATGGATTCTGGTTCAAGTACATAAGTCTAGACTAGGCTTCGCTCTCAAAAAAAACCAACCAACCAAACAAAAAAATTCCCAAACTCCAACTTAGTTTCTTTCCCTGAAAGGTTCTGTTGCTGTAGAAGACTGTTGCTGTGTTGATGGGGAGCACACGCAACGACAGAATTGCTCCCAGAGCAGCTGTGTATCAAAACACGAAGTGGCTCTTTGTGTGCATGTTCTGTGCCCTGATTCAGGAAGGTACCTTCATAGGCTTAGGTCCTCCTTGCTTTCTGATATGTTGGTGCAGGAGTGAACTTGCAGCATGATTGAAGTAGATGCTTACGTTGTCTGAATTGGCATCTACATGCCTGTTGTTTTTGTTACTGGGACTTTTTCTTTCTTTCTAAATATTGATGTCAAAATAGTAACAGAGAGACTTTGAGACTGAAGAGTTCAGGCTTTCTAGGGATCAGCTGATTTATCCTTGGGTCCTTAAAATACTTTAAGCAGTTGTGCAATCTCATTGAAGTGGGATCTGTAAGTTCATGAAGTTGCCCTGTGTTCCTCATTGTTGTATATACATGGCCAGGTCTTGAATCCTGTTCTCACCATGCTAGATGTGATGGCTCTGGTAGGTACAACCTCTTCAAAATATGTTTTTCACAAGCTTGTCTTTTTCCTTGATAATACGGGAAAAAAACCCCACATGTAATATTATTGAATGAGAAAATTATCATTTGCACTGAAAAGGTCTCCCTTGTATGGCAGATCTTTATTCAAAATGTGCCAAACTAAGTTTAAATTGAAGTCATCTGATTCTTCTTATATCAGTTTTTTTTTGTAACTGGTCACCAATAGCTACCTGCTGTTTGGAGAATTTTTTTTAATGGCCAATGCCTGACCCTAACATTTGTTTCCCCTAAAATTCAATGAGAAATCTCCTTTAAAAGGTTGAGTAGCCAGGTCATGTTTCTGTGACCTTTTCTTCTGTTAGTGTTGAGTCAAAACATGGGTCTGATGTGAAAATGAAAATAGCTGGTCAAGATTTACAACAGCATGCAAAGGCTTGGGAGTTGGTAAATGTGAGTCAGAAAGAGAGGTTCACATGAACTTAGGGGATTTTTCTTTTCCATTGTATGTGATAGAAAGGTGCTACATGACAAGGTATTTTTGAAAGGCACATAAACTCTGCACCCTCTGTCACAGCTTTCACCAGAAGATGGGAGATAACCTTAGCAAAGAGGAGCTAGACTTAAATGGAATGTGGGTCAAATCTGTAAGTTTCTTGCTTTGACTCTGTGTCCAGGGAGTCTTCTGGGACACTCTTGCTAAGCTCGAAGCAAAACCAGGCACTTCCAGCTGGTTTAGTTCCTTATCTGCTGTAGAGTCAGCAGGTGAGGTAATGCACGGAAATGATAGAATCACAGAATCATAGAATGGTTTGGGTTGGAAGGGACCTTAAAGATCATCTAGTTCCAACCCCGCCTGCCACGGGCAGGGACACCTTTCACTAGACCAGGTTGCTCAAACACCCATCCAGCCTGGCCTTAAACATTGCCAGGGAGGAGGCATCCACAGCTTCTCTGGGCACAACACTGAAACATGATGGGCAGCTGTAAGCAGCATACTAAATCACCAAACCAAATGGAAGAATTAACTATTGCCCATTCTCCTGTGGGCATGATAGAGTCCTTTCAAAATCTGGTCATTTTGGTGCTGTCCAGATGAATGCTGCAGCAGCATGCTGCCCAGGAGTGTACGGGTATGGGTACGCACTTACATTAAACGGCCATTGCCAGATAAAGGTTTGTGGGGGTGTCATCTGCAGTCAAAGCTGAACTTTTATTCGGTTGCTTTTTGAGAGCTGTCTTGAGCTTCTCTTGGATGTGGTGGCTTTGAGGCTGTCTTTTTTTTATCATTTTTTTTATATACACTTTATTTTTTCCATACTATAATAAAGCACTCGTGAAGCCTCTCCAGTGCATCTGTTCTTCCTTCTGTATCTGTATCCTTACGGCCTTTGCTGTGTTTGCTACAATAGCCTTTTGGTTTTTAACATGCTTTTCCAGCCCAGGTCTGGGTGATAAGGTATTGCTGAAATCACCTTTCCTAATAATCCTGTGACTTCTGTCTTGTAAAATCCAGAATATACTCTCTGATCCTCCGAGTATTAAACTCTCTCAGAAAAAGTTGTCCTGTATCTTCAAGAGCCTATTTGAATCAGCTTGTTGCTACATCCCAGATTTTTCTTTCCTCTTTTAATATTTTTTTTTCCCCAGTCAATGACTGAAGCCCTTATTTCCATCAATTTTTTCATCTCTGTTCCTTTTCACATTGGCATTGTATCTATTCAGCTACCACCATTGCCTCACTGTACAGGCATTGCAATCTGCAAGTCACAGCTAATTAACATATTAAAAATTATTTAAACTGCCCTCCAAGCTCCAGTCCAGCAATATCTGCCACGTGAGAATAGCTGTGAATGCACAGATCACCAGATTTAATGGCACAGTGTTTTTGATCATTGCAAGCAGTGGTAGCACCCCGTCCCGAAAAATACAAGCCCCAGCAGAGCTGGATGCATGGCATGCGTCAGCACGTTATCTGCAGGGTGGTGTTTGTGGGGTTGTGCTCTTTCCTATGTTGTTTGTCTAACTTCTATACGTTTGAGCACTCAAAATTTGCTTGTCTGCTTGCGCTGGGGGTAGTTTTGAGAAATGGGAGAATTCTTGTCTTCATTGGGTTTGGTTAAAGGTCTGTATCCATCTCCGAAATCACAGCCCTGCAACATTAGCGCATGGTGGCTGCAGGTGGAATAGGCCACAAAAACCTTTAACAGAAAACAAGAAGATACGGGTTGAGAGTGCAAAAGGTAATAGTAGTGTGTACGTATAATGGTGGTGAACTTAAATGATGATGCCTTACTAAATGAGGTCATCATCTAACACACCCTCCCTTCTACGCCCAGGAGCGAATGTGTGGCTGAATTTTGATGAAATATTTGTCAGTCAGTGGGTGTTTCTTATGTTTACTCCTACAAGTATGGAGGCTAAATCACTTGTGTCAGGATGATATGAGTAAGCTGAAGGTCACTTTCAGCATACTTCAGCATGCCTCAGAGGCACTACTGATAAGGAAAAAGACAAAAGGACAAAAAACAAAATTAACTTTTAATTTCCCACCAAAACTATGGCTGTCAGAAATAGGGAGATGAGTAAAATCTCCTGTAACGTACAGCACAGAACTGTATATTTAACATCTTAACTGATTCAGCCCACCACAGAGACAGAGCATGTAACACTCTGTGTGTGTGTCTGTATAAGTATGGATACATATGGATCCTAACACATAACTCAGAAAAATTTTAGTGATGCACTTTCATATGTAGTTTCAGTTTAAAATCTCTCTGCCCTAAATTAGATGAATACATAAACAAATCAGATATATTAATTTTCTGTTGCGAATGCTTTAGTGATTGCTTACAAAGAGAAGTTATTTACATGCTGATATAAGGCATTACTTAGCATAATGAGTGGTAATTTTCTCATCCTCAAAGGTATTAGGCTCCCTTACATGTTATACCTAACTCAGTTACCTAGTTGTGTTGCTCTGCATGATCCCCAGGTGTATATTTGAAAGCTTTTTATCTGATTGAGTTTTACGGAGGCAGCTCAGAGCCCAGCCATCAGTGTGCTGGTACGGGACAGGCAGCATCCACCACGTCCAACCAGGTAGGCTAAAGCCAGCTGCACCCCCAGAGCCCCTCCGCACTGTGGGGGAAAGTCAGATGGCGAGCACTTTTGACCACCCACTGGGTGTTGGTAGGCAACATATGTACCTGCAACTATCCTTAGTGCAATGGGTGTAATGGTACTGGGGATTTTTGTTTGGTTTTTGAGAAATGACTAATACATCCCCTGAGGACAGCTGGCGATTATGTTATGTGCTTGTATGGGATCGCTTCCCCCTCCTCCTCTTAAAAATACATTCGCTATATATATGTCAGAATGAAGAGTCACAAACATTAATAGTTGTTATTAACCAATAATGACATTGATCTCTGGCTTTAAATAGAACTTTCAAAGTCTAAAGTATAAAAGATTGTATTTTTCTGGCCCGAGTTGTGGAAAGCGCCTTCACTTATTTTGAGGTATACCAAAGAGCGTGTTTGTGTTCACACTCCATCTCTCTGGAAAATGAAGACTTGTGTTCATCCACCAAATAAATAAAGTGGATGGAAAATTGAATCAAATCTCCCTGGACAATCTCGTGGTTTTGTTTCAGCCTTGATCTGGTCCTGAAACTACTTTGCCTTTTGGCTTTTTGGTTTTTAGGGTTTTTTTGTGGAGAATCATGGCAAGGATATGAAGTGCAAGTAAGTGGTGGTCTCCATAAGGTAGATGAGGAATAGCATGAGACTGGCTGAATTGAGACAGTCAACTTTGTTAACATTTATTTGAATTCAAACCAGTGACAGACTGTGAGCCCCACAGTCACTCTCAGTTTTATGATCTTAAATTATGAGCTGTTCAAAAACACATCGTATTTTCTGCTTAAATAGTTTTATGTCTGTTTATATCTTAATTGAAATGGTATGTAGGCATCTGCAAGTACCTTTTATATGAAGGCCATTATTAAATATTGGTATTGCAAAGGTGTCTTAAAAATGCATTTTTATTGTGTTACTAAGTAAGTGTTTGTTGAGAATCTCTCCATTAAACAATTAAGCCTCTAAGGCTTTTGCCTGTAACTGGTATAGGTTCTGTTTTGTCAGCAACAAATGACACAACTGCCTGCCAATTACAAGAAAAAGATATTGCATTGAGATATAGAGAGGTCAGCATGCATCTGATAGCAGCCTGAGCTTCCCTACATTTCACAATGGCATGATCTGGTCTTCCGACAGCTCCCAATATGCTCCCTGCACAAAGGGGCCGGGGGGCACCTAAGCCTTCGCCTTTACAAAGCACGCATGAGCAGGAGCACTTTGAAGAAGCAAATACCTGCTTTGTCCTGTGGACCAGAGTGAGGACAGGTGTTCATATAAACCAAACTGTTGAATTTACTTCTTTTTAAAGGCCCATAGAGGGATTTAGGTTGGAAGGGATATCAAGAGGTCTCTAATCCAGCACCCACCTCAAAGTGGGGTTACCTGTGAGATCGGACCAAACTCCTCCAGGCTTTGTCCAGGCAGCTCTTAAAAGCCTCCAGTGACAAAGCCTTCACTGCCTCTCTGGGTGACCTCCTCTACTGCCCACCTGCTCTCATGGGGAAGAAGTTGCTCCTTATATCCGGCCTGACCCCCTCTTGTTTCAACTTTCAGCCATTATGTCTCATCCTGCCATACACTGATGTGAGTGTGGCTCCATCTCGATCACTGCCCTGTTGGTACAGGCAGGTGGCCTTTAGGTCCTCCCTCAGCCATCTCTTCCCCAGGCTGAGCAAGCCCCAGCCCCTCAGCCTCCCCTCAGTTTCCACAGTTATTCATCCACTAAAAAAGACCTCTTTTTGCCTTTCCTGCCTTAGCACATGTTCAGTGAGGGTCACTCACAACTGTATGCCCAAAGATGTTGGAAGGAGAGGAGGTGGGAAGGGTAGCACAAAAAAGACTTCTGAAATGGGGTAATACATGTGCTACTTGAGATGGCTTCTGCCGCTCAGTGGTGCAGAGAACTGGGTGTCCTAGCTTGGGTGCAGAAAGTGGCATGGGCTGGCTCTAGAGCTTTAAGTTAGAAATCATTGTTCAAAGTAAACAAGAACTGTGTGCACGCAGCATAGGAATACAAGTGCAGGATGTTAAGCACCCTCTGCATCGTTGTGCTCTAACAGCTCAGGGAGGTGCTTTCAGCATGTATCTGATGAAAGGGCCACGGGAAGGGTAGAGTGAGTCTCGGCACCGCTTGTTCATGTCTTGAACTCTAGTAGACCACTCTTGAGGTAGGACAGTAATTGCACTGTACAATCACTTTAGTTCCAGTATATATACAAAAAACTTTCTTAGTGAGTAATCATTAGCAGGTACAGTTAATAGAAAATCTGGAAAATCAAAAGTCCTGGCTTCAGCAGAGGAGTACTTGGGTTCTGCAATAGCTGCAAACGTTAGAGGTTCCCAGCACATTTTGTTTTTATTTCACTTTGCTTTCTGTTGTTGTTCACTGAAAAAAAAAAAGACTCTTCTCCCTCCCTCTCCATTCTCTTTGTTTCTGTATTGAGTACTGGATATGCTGTTACCCTCTCACCTAAGCCATGTAATGATGTCACTAACTGCTGGCACACTGTGGAACACAAAACAGAAAATCTTGATCTGTGATTTCCAGGCTGCTTTTTTTTTTCTTTTAAATTTATTTTTTTTTTAAAGGAGGAGGCAGTGAGTTCATTTGGAGGGGAAAAAAAAATCCTATGGAAGTTTCTTAAAAGGTTTCTGGGGAAATCTCTTCAATATTCAGGTTCTGAAAACACTGGAAAAAACCCACATAAAAATGAATTGAACTTTAGTCTATTCTGTCCCTAAAACCTAGTGGAGTTTGTTTCACACTTTTATCTTTCAACCTTGGACAGATGAGACCGGACAGCCAATTAGCCATGATGCATATCTTTTGACTAGACATCATGGGACAAAGCTATGGCTAGTTTAAAATACCATAATTGCACTGCCTGCCCTGAGTTTTCCTCTGCGCTGGACAGGGATCCTGCCTAGTTAGTGTGTACAATGGATGTGTGGGTATAATTACACATAGGTCTCCTTTAGAAAAATAAGACAACCACAGAAACAGAAACCTTATTGTCTGAAGGCAACAATTCTATAAGAATTGCTAAAGTTATTATGAAATGATGTTGGGGATCATGGTATAGCTGAATACCTTTTCTTTCACATTGCATGTGAGACATTCCAGCTGAGCCTTCTCTTCCTTGTATATTCTCCAAGGCATCTATCTCACAAGAGCAGCTTATAAATTTGGAAAGAAAGAGATTCCATGAAGTAACTCCCACTGGATATTTCAACTATCCCTTTTTAATTTTTTTTTAACTCTCTACGCACACAGGTAAGGCCTATAAAGCAATTTATCTAATTTTTGCCACAGTGTAGCTCCATCACATTTTCAATGCAGAGGTCAGACAATTTTAGTTATAAATTTACCCTAAAATGTCTCCTGAAATCAGTATTTTAAAATAAAAATACAGAATTGGAGAAATAATAGAACTGATTGCAGATGTTTAAAAGCTGCCGCTTTCCAGCGTTGCTCTGATGATCAGTAAGTCAAAATAACAATGGGAATTGCTTGAGTGGAAGACTAACTACCACCATGCATTTAATTTACATCTTAATGCATTCTTGTTGTTTTTCCTGCTCAAGTAAACTACTTCTCAGGATGCACCTGTGTAATGAATTTCCATGGGAATAGGCTTATGTGAATTCTTTCCTTCCTATGTTAGACATTAGAAGGTCTTCCAGAGATCAGGCTGAGATTAAAACAAATGTTGTCGTGAACACTAGGAGTGAAGTGGAATTTTAAACAGGAATTAGGAGTTTAGGGGTCAGACTTCTCCTTTTCTTTCCTGGTATTAAAAAGTACATGGAGATTCAGTGGGTTCGATTGGTACATAAAAGCTCGTGCATTGGCTATATAGCAACAGTCCCAGCTGGGTAGTTTATTATTGGTGTCACAGGTGATGGGTATGTGTGTGAGTGAGCACGCAGACCTCGTACATACACCCAGCACCTATCTATCACAGTCCCGCTTAGGCCTATGATTGGGGTCCGCAGCATATAGGCTTTCTGACAGCCTCCAGCACTGGGCCGAACACGGCCTACCGCTCTTGATCCATAATTAAAACACCTGCCAGCCACACCACACCTCAAATCCCCTATCCGACTGGTCTGCACTAAGTTTGTGAAGTCCTAAGAAAAATCCGGTGAATATATTTGAAATATGCAAGCGGTGATGACCTTTCTGACTAACACTGACTGCAGGTCTGACTGACCTTGGCAGCTTGAGAGGGTCATTTTTTGACATGGCTGAACTGTTCTTGAACAATTTATCCAGTGTGCTGGGTACAAACAGTCTTTTCTTCAATATCAGGCATGCATGTCTTATCTTTCTACCTATTCTTTTTTTAAAGAATCTTAGCTATTGTGAAGCAGGCAAGGAAAAACATGTTCTCTATTTATATTGTTTGTTCTCCTCAGCCTCTACTATTTTATCTTGGACAATAACATTTCATGAACGCCTGTTTTTACTCATTTTTTGCTTGGATGATTTTAAAGGAGTCTCTTTTTCTTCTCCACCACTTCAGAACAGGGTCTTGGGGCCTGATTCTGTGATGCTGACATTGATGGGCCATTTCCAATTGTCTGAACTGGGTTTAAGCAACATCTAATATTGTCTTGTGAATGCAAGGAAAGAAAAAAAAAAAACACTTGCCAATCTTTTAAAACAGCCGTTCTTGAAAGACGACCAGAGCGAGTGAGGATGCCTAGTAAGACAACTCCCTTCTGCCTTGTCTTCTGAGGAAAATTCTACATTAATATAGGGAAGAGAACAGATTTTCAGGTATCCAGAATGAAGAATCCAGTCAGCTCTGCTTTCTCTTTCTTTCGGGGTCTCAAATTTCCATGGTGGGTTGTTTGGTTTGGGCTTTTGTTTGCGTGGATTTTTTGTTTGGGTTGTTTTTTTTTTTTTTCCCAATAGAAGAGGCAAAAGATGATGTTAGGTTTTGGTTCAAGATGAAGATCAGTGTTTTCTTCTCAGTGGTTTATCAATTGTAAGTCTCTAAAACAGCTTTATTTGCCTGAATTAGTCGAGTACCAATGCAGACAGTGACAAATGCAAGTGTGTTTATGGGCTAGGTTTTCTTTTTCCAAAGGAAATGTGAAGCCACTGAACATGAAGAATATCTCTGGGGAAGAAAAATGTGGTTATGAATTTTAAGGGAGAGAATCAACTCTGATCTGCTCCAAGCCACTCTCCATTGCCCTGGCTATGCTGTTGTCGAGTTTGTTTGGGCTTTTTTCCTTCCATTTTACTGTTTCACAGATGGGTTGGGGTAACGCAGAGGCATTTTTTTTTTTTAGCAGCCATGGATCATTACATTATAAGAGCTTTTAGATCTGTATTGCTTCTTGTTTTCCTGACATTTTATTTTTTTTGTCCTTGTCATTATTTTGAAGTTTTATATCTATTCTCTGTGTTAGAGAAATAGAAGATGCAGGTGTTGTAGACAATATTTTAGCCATGTCATTTTAGGCGACAATCTAACAATGTGTAATGCTAATTTTAATAACGATTTTGGTGGAAGACATCTAATTCTAGTGTAAAGCATGAATGTCAGAAGAAATATACCTGTACAGTCCTATTAGGATGTCCTTGTTTAAAAATCTGGAAAGTAAAGCATAATGCAGATGAAATCAGTTATGCTATGAATAATGTAGGCTATCCATTATTCTTTATAAAAAGTTGCACATGCTTCTCAAACCTATTTAGATACGTTCCTGTTATGTGACACCCATAACAAGGAGAACCGTGGAAGACCAAATGTTATGTGGCAGCAGGAGAAACCAGAGAGGATTATGTTTGGCTGGAGTGTTAAGCCAAAAATGCATCTAAATTACACCAAAGTGCCTTCATATTGATAAACTCCTTCATGAAATGTAACTCCCCTCTCTGCAAGTGGAGGGGCACAGGGCTTTCGCTTGTCTCTTGCTTTGTTTCCCATGGCTCAGCGTGCTCCTGGGGGGTTTTGCAACTGCATATTCCCAAAGAGAAGCGAACTTGTGTTTCTGAGGACAGGGTTTGGCTCACAGAGTTACCACAAGCCTATGCCTCTTTATTGTTTCCGAATAAAACAGTCTCTTTGGCTGAGATCCTGCAAAGATTTATGCACATCCTTAATTCTGTACTCTGGGACTAATCTCACTGGTTTCAGTGAGACCACAAGCAATGTGTAAATGTAAGTCATTGCAGTACTTGTTCCTGAAAATCTGTGTAAATAGAAAATATATTTAAATGTATAGCTGGTTATGCAGCCTTCTTATTTAAGGAGTGAGGGGAGAAGAAACATTTTTCTCTTGATAATACGGAGTTTGAAAATCCTTCTGCAGTCAAGACATTATTTCAAAACTGGTATTGGGAGCTGGTTTTAAACACATTTCACTGAAAAATAAAGTTGATCACAAAGGTTTCTAGGTCTTAACTCCTCAGTGACTAGTGGTAGAAACCTCAAGAAAAATTTTACTTCTGTGCGGACTATTGACTTGCTTTCTCACTCAGCCTGGTCCACTTCTACTACCTCCCTCTGTCTTCTCCTGCAGGATCAGATCTTCAGGATCTTGACAGAAAGTGATCCTTTCAGTAATCAAGGATCCAGGAGGGTAATGCGGGATTAGAGAAAGTATGGCATGGCTAGCACTTCTTTCTGCAGTATATGCTTCCCTGCCTAGGATATTTTCTCATTATGTCCTCTGCAGCTTGGGATGCTTCCTGAACACCTCACACACTCACTCAGATAAATTAATATATATTCTTTTCTTTTTTGTTAATATATTTATTTCTTCAATAAGTAATTTCTTCCCTCCATTAACTAAATTTCTGTATCCTGCAAAGAGTTAGAGACTGGATTTTAGCAAGAGCAGACACATCAGGCTTCAGCAGGTTAGCTGCTGACCTCACGGAGAGCCTCCTCAGAGGGGGAAGAGAAAGATCTCAGTAGTGGAAATGCAAACTGATCCAAGATGCACGTGACTGGGAGGCTACACAGGAGTTGTGGAGAGGTATACCTGATTATACTAGGGTTATGTTTCAGCGTGGACATAATGCTGTTGTTTTCTAATTATTTGGGGAGGGGGGGAGAAGAGGGATTTTCATGGTGCAAGCACAGCAGGTAGTGAAACTGAGATAAAAGAACTAAAAGGCAAATGCCCCATGTTCCTTCTTGACTGCATCCCTGCTTTTCTCAGCATCACTTCACAGTTTACCTTTAAAGCATTCTATTCAGAGGGACTAGCAGAGGTGCAGATAGGGGAAAGGATCTCACCAGTACAGTAAAAGAGGGTGCTAACCTCAGTCTTGCGTGCTGTTGTGGTATAACCCTCTGCTAGAATGAGCCAAACTCTCCGTTACTGAATTGGGCAAAGCTCCCATTGAGTTGTGCTTGATTAACAACTCTGGAATCTGGCTCTGCGCAGTTGGGATGAAAGATGCTTCAGCATTTCAGCTCAGCCCGCCAACACTGATCTCCCCAGCTGCTGGTTCCCAGAATTTCCCAGCTACTGTTGTTGTGCGCTATTTGGGGAGGGAAATTTCTCTTTGAGCAGCTGCAAAATGTTGTACTAGGCATAATGAAAGGCAAAGCTACAGGGTGGCAAGCGGGAGTGGGAGTTAGGCAAATGGCAGAGCACAAACCTCTCTTCTTTCCAGCCCATCTGCTGCGTCATAGCCAAGAAAGTTTTGATTTTGGCTTCTTTCTTTTTTTTTAATGTGATTGGGTTGCTTTTGTGGTGGCCTTTGGGGATTTGTGCAGTGCAAAGGCCATTGGCATTTGGCATTAGTTAAGACCTTCTATGGGTCTGTCTTAATGGTACCAGGCGGTTTGGTTTTGTTCAGGGGTTTTGTTTGTTTGTAATGGAGGCAGCAGACCTGATTGAAGTTTTTAGCATCTCAGGAAGTTAGAGTTGGAGACCAATTATGCTGCATCACAGGGTTTTGTGGTAAAGTATGGTCTCCTCTAAGGTATAGCAGGATTAGAAAAGTAATAGGCTGAGCATACACTTACAGGGGCTGCCTGAAATTGTATTCTTCAGACAGATTGTGAGGTTTCACCCAATGCTCATTGTACATGGCTTTCTAATTGATTCATGCAGTTTGAAAATCTGCATGTCAGATGTGTACAGCTATACTGTACTGTTGCTATGGTGTTACCATATGCAGGAGTCACTTTATGCAGAAAACTGTCTGGTCAGTACTGTCTTTTAAAAACTCTGCTGTACTTGTCTAATGAGCATTGGCCATGTCTTATTACATGTAAACTCGAAAAAACACTATTCATCTCCTCAAAAGTACAGTCAAACTGTATAGAGTGGAAAAAATAATGCACAGGGCTGTTATTAAAACACCTTAGATGTCCTAGTCAGCCTTTGAATTAAAAGCAAACAAACAAACAGAAGGCCTGCAGGCTGCCTGGTGTTTAAAGAGGAGCAATTAATGAATTGGGTGTGAAGCTGTACTGTGATTTTTATGAAAGATTATGAAAAGGGTGCTAAACTTATGGAATCCGTAACACTTGGCACAGGGTTTATTGGTTTTAGTTTCACATTCTTGGCTCATTTCTTAACTGTCTCATGTACATATAATGGGCAGGCAAAACTTCTTGTGTAACACTTTCTCAGTATCTTCACTTCTTTTCTGTATAAATATGAAAAGGTTAAGCAAGGAAATGTAAACATGTACATTATTTGGTTTCTATTACAGAATTATTAATAATATGGCAGATGTAGTGCTTGCATATTATGCTTGATCATTAAAACCTTGCTGCATATCTCCTTAATGGTAACTCCCTTTAAGTTGAGCAATAACTTGACTGAAGGCTTTAGGGTTTAGCAAATGAGGAATACACGGGCTTGGGCTTCAGAGGAGCTGATGCTCCGTCAGCTCTTCTGTGTTGATGGCGACGTGCTCCTGTCATGTTTACTATTTGTGTTTGAGAATTGCCTTTTGAGAAGCAACAGCCTCACGCTGGCTGAAATTGCTCTGGGGTCAATATCTTTATCCTTCTCCAGGGAAGGAACCCGGATCCCACCATCCTCTCTATGGACTATAACGTATTTCCATTCCTTTTGTTTAAAGACCGTAATTCCCATGGCTTGTTTGTTCAG
Organism: Nyctibius grandis; assembly: GCF_013368605.1. Lineage (NCBI taxonomy): Eukaryota > Metazoa > Chordata > Aves > Nyctibiiformes > Nyctibiidae > Nyctibius > Nyctibius grandis. The sequence continues at coordinate 12,338,957 of NC_090659.1, read as the reverse complement.
GTCCTTTCCAGTCCAGAAAGGTGTAATGACAGGGCATTATAAAAGTACATGAGTTGTATGTATAAAAGGCTGGATGCTGATTTTTGGAACAGAAGTAGATATAAACAAATGGATTTCTATGGGGCACATATCTATTTTATTTGCTAGGCAGAGTGGCGATATCACTAGGGAAATAATGCTGTTTTGTTTTGTTATGAAAAAATAGCTGATATTTTGGCCTAATTCTCTGAATTTCTGGAGCTATATACCATCTGAAGAGCGATTTATTAGAAAAGCAAGGAATACTTTTCCTTTGTTTGAATCAGTCTCCCCAGATATGCAGCTGTTGCACACATACAGCCAAAAGGACAGATGTGGGGAGAAGAAACCGGAGAACATAAGAACATATCATAAAATAGTTTATCCCATACCCAGAAACATACATTTCTCACATGTATGCCTGATATGTAGCTTACACCAATTTAGATTATAGTTCCTGATACTCTGGGTGGATGGAAGCAAGTTTGGGTACACTGAGGGATGGTCTGATCTCATCTAAGATAGATACCTTTATTTTTATATACATATTCCTCTGAAGTTGGTCCCATTTGTGAGGCCCTGCAATGTTAAATCAGGCGAAGCAGGATCACCTTAGCACAGAAACTGCTACCACACCTCAAACACTCTGTGATCTGCTCTGTCTATTCCATAACTGACAGCGTCACTTTTCCTGGGATAGTACAAAAAAGAAAGGGCGGGACAAGTAAATTACAGCAGTGCAGTCTCTGGTACTCCCTGGCTTTTTATGGGGCTGCTATGCCTGGCTGCAAAGGGATTCTTTACTCTGCTGCCTTTCATTTTACAGCATCCGCTTTGTGTTCCACTTTACTGGAAGTAAGTAACAGGAGTGTTATTTTGTTATCAGTGCTGTTCATGAATTGCAGTTTTAATTGATGGAGATCTTACATGGGGGAAAAGAGCTTCTGATGTGTCTGTGTGTCATTGTCATAGTTTTTTTCCATTGCCTTTCTATAGTAAATCTACTCTTGCACTTCTGACAGTGCAGTTATAGCAGCTGAGCTGATTGATTACATGTAGATTCATGCCAGTCTTTCAAAAAGCAAATCTACTTACATTTCCCAGGGAATGTTTTAAATATTTTTTACCTTTTACCAGTAGCTGAAATGACTCTAAGCTTTAATGACATTAATGACATTTTATATGTTGGGGTCTATTCTTTGATACATAGCACTTGCCTAGCAGCTAATGGTAGCTCTGAGGGTTCGGGATCTGTCCCTATGTAATTAATTCCTCTCTTCATGTTTTCAGAGTGGTAGAATAGCGGAAAAATATTTAATTAAGGATGTATTTGTGAATCTTCCCTGAGATGATTCACGCATAAAACTTAGAATTGATGTGCTACTTAGCTAATAAGTTTTCAACAGGGCCCCTTCCTTTCAGCAAAGAGACCTCCTGTTTTGAAGCAATAATTGTCTCTTCCAAATATTTGGCCAAATCAAATACTGGTGCAGATCAGTGTAGCTCCATTGCCTGTAGCAGACTAACACCCCTTCCCATTGCCCAAGGCTTTGACTGATGTTTGCATAAAGGCAACCTTGTCACAAATTAGTAGGAAAATTATACTTGATTTTATGTGACTTTTTTCTTTTAGCTGAATTTAAACCATTTGGCAATATCTTAAACTGTGTGTGGCTCTGGTTTTTGTTGTTTGTTGTATGTCGTTTTTTAATACTGAATTCTATTAAGTCTTCTTGAGCTCTGCGTTGAGAGACATATTACACTGGTATACTGGAAGAGAGGTAGACACAGAAATGTATGTCATTTCCAAAAATGAAAATTAAAAAATGGTTTTACCTGATTTACCCTGTTGGAACATGTGGTTTTCCTTAAGAAAAAAAAAAAAAAAACAACAAAAACATACAAACAAACAAACCTCAACTGCCCAAAGCAGAGTACATGGAAAATATAACGACTCAGTAGGAGGCATAATACAGATTTCCTTCATGTAGTAATCCCTTTGATTTCTTTTTCTTTCATGTGTGGTACTATCATTTATAATTCTAGTATTTGTTTGCATGTCTCTAACTATAGTGTTTACTCCCAGGAATTGTTTTGTGATGGCTGATTGCCCCAAATCAAGGATGGCTAGATAACCTTGCCTTTAGGTAAAATAGCTTGGTGTTTCTTCAGCAGACAAAATACAATTATTGATAGAATACAAAAATCAAATATTTTTTCTTTACCCAGTAACCTGCAGAGGAAATAAAATTAAATCAGAACTTCTATAATAATTCATAGCACAATATTCACAATCTTGTTGAGAAATCTGATTCTTTGGTTGAAATGCAAACTAAAAATGCATTTGCTTCTGCTTGTTTTTCCCTACTTACAATGTATTCAGAGACCTCGTAGAACAGCATGAACTTGGAGGATAAAGACCTAATAAAAAGCATGGTTTCCATTTTACTCGCCAGAATCTTCACTCAGAATAAAAATTTGGACAGGCTTTCACAAGCATGTTGGTAAATTACAAGTAACACCTGCCAGAGATGTGACTACTGTCATCATTTTGTATATTCCATAATCATTCCCTGTGATATCCTATATGTATACTGACGATCATTGTAAGCCACATCCCTGTATAAAAACATACATTGAGTCAGTGGAGGTCATAAAATCCAAGTGGAGATTTTGTTGTTGGACCCTTCTCTAATTTTGTCATGTATATGTGCTTTCATTGCAGATATGTTAAATTATTGCATCAACCCAGCTACTTCAATATTTTACAGTTGCTATTTTATATAAAAAAGATAGTTCTGATACATTGCAAAATGCATCTTTCTGTTTGTCTTGGGTTTTGTGCTCTCTGGGTATCTCACAAGTGTGGGAAAAAGTGGTGTCATAAGGAGAAAAAGTTACAAAATATGATTTCCTATAGGTTTGTGCTTAATATGTGTATTTTCTTGTGTCTAATAAATTAACATGGCAAGTTTTCCTCAGCAGAAGCACTATCTTTCTTCTGCCCTACCATCTCTAAATGTACAAAACTCCATCAGACACAATATTTTTATATCCGTTACCATTCTGTCAAAAGTTTGTTGAAATTGCCCTGGAAAACTGGAAGTTATTTTGCAAAATAGACAAATAGATAGAAACACCTGTACAAGCAGTTGTATGAACTGGTTTCCTTAGGAAAGTGGACTGATAATAAAAACTGACTTGCTAAATTCAAGCTCCTTCAACTATATGCTGGAGTAGATAACCTGTGCCTCTGTTTGTCATGGAGGGGAGAAGAGAGAGCAGCCCTATTATTGCCAAATATGATTTGCTGCAACTCAGAAGTGTTGTTCCACTCTAGGAGATCTCTGGATGGATTTTATTCTGCAATAGTATCAGCTGGACAGTGATTGATTTGGTTGTGCTTTTTTTTCTTCCCTATTGTGTAAGAGTGTTGGAGATTTCAAAAAATGTTTCTTTGATAGCGTTAGCTGAAAGGCTGGCGGGGGGAAAAAAAGAAAATCAACAGTATGTCCTCTCTCAATCCTTCTCTTCTACCCACCAGTAAAATTAGGGGAATTTGAGTTGCTGTGTTTCAATTTTGACTATATATTTTTTTCAAATTGTTAAACTTCCACCGTAGTCAATGTCCCTCTAGAAATGGGAAATGTAGTATTTCATTTTGAAACCTCACAATATACATACTGTTGGAATTTTGCACATTTAAAAATATTGCATGGCTCAAAAATGTGGTCAGAGTGCTGCCTTCCTGGGCAGAAGTCTTGTTCCTTTGGATCCGTATTTTTGAATGACGGGTGGGGAAGCGTGGATCTATGACAAATAAACAGAAATGCTGGGCTGTTCCAGTATTCAGGCTTTGTCAGCCTCTCTCTGAGGAGCATCTGTTGGGAAGTCGAAAAAGAAGCATGTATTCTGCATGGTTTTCCCTTCCCCTCCTTTTCCCCCTTTGTTTTCATTTCCCTTCTTGGAAGGGAATATCTGAGGCTCTCAGGAATTGGGGATGTTTGAGTAAATGAGAGAGACTGACAGCACTCTCTTTTGTATCAACAATGACTATCTACATGTAACCTAGATTTCAGAATAGTTATGATCAGCTAAGATAAACAGATTGCCCAGAGCAGCTATAGATTGTTTCAAATAGCTCTTCCTCCATCATTTTGGTTTAAGCATATACTTGAGCAAGTTTTTTAAAGAGGAGTTGGCACTGCAGAAATCAGTTAAAAACCCAAAAAGACTAGGCATAAAGAAGACGACGACACTTACCAGAAGATAAGGTTACCATAGCTTTCCCTTGTACTTCCAGCTTCCTTGTGGCTGGAAGATGTGATTCTTGAAATGGCACATGTTACCCGAGTCACTGCTACCGCTGGCAGGGCAAGGCTCGCAGCCAGTCCGGGGAAGCACATATGGCTCTGCTGCAAGTGGGTACCTACACGTCTGTGCACGACTGCTAGGAGGGTAAAGCTTTCATGCCAAAGCTGAAGTGACTTGATGACGTTACCCAAGTAGGAACTTCTGAGATGAAAAACAGTATTTATATGTGAGATCTACTATATTTGGTCTGTATGGTTACTTGGAAGTTACACTTGAGAAAAGAGCATGCAGTCTAAAAGCAGCTGTTGAGGAGCAAAGAAAGCAGAAAGATATGTATATTAGGCCTCTCCTCCATGCCCCGTGCTCTCTGTGTGTGTCCTGACAGGACTCCTAAAGCTGAAGTTGGTACCAGCGAGAGGTGTGTGGCCGTGCTGGTGAGGCCCTGCAGAGTGGTCACTGCTTCTCCTGCTGCCACGGCCCCCTCACCCCACTGCTGCTGGGGAGGAAGGAGCTCCCTGGCAGCTGCCACTGGAGGGGCTGGGGTTTCTCCTCCTTTTTCTTCCTATCTCTTTAATGCTATCCTGCTGGTTTTGTCAGCTGAGTTTTCTTCCTGCTTGAATTATTCCTGCTATAAAACTGGAAAACTGAGAATCTTCTGTTCTCAATTGTCGTCTTTCCTACTTTGAGCATCTGTTCAGGTGGCTGTTTCTCATGGTCATTCTGACTCATGGCACCTCTGGATCATGCTTTTCCCTCTGCTCCACGAGCCCAGGGAACAGCCAACAGTCCTTCAGAGACACCCCAGGTACTCTCTGAGACTTGCCATGATGAATAGTCTGTCCTATGCTTGTGATGGCCTTAGGCAACTCTGGTTTCTTCTGGGTTTTAGAGCTGCTTAAACATGTTTGGTGGAGCCTCTAGGTCCTACATTACACAGTAGCTGATCCACTGCAAAGCTGCCATTAATTCAGCCCCGTGGAGCTATGTCTATGTGATGGACTTGAGCAGGTCTGTCTTGCTCAGGGTTACAGGGATTAGTGTTGCTCAACCAGCAGGCACCTTGCGTAGATGCAGTTGAAACTTTTTACTGGAGCAGTTTGTTGGTAATAGCTAATTGATAGTGGCAACTGCAAGGGTGGAGGTCACAACAGAAAAGTTGCTTCTGTCTTCTTCCTCCATTAAGTGAAAACTGCTGGCGTGGTAGAGTAGTATTCCTGTATCAGCAAGGGGCTACTTTGGTATTATTTTAGACTCTGTAGATTACTTTCTGGAAGGAGTCATCTGAAGAACAGAGCTGTCCTGATGAATGCTCTGTGCAACAGCTGTTTGCCTCTGAGGGGCTGAGGTTGGTCACCTCCACTACCCCGTCATGTGCAGAGCCAGCACATGAACACATCAAACCATCAGTGTTTTTAGAGGTTTAACCAGCAGCAAATAACTCTGGAGGATGAGGCACCACCAAGGTTCTCATCTGGTTGGTTTTGTTTACTCCTAATGTTTGAGCACTGGAGATGAGTATCACCAGGAGTTACCCAAAGCATCTCCTGGAATAACCTGCTCACTAGCCTAAGCCTTGCGAATGTTTTCCACTGCATTCCTGTCTTCTCTTGAGTCCTGTAAGAGCTTTATGCTTCAGCCAGTTAAAACCATTTCCTGGTCTCATATGTGCTAATAGTCCATAACCACAAACAGGCTTTAGTCGTACAGGTTAAAGTATGTGTGTATCAGCTTACTGCTATATATGTACCTTTCCCTTTAGGTGTATCTAGGCAGCGGGGGAAGGTTCCCTAACATGGGGACCTTGATGAGAAAAAAAAATACAGAAAATTTTAGTGAAGAGGATAACGAACTGTCCTAGTTAATGACCTCTCCGAGAAGCTTATCAAGCAAATACTGAATAGTCTTTGAACTTGCCCTTAACACAGGCATTGATACTGGGCTCATCAGTGCTGCAGAATTACAGTATACTTTAGGGAATTGTTTATCACTGTGATCCTCAAAAATAGGATGACTGGAATGGTTAGAGGCAAATACCAGCCATTTTGTCCTGGCATGGGCTGGGTTTTCAAACACTTTTGAGATGATGAAAGCTATATTCTGTTTTGCTTTATGGATGTTATCCTGCCTGCTATCATCTCTCAGTGTCTGGGAAATAAATATTGCATTTAGATGGACTAACTCAGGTTTTTTTATAAAAAGCATTTCCTGCATTTTATTCTGAAATTTTTTATTTCCTCCCAGTATTTGTGGCTGCACAGGCAAGGTACATCCAAACTGATGTACCTCATGGCTTGGTTTCTACTATATCTACCACCTCGGGGCCTCTTTGGCTCTAGGCTTTTGTGAGTCCTCTACTGAGGTGATGATTTCAACAGACTAAACTTTGGAGTCAGATTGTTTTAGAACCCAACAACTTTATACTTTGTCTGTAAGCAAACATTAGTAGGAAGAATATTTTACTCCTATAAATTGCTTTTGTTTTCAAAGAATTTCAGAAGTTAATTCACTCATCACTGAATCCTTCCACATCTGGAGGGGAGCACTGCTGTTAGGTTAGATGATTCATTGGAAGCAAAACACTGGCACGCTTAAAGTTCACACTTACACATATGAGATGTTGCTTTACACATTTTGGCTAGACTATTCCAACATGAAACAAGGAGGAAAAGGAAAAACTAATTACAAGAGGTGTCATCAGAAGCAGCAGTATCCTCCTCTCTGAAAATGGAGAATTTTACATTCTACCTTCTCCTGTGTGATTAGTCATTTGGAGAACAGCTGTTCACCACGGACTGGGCAGTGTTCCAGTTGTGTGACATTATTGACATGCCCTGATCATCACCCATTTCTGCCTACAGTTTAGACCTACATGCTTGAAATGTTCATTTCATCAGCTTTTGGGTTGACAGGAGGCTGGAGCCTGTGTGAAAGTGAGATGAGTCTACTTCTATAACAAACAGGACTTCTCATTTCATGTGTTCTTGTTGCAGTTTTCTTCTTTCATGAGGATTTCAGTTGAGTTAGCAAAGCCAACGAGGGGCTCCCTCGACTTGGGGATCATGTTGCGACATGGAGGTTTTTTTATTTAGCAGTACTGGGTTAAATAATCTTCAGCAGCTAAAATAAGACCCATATATTTTTTCAAAAAGCTGGTTTTCTGAGTGCTTGGATTCTGCTAAGTGACTGAAGGAGAGATTCCACAGATAATCTTAACATTTCTGTATGGTCTCATGAAATTATATCTGTATCCTCTTACCCCTCCAAGAGGTCAGTACATCATCACGTCTTAGTCAAAGGGTTTTTGGAAGGGTTACAAAAATAACTCTGTTACACTCACTGAAATGTGACTGACTTACTTGGAAATAAAACCTATGCTAGGGAACCATAAGAAACAGATGAGTTATGGGTGTCCCAGATTTTGGATGTGCTTTTTGGTCTCTCTTTGCACTTCAAAAGCATTATGTAATTGTCAGAATGAATCAATGAGTTACGCGTATATGGAGAAAGCTAAACCAGAAAGGTTCGTTGCTTGAAAGCAAAACTGAAAAAAGCAATAATCCTTTTCTTCTTAGTCCCACTGAAGACGTATTTGACAGTGTTACGGCTTGTTCTCTTCCTTCTTGTTCCAAGGGAGGGGATGTCTCTTGGCCCCTGGTGCTGCACTCCCACAGCCATGAGTGAGGCTGGCTCTCCTTTAAGCAGGGGTGCTGTGGTCAGAGCCTGAATGAGCCCCAGGGACCTTGAACCCCTGGCACAGGAGGAGCAATTTATGATCTTGCAGGGAAAAATAGTGATAAATGTTCCACTCCAGCACTTGTTTGCGCTTTCAATGCTCCCTTGAAAAGTAAGGATTAATATAATAGCAGAAGACTCGCATATTTAGGTTTTGGTTTACCTCGTTTTTAAGTATCTTAGTGGCTCAGTAGCTGCTTCTGAGATCTCCAATATCACCTGGACAATCAGTCCTTAGAGAGAGGAGCTTTGTTTCCTTCAGTGTTAAAGGACAAGAGCTACCTGCGTAGCTGGTGAACGTGATTCATTGTTGCTTGTCTGTAGTAGAAGAGTTATGGCCTGCTGGCTTTTCATACTGGCTTGTCTGCCTTGCCTCTCCCACAAGGCTATGAAAACGAGAGGAGGGGAGGCTAGTGCAGAATTTATCAGTATGATGCTGATACGCAGTGAAATGCATGAGTATAAATGTGCTTCATCTTTTTAAACTGATCTGCATCCGTAAGTACACAGATTACAACAAAGCATGGGGTAAATATCTTAATTTTTTAAAAGATAAGAGTAGTCATGAAAAGCAGACCAGTTTCCAAAACTACTGCTTTGCCAAATGCAACATTTCTATATATATACCAGTGTGGATCCAGCACTGACATCCTAACAGCAATGGAAAAAAAATTCTTTCTCTTTTAATGCCCATGTTTTTTCTTTGTTCCCTCAACAGCTGCTCAAGACATGACTCTGTTGATGGGCATTCATCAGGTTTTGTTTAGAAGAATTATTTTCTATACTCTCTCTGTTACATGGCCTGGGGAAAGAGCTTCTTAAAAACAGTAGGGCTGCCATGTTACTGAAAATCTTTGGTTTTTTGACATTTCCCATAAAACTCATGTAAAATGATTATGTTAAATAAAAAAAAAAACTAGTAAGTTGTTATTAATTATTTGAAAACAAAAAGAAGACCCTTCAAAAGATTCTCATCCTCATCATCATCTGCAATTCTTATTTTTGCTGCTTATTTAAGTACAGAAAAGTCCCAATTTTTATACTTATTAGGTATCTGGATTATGCCCCCAGAAGTCTAGGACATAGTTCTAGCTGTGTTATAAGCCTATGTCCAGATAATGATGATGATAATCATCATATTTTTATTTGGGGAGGTGGGGAAGATAGGACTGTAGCGAGGCATTTTAACACCAGAGCTGTGATCCTCATCAGGCCTCCCCCACTCCAAACTTTTCTCCTGCTCTTCATTTTTACATTATTATTATTTTCTTCTTCTGTGTGTCCTTCTTAGCTTGCTCTCCTGACAGCCCAGCTGGTACTATTCATAATTGGCAGGCCATTCAGGGCTTAGGCAAAAATAGCTATAAATTAAAACATGACTGACTGACCACTCTCTCCCCTGCCTTGCACCTTCTGTAGATACTTCCATGTGTGGAAAATGAGTGGGGAATTGTATCATTTTGATCTAGTAAGGTTTTATGCATGCTTTGCAGGGATGTAAAAGAGCACAGAACGTATATGGCTGGTATTGTATAGATACAGAGCCAATAGTTTGCACTGAGGCTTGTGTGCTGGTTCTTCCTTTGGTTCCTGCTTTCCACTTTTGGTATATTTAATCCATTTTAATTATTTATAATATTAATAATACATCAATCTTCTTTCAATTCTGTCCCAGAGGGACCCTATCAAGAAAGTTAAAAATTAGGTATGTTATTACCGTATCTGCTAAGCATTAGGAGCCTGATTATTCTAGATAGTGATAACTGGAGAGTATACTGATAATTTTAGATAGTGATTCACCTAGGTATTGGATTGGAATTCAAAGAGAGGTGGGGGGTGTCAAGCTATTACAAGCTCTATAACAGCAGCTCTGGAAACCTCAATAGTAATTTAATAACAAAAAAGACTCTAGAAGCATTAAAAAAAATTCCAGAGCTTACAATGATCCCTACCTCTAACAAGGCTGATTAATAAAATACTTTTGAAATGCTAATTATTAAAATGAAAGACTAATAAATGGTCTGTGTAATTATCAACCAACTTTCAGAACTGACCTTACAGACATTTTCTTCGTTTTGGAAACGATGATGGGCAAAGGGAGAAGGCTGCCATAGCGATCCACCCATCCTTACTGCACAGATACATACTGTGAGGTGCAAACCCCACAACTGGTTCTGTAACTCAGACAGAAAGAAAGTCTGACAGGTAACCGTGTTCATATTGAATGAATGGAAGACATGCTTAGGTTTGACCTGATCTAAATCGTCTCCTCCTCTGAAAAATGAAAAGGTCTGGGAAATTTTTGGCATGGTTTTGGCATCTGTGTTGTTGACTGTGTGGTAGGGCAATTCTTTTTCTAGCAGAACATTTAAAGGAGTCTGTGTCCAATGTTCTGGTCTAGCATCCGTAAATGGGGTCGAAGCTCTCCTAAGTCTACGTTTTGCTAGCACTTTTGCACTAATGGCTTTCCTTAGAGCAGGCATCCAATTTCTCTTAAATCCTTTTAGGTCCAGTTGACCCAGGAGAAGGAATTCTTAGCAGGAATTTTCCGTTCCTCCTGCATCCAACCATTGTACAAACAAAGTGAAGAACTCAGCCCCTATGAGTAAATTATTCTGTTTCGTATAAATGTCTTCAGACTTCAGCAACTGCAAGATGTGCAGCCAGACTTGTTTTAATTCTCCCCTCCTCTCTCCCAGCAACTGTTGCTCAGAAAAGAGTTTCTGGGATGAGTTTTAACTAGCTGTTATCAGAGCTTTCTGTCTTTACATATACTCTTTTTCATACATGCTTGCTGGCACATTTGTTGTATTCACTGGGTAATTGCTGTTCTGTACCACATGGAGACCTTGATCTGCCACTGAAGCAACTGTAGTTCCTGTGTTGAAGGTAGAAGATTCTCTTTGAAAGCTGCCATAAAGCTCCTATTCTTGCAGAAGGTAATGGATTTCAAAGCCATAAGGAAAGCTGTCAGTGGGATCAAGCTGAATATCGCCTTAAGGCACATCGATATCTTTTAAATTTATTTCTATTATTTTTCTTTTTAAATTAATTAATACAGAGTAAACCTTCTCAAAACTTGGGACATTAGGAATATCCTCAAAGTGGATTTGCTGGCAGAGGCTGGTGTGCAGGATCAAAGATGCATAATAGATTCATTACTGCATGGACCAGCGTCAACGAACTGAGAGTCGTATCACGATGCTGAAGTCGATGATTTTTTGGTTTGTTGTGTAATCTATTTTGAATGCCTGTCAGAGCTCTGCTGTGGCTGGTTTTGTTGAGCAGTGCTTAATGCATAGTTGACTGGCTTATGGTAAAGTTGAAGGTATATATTCTATGTTTGGGTTATTTTGAATTGAAAGCCCATTTGAGCATGTAGTTAGCTTCACACACTTTCTTTGTTGCAGAAGAGGACAGAATTTGAACATGTGTGCTTTTTAGATGGAAAAAGAGAGTTTGTGCGTGTTTGACAGTAATTCTTTTTACTCCTTTGAAGTGTATACTGAGTACGATAGTGTTACTGGACTGAAACAAAGGGTGAAGAAGGAATTAGTGTTTTGCAGCGCCCTGTTGTAAAGTTGATGGCTGACTTGTTTTGAGGCTTTGCTTCCTTTCACTGTTTCTGACATTGGGAAAACAGACTTAGCTTCTCCCTAGGTTTGTGTTTGGTGTGCAAGCACGCAGCAACACGTTGACGGGCAGCTGTAATCCAAGCACTTGATGGGGTAAACCAGAACGGAGACTGTACAGCCTGAAGAGCTATCACAGAAGAACGAGGGGAGGGATGTGAGAAAATGGATGCTAGAAGAATTGGAGGGAAATCACTCCTATGTGTTCCTCATTACCACACTCTTCTGCCTTTTCTATTTTTTAATGGGTTGCTCTTGGACTTGGTGAGCCTGATGTCTTGGCTCCTGTGCTTTTGCTTTTCCTGCATGCTAGGACGCTTGCTGAAACAAGGTTAAGAGCATGAGAGATGGAGAAAATATGTTCATATTGTTTGGTAGCGGGTGAATACCTGAACCAACTCCAGGTTCACCTTCTAGACTCATCAGCTTGCTGCCACACCTGAACTAATTAGCCTCACAGAGATATTTTTATTTACGCTGAGGAAGTCCCCAGAAGTTGTGCCCTCTGTGTAGGAAGAAGAGTTTAAATCATTCAAGTAACCCCTTTCTCATACCCATTTTCTATTAGAATCGTTGTCATCTCTTTTGTCTAGGTAATATTGAGAGCAAACCGATAATTGTAGCTTTTGTAAACTGTTGGTATGATCACTTTTCTAGGTTAAATGATTTATGATGTTTTACCACAGCCTTATAAACAGGAAAAGCCAGCCTAAAGACAGAAGAGAGATACTAATTAGAGAATGATAGAAATACAAATTTAAAGCAGTCACAGTAGGGCAGACAATTTAAACAAAAGAGCGTCTCTTTTATTACAACCTAAGCCTTAATTATATATCCTAAGTCTTCTATTATATCCTAAGTCTAATTGCAGAAAACAGGGGATGGGAAAACTAAGCCTTCACAGCCATATTTGGCAGAAGCTCCGGAATGAGATTGCCATTAGAGGAGAAAGTAGGAAGAGAGTGCTTCTGAGGAGCACCTAAGAGAGATGAGGACACTCTAACTTAGCCAAGGGGAGATGAGGAGAACCTGGAGCTCCTGCCACCAAGGAACGGGACAGAAGTAAGTTGGTGAGTGCAGGCTGGAGATGGATGCCCCCTGAACTAGCTGAGGGAGAAGCTGATGGTGAATTATGATCTGGTGATGTGTTTTACTGTTTTATAATTTTAAAAAATATTTAACTCTGTGTTGGTGGTGTGTGTTTGTAACAGGATGGCTTAACAGGCTCCCAAATTGTCTGTCAGCCACCAGAAATGTTTTCTTGAGTGTACGTTCAAGGAAACGCTTTTTGGGCAACTGGTGGCATTGGATGCTGATCTTACAGAAGGAACATTTTTAGTAGATTATGAAAGGATACAGAATACAACTCCTCATTACTTCTCAGTATTCTTAAATAACAGCAAGGTTTCCCTACTGCGTGTGGGGACTGTCTCCTGCACACGGCTTCCCCCTGCAAGCTGTCTACTGCAGACGGCATCTTTTTGCTTTGTTTCATTTCTTCCCACCCTCCCCAACCTGGCCGCTGAGGAGGGACGTGTCCTGCTTCAACTAGTGTACAGGGCTGTGATCAGTCCTGTTAGCTGGTTTTTCTTCCAGGGAATCCTCAACTTCATCTCTTGCCCTAGTTTATTTTTCTTTGTCTCCAAATACACTGGATTGCCTAGCTAGTCTAAATTGAGTCTGTTCTTCTGAGTGTGTTTAAGTCTGAATAATGAAACCATCCCTTTTCCCTCTCAGCTTACTACAAACAATAAAAAGAAAAACATAGCCTAGATAATCATGAGGGCTTAAGCTCCCACAGTTCACTAACTGAAAGTACATTTCTCAAAGTTTCAAGAGGTAGGGCGGTTTTTCTGGGTCTGGGTTTGTGTGTGTGTGTGGTTTCTGAGACAGTTGTGCTTTAATTAAAAATAGGTGGATTTTTCCTCACAAAGAAAAAGGCATTCATCTAACCATCTTTGGTTTATATTTTGAATTCTTGCTTCAAATCATGGGAATCCTACAGAATTTCTGAATAAAATCATTAAGTATTTTGCCTAACAATATTTTCTAATCACATTCTTTAAAAGCCTTGGCTATTTTACCTGAAGTTAAACACCCAAAAAGAAAATGGATGCTAGTGGGCACTCTATATTAAATATTTAATATGACTCCATAATAGCTTAATATTTCAATGCTTAATAGTATCTACCTATATTATCTCTATAGGTAGAAAATTGTCCTCTCTTTTCCCTTTTCTACAGATGAAGGGACACACAGAGACAATTAGATTTATCTCTTCAAACCTCTTTTTAAAAGTGTCAGGGCCCAAGGTCATGCAAGAATGACATGGTGGTGTCAGGAACTAAACTTCATTTTTAGGCTTAGGCAGTGGACCACACTCCTCTTCCCTCAGCTGAAGTGCCTCCAAAGGGGATTTGGAAAACTTCATACCACAAAAAAATGCTTCCTGTGGATTCTTTCCCTCTGCTGCTTCCAATGCAATTTTGGTAGAGGTTGTTTATGGTCTCCTTTAGTAGCAGCTTGTATGAAGTCTGGAAGCTCTCAGGGAGAGAGCAGTTAGCGAGAGACTCACAAAAACAGTGTGTGTGGAAATGGGAGAAGGTCTCTACGTCCATTTTAAGTACTGTGTATTGTCATGAGCTCCATTCCTAGCTGACAGAGGCACTAAATGAGTCTCCATGCAACTCCATTCCCAACTGAGCTAATGGGGCTGAAGGTTTGCTGTCTTTATTCTCCGCTGCTGATCAAGAAAACAGTTCGTCTCCATTGCTGCCACCTATTCAGGGACATTCAGAGAGTACAGCTAGATTCTTTACCCATACAGCACTAAAGCTAGGACTTTGGTTTATTGTAGATAAAGATAAATTCTTCTGTGTTTATATTACACAATTTTCACATCTGCAGCATAAAATGTATCTGCAGCTGTGGCACTGAAAAACCTGGGCTACTGTCTTGTATTTGAAGGCTCCTCCTTTTTTTTCAATGCATCTTTTTGCCCTCAGTATGGGATGTCTGCCAAAAACAGTGGGGTGACGGGCCACCCAGCCCTCACCTTGTGAAAGAGGTTTAGGGCAAGCTGCTGGTATGTCCTCCTGGACTGGGGGACACACAGCAAAGTCTGGCTGACACCTTTGAGAAACAAGACCATGTTTCCACATCTCTTTCTCCTTTGCATAATCTGTGTTATCTGAATTAAGTTTCATGACATATTAACACTTTGAGGCTGAGTTAATATACTGTGTTGTATAATACATTATGTATGACTTGGGCATCAATTGTGCTGGAGCATCAGCAGCCTCAGACTTGAAAATGTCTCTTTCAGTGACAGAAATCCTAAATAATACTAAAACCAAATTCAGTTGACATAATTTTATTTTCTATTCCTTGTCCCATTACAACATTTCTTACTTGCAAAACCACTCATGTTCAAGACATCTAGCTTCCTCTTCTCTCCTTCATGTACTTGTCACAAAGTCCCTGTTCCACATCTTTCATATTACAAATATTCCCATGGTGCTGCACGGTAATTTTAGTTTGTAACATCAGAAGTGTTAGGATTATGCTAGCTTTGCTGAGCCTGGGCACTACAATGTGAGAAAGAGCAATGATGAGCATTAACATTTATAATAGAGATATGCTACAAAGAAGAGTAAGAAACAAAAAGAAAACAAACCCCACTGTGCTTTTTTCTTCTTATATATTTCATGCTTCCAAATATAGCTAGGATATAACTTGTTTTACCAGAAGTTGTCTTGTAAACTATACATTGGTCTGACATTGGATACAGTATATATATATAGGCAAATATGCAGTCAGAGGTTTATTGGTCTTAATATAACTCATCTTAAGCCTGACTATTTTGTTTCAAAATTAGACTCTTAGAACATATTAATTATGGACATATCCCCAGACAACATGGCTGTCCATGGGGGATTTCTGCCCTTAACTCTGAGCAGTGTTAATAGGAGCTATTCATGTAAACTCCAGGAGGACCAAAGAGAGAAAGAATTTTCTGCTAGCTATATTTTTCTTTTAGGGTGTAGAACAATACTGAAGTGTTCTGGGAGTGAACTGGTAGAGTGCTTGACAGTGCTCGTCTGAAACCTTTCCTCTCTGTGGTGGATTCTGGATCTGATAAAAGCACATCACAATACTATACACAATATTGTATATTTTTAAGTTTATATATAAAGTGATACCCCTTTTTGTTTGGTTGGGGTTTTTTGTTGTTTTTGTTTTCTAACCTGAATCAGGGAAATTTTTTTTTTCTTTTTTTTTTTTTTTTCCTGGAAGCACTGGACTGAGGAATGCTAGTATTATATAAATAATGTCTACGTGACTTGGTGTTGTATGCACTAATTATCCACTTGTCATGATTCTCCCACCTTAGATTACTCAGGAAAAAAAAATCTAGTTTGGAATTAGCAGCAGGAACAATTTTCAGACAGAGAGGGTGGCTTGTGATAGAAGCTAGATAAACTTGAAGATTATTAGGCCTGTGTTGACTGAGACTTCTGGGCTCTAGTGTAAGCTAAGCATACAATAATTAAAATAGTTTCTTAGTGATGGAGAATTTACTGCATCTTTTCACAATTCATCTCAGTAGCTAATTATACTTAAAACATGCTTTTTATCTCCAGATTGAGCTTGCAAATATTAGATTCTGTTGTGTGTCTGCCCACTAATTTAGAGTCTTCTGAAATATCTTCTTCTTGTCTAGTCCCTTAAAGATTATAATCTTCTCTTTGAAGCAAAATGCATTTAGTTCAATGTCTCATTGGAAGAAGCCTTTTTTTTTTCCAGACCTAAATCATTCTTGTTGCTCTTCTCTGCACTCTTTCCAAGTTTATTCATTTTTATTTATTTATTTTAATTAAAGGTGTTGTAGTTTACAAGAGGCTTGCCTGCTTTGTTCACAGAAACATTATGGTTTGCTTGACTTCATTCATGTTCATGTCTGTGGCTGTCCCTAGCTAAGCAAATGGTACAGATCTTTGTGCCTGCCCTCACAGAGACAGGTCTGATGCCCTTGATGAACTGATGGAAAGAGCAAACAGGTGTTATCCAGAATCCAACCTAAAGGTTTTAGTGTCTAACACCATTCAGAAACTGTACCCAGAAATAAAGCAGGATCTATTCCAAACGATTGTGTCTATTCTTAGCAACAGCTAAATCTTATGATCATCGTGGTAGACCTGTGTGATGGGAGGGCCACGTTCCAGGGTGAGGTGATAAGGCATGCATAATGCATGCCTTATCATGGGGGGGCACCTCAAGGAGGAGAAATCATGGCTTTCTGGATATGGAAAGGAAAAATAACAAGGTGTAACATTCTTGTAGTTGTGCCAGCTGCTTTGCAGTCATAGGAACGCAACAGCACTGTACCCAAAATAGCAGTAAGACAAGAAAAGTAATTCTGTCATTTTCTGTCAGTCCGCTCTCTGCAAAGAATGCAAATCAAACTCTAGGATTAGATGAATGATGATGCTTTCAAAGCAGTGCACTGAAGGTGATGGATAAACAAACAGATCCAAATAATAGAAGTCATGGGCTTCTTGCAAGGAAGCTCAGGAGCTGACCATCCTCTCCCAATTGCTTCTGAGTCCTGTCAGCCCAGCTTCACTCAAGGAAGTGGTTTGAAATCACTTGACTTGATTTATTCTTTTCCCTCCTGTCTTTCTAGAGTAATTGAAAATTTCCTTTTTTGTATCACTCTGCTAGTGAAAAGGAAGGAAAGCTGGGTGGGGGGTGTGTGTGTGTGTGTTCTCCCATCATATGGAAGAAAAAAAAAAAGGAAGAGAGAAAAGCTGACCACAGAGGCATGGAAAGAAATTCATGTTGAGAAGATGGTAGTGATGGAAAATAGGAAGAGTGTTAACTGTGATCCCTCTGTCTGTGGATAATTTCTTTCAAAAAGGCTTGCAGTATCTGAAGACAAAGAAAACATGTTTCCAAGTGTTTGTTTTATTCTAGTTGCATATGAAGAATTGTTCAGGAAACCTTTACTTTCTTAATCTCCTTTGCCACTTCATATTGTTATGACAAGACACACACAATGGGGCATTACCAGGATCTTCCAGTACCTGTCTGTTACTCGGTTTTGTTACAGTAAATGCATATGTGCATCTTCAGCTTTTACTTCTGGTATAGAAATGATTTAAGCATCATATGTGGCCCCTCTCTTGAAGTTTTCATTTGGTCCTTGTTTAGGTAGGTTTCTGTTCCTGACCAAAGTTTTATTTTAGTGATGGGGCACAAATGGATCTAGGCCTTGAATATCTTCTCTACGAGTTTGCTGTGCTGTGCGTGTTAGCATATGTTACGGTGAAATACACAGAAGCCAAGCACTGACACTGTGCCAAAGCAAAAGCAGTAGCAAAAAGCTGTGCGATTTTAAAACATCCAATGACACTTTCTTAAAGTATGGCTTTTTAGTGTGAGTGGGCTGACACTTTCCTACTATTTTATTTTTTTATCTGATTTGTTAAATAAGGTTGAATGCTGCTGCAGGCTGAATTACTGCGGGTGTCATCTCAAGAAGTGATCTGTGCAAAGACAGGCCCCAGAATATTGCCCGATTTCCATAATTAGCTCTGGTTATTACAACTGAGTTGCTCAGAAGAGAATGCACAACAAACACCCACAGTATTCAGAAGGTGCATAAAATCTAACTTTTTTTTTTGGTACTTTTTAATAGTTAATGTAATCTTGTCAAGTCGGGTAGTGGCTTTTATTTTTTTGGGGAGCGGAAGGTGGAAGAAAACCCTCACACCATGCTTTAAAGCTTCATTAACAAAGAACTTTACTCAAGGAGGAGATGTTAATAAGTAATGAAACAAAGGCTCTGTTATAGAGATTAAATGTGCATGTGTCTAAGTACAAAGTTCGTGTTGCAAAGTGCAGCTGTTTCTCTGCTCGCAACCCTGCAGCAGCCCCAGAGCCCCGGGTTCAAAGTCTGCCTGCTTTCCTGTCACAGAGCTGACCAGGGCAAGGTCCGGCTGAAGTTCAGAGTTCAGCGTCTGAAGGCTTGCTGGCTCTGTCTGCCCTGCTATCTGACGTGTTCAGGATAAGCAATAGTTGGTTTAAGATTATAAGTACAAACAACAAAAACTTCCCGTTCTCTTTTCTGTTATGTGAGATTTCATTAAAGAAGGAACATTTTGGAAGGAGTTGCTGAACTGTTTAAAAATGATGTGCTGTGTAATAGAGTGACCTAACCAAACCCTACTGAAGGAACAGACTAGCAAAATGATGCATGCAGGAAATAGTGCCTGTTTGCATTCTCCTTCCTCCTCAGATGATTTAAATGAGGAAAAATGAAGTAAAAGAACCAATTCTCTATATACAAAGAGAAGAATCAGAACTCTTTTTTTAAAAAATAAAAAGAAAAAGAAAAAAGCTAGTCCATATGTTTCTCTTCACCATGGGGGTGAAGAGAACTTAATACGTCTGGATATCCTGCTTTCAAATCCTCCTTTTTCTCCTCCTTCAAAGGCTTTTTATGAAGCTAACCCCAACTTTCTTATTCAGAAGGGCTGCAAACCCCACCTGTGCTGCTTTTTTGATTAGCTGTGGTCATATCAAAGGCTGCTGTACCCAAGCACAGACCCTGGGTGAGAATGGAGACTGATGGCTGAGAGCAAAGGCTGGTACAAACACCCTTGGAGGAATTTATATTTCAGGCAATGCTGTAGCTGTATTACAGACAGAGAAAAGTTTTCTATCTGTTGCCACATCCTTTCTCAAGGAAAGGATGGTAAACCATCGGTGGTAAACCAAGTCATCAGCGCTCAGTGCCCACAGGATGCTGCAGGTCTGAGCAGACTGCTGTCATCTCACTTCACTGAAAGGAACATGGACTTTCAGAAAACTTTCTCAGACATCAGAGATCTGCCCCATTTGTATCACAGCTTCTGTTTCTCTGGGTTCAGTAAATTTAATCATTGAGAGCCACAATTAAAAACAGGATGCAAGAAAGGACTGTAGTAGCCAAAAACATGAGTTCTGGACTGAAAGACTTGTGTGTTTAGATGCGATGATTTTTTTCTTTCCTACAAACATTCATGAGTCCATCAAACACCAGAGCAGCCTTCCTCTGAGTTAGTCCTATGCTTTGGTTAATACTCTAGGTCGAACCTTCCACTTCTGAGTGATATACTTGAGAAGCTAACAGAGACCCTACAGTGAACACTCCAGACCATGGCTCGTAAGGGTTCAGATGGGCACATGAGCTACTTAGTCCTCAAAAAAAAAAAAAAAAAGAAAAAAAAATGCAGCCAAGGTCCAGAGATCCAAAAGAACGTGTTATAATGGCTGAGCCTTTCCTGGGAGGACGTGGGGAAGGAGAAATACCAGGAAATGCATCTCTGATGTTCCATTCCTGTCCCTGAGTGTGGAAACTTGGGAGTATTCAGGTTTTTCTTCTCTTACTCTTTGCTGTATCCATGCAACCACTGTATCCATCCATGCAATCTGTTCACTGTAGTGAACAGATCAAGTCACTGAGACTCATAGTAAGTAGCGACACTGGCAGTGCATATCCATAATTAGTTAATTTGGTCTGCACTGATGCAAATCCCTGACATAGCAGCACCTGTGATTAACAATTTCTGTTGCTCCCACTGCTGAAGTTCCACCCAAGTCTCTGGCATCTCTTTGCTAGACTGATTATACCTGGCCTTGAAATCTTTGTTTCCTAAGGAACTGTGACTACTGCCAGCACTGTAGGCTACTGAAAACCTACAAAAGGTGAGGAGAAGATGATGAAATTAACAGATGTAAAACATGTACATTGCTTACTGCACTGATAGAAGTCCTTCAGATGACAGAGCTCTGCTGGGTAGTAACTACAGATCGGAGCCTTGGCTTGCCTCATCCAAAAAGATGGCCCTGTCAGGCTATTACCTACTGCATGGAGTGGGTTTCTTTCATTATTTTCTCTTGGCATTGACCACATATTAATAATAATGGAGGAAGGAGAAGAGTCCCTATAGCCCTGTGGTTAGCGAGGTGGCGTGGGCTAGGGTGGTAGGCTAAAGTTCAGGTACATAGTCCAAATCAAGCAAAACAGGAACTTGGACCAGGTTTGCAAGGTAGCAACTATTCTGGTTGTTGGCTCCACTGAAGCAGACAGGTGATGTTTGTATCTCTCCCTCTTGCCTTCCTCTTCCCCATTTTCATGACAGTCTTCTGTGCCTATGTCACCTGGCTTCAGTTAAAAATACAAAAATATACAGGAAAATTACTTGCAGGTCAATTTTTGTTTTCTTTTTTTCTTCTTTTTTCTTTTGGGGCGGGGGCGGGTCTGGGTGTATCTGCTTTTGTTTAAAATTACTTATTATCTTTCTCAGCAGATAGTTTGAGAATCATCCCACCTGTTGCCTACCTGAACCAAGAACCAGATCCTGGCGTTAGGACTGTGCTGGTACTAGTTGGCTGCAGATCTACTGGGATCCTACTATTGAGATAGACCTAACAGGTAAGTAAAAATCAGTTTATTGAAGGGGCTGAGGCCCTTAGAAGAGAAGAGTACTATTGCTATCTGCCCCTCTTTGATAAAAAAATCACAGGAAAAGGGTATGTGCATGCAGATATGACTTACAGGGTTTTTTATCTTGAAACTAGTATCGTTCCACTAAGAATCTGTGCCTGTGAATTGTTTTCTTCTCAGTTTACACACTCCCCAGCCCCTGTTTTTGAACCTCTTCAGGTAAGGCTATCAGAAAAGCCCTCCTTCCATCTAGCTTCCCTCTTCTCATTCAAATTCAGATGTCTTAAGAAAACACAGAGGAATTTCCTTTGGCAGGAATACTGGAAGAAAACAAACAAGAATAGTACAAAATAGGCACAGCTGCCCTTGGGGTGGGGTTTTTATTTGTTTCTGATTCTTTTTTTTTGGTTTTGCCTTCCGCTTCAGAATTTTTCTTTTCTGCATGTCTTCTGCATTCAGTTTTGTCCACACTGGAGTGGCAGAGTAAGAGGGCTTGTCTGCAGCTAAAGTTTTACTGCTTTATTCTGCTGGCATAAAGGCAAACCCTTCACCACCCCTTGCTTCTTCTTAATGCAGGCTGTGTTAATCAGTAAGAAGGTGCTTGTACAGATACTTACAATGCTCTGTAAAGCCAATTGACATCTATTATTTTATGTCATATTTATGCAGTAAAACTGTTTGTGCACTAAGACTTTGAGTGACATAATTACTTAATTTTAAAAATCATATGTCAAATAAAATGAAAATGTATGCTGGGTAAATGTTAAAAGCAGAAGAGATCTCTGGGTAGCTCCCTACTCTATTCGTTGGTAATAATGGAACTAGTACACCTTAGAGTAGTGGCACACATTGTTACAAAATTAGAAGGAAACAGTGAATTAAAAGGAAGTTATTTTTATAGGTATACATATATTTGCCATGTAAGGATTTTGACAAACTTCTTCAAAAGAGTTATTCAAACAGTAATTTTTTTTCCTTCCATCCAGGTTAAATCTTTCACTGGCAAGAACCTCGGGTTTTTGCACTTCAGTCCTATAGCATGGCCTACCCTATGTAAAATAATGATTGAAAGTCTGCTTTTCTAAGAAAAACAGAGTAAAATAATCAAATTTGCCTACAACCCGTTAATTACGGCATAATATTGGTGAAAGGTTCAAGTCTTTATTATGAAAGGACGTTGTTCCTTTAGGGCTTTCTGTCTGACACAAGATGTCGTATGAAAACACAGATTTGTATTGCTTCTGTGTTAAGTGGAAGGTTCTGCATGACCTTGTCTGTTGTCTGGATCTGGGCTCTGGTTTGCCATAGTTAAGGATGGAACTCTGTGGTTTATTGTGGAGATGCTGGTTTTAAATTCAGCGTTCAGATTGTGGTAGAAGCTTTTGGTTTACTGGGATCTCAATTCTCAAAATAATCTCAACAAACTGCCACCGAAGGTGGAAGTGATTTAAATATTGAATGATATTTTGATGGAAAATGGACAGAAGTAGAAGGATCTTAAAGAGTTATCACAGAATTTATTTCTTGCCAATGTTTCTTTTAGCTTATTCTTCCTTTCTGTAAGCCACTCTCACTCTCTGGGATTGATCCTTTGTTCCTGCTCTCATTCCCCAAAGCTTGACTATCAGTATGGACATGTAGTTTTAATCCGTGGAGAATTTTATAACTTTTTAGTCATCACTGAAAATTTATGTGCTAAGTTCAACTCAATGAATTACATGACAAATCTGCAGCAATGCAGACGCCATCGGGGAGACAGAGAGGCTGGCCGTCTGTCTTGCCAAGTATCTCAGCAATCCTAGGACAGAATAAGCTTTCTAATGCGTGGCGTATGTGACAATGAGATGCGCTGACTTTTTGATAGATATGTGTACAAGGTTCCTATTAAAGACTTGGTTTCTGAATGAGAATTTGATGCAGGTGGGTATATATTGTGCTTTCATATCTGTTGGAGAGGGAAGGGAAAATATTAGGGCATTTCAGTACGTTATCAGCCGTGCTGGTGGGCGGTGTGAAGATCAAAAAGGAGCAAGTGTACTGCTCACAGCTTTTAAGGTGTGTGCCTGCATGTGTAGGGTGTGTTCCATAATGCAACTTAAATGATCACTAATTAGCTTTTGCTTATTTACATGAATTGAACTTAGACCTATATACTCTTTTGATATATTTATTCATATATTTATTAATTTTTATTCAACTTGTGCTCACAAGAAAACTTGTTTCCTTGTAAGCAGATGAATTGTTTACTTTTCCCACAAAATAAGAATACACTCTTTGGAAACATATTACAACATGATCTGGTCGGGCTGAGAGACTGGTAGGTACACATTACACAAACAACAGGTGTTCAAATTTATTGCTATGGCTAAAATAGCATTTGCTGAAACATCTACACAAAAATCTCTGAGAATGAATGAAAGATTTTCTGGATTTTTTTATTCATATCCCATTTAGATAACTCATTTTTAAATAATAGTGAAATTGTTTTGGCTTATTTGGTTTCAGTTATTACTGGTTGAAGAAGTGGAGACAAGATAAAATAATTGGTTATCTTCAGTTATGTGTTCAGATGTATTTTTTTCTTTTTCCAGAAAAAGATCCTTGAAATAAATATAAGCCAATTGATTTTTCATGGATTTCTTCTGAGCCACAAGCTCCGACTTTGATTTCTTTTTCAAAATACCAAATCAATATATGTGAAGGATAGAGTATAAGTTTTAATTTTACTCTCAGTTTTCTATCTTTAATATGTTTTCTGAATGGACTCCTGCAGTCTGGAATATTAGTGATGCTGGGCTTGCTTACTTTGACTAGTACCAGGAGTCAGTCACTGCCATAGTGAAACGAAGCTTGTGGGGGGGAGGGCAAACCCATGGGAGAGGAAAAAACTTGGAACAGCATTTTATGAAATTAGCCAGCCATCTTCCTTCTAACAAAATGATGCTAGCAAAAAAACTTTAATTGCTACGCTTCTTCATGTCTCTCTCATCTGTGGAATTCAGCAGGTGCCTCTGGGTTCAGTCAGTGGGTCCAGCTTCTGCAACGGGGTGTTGTTGTTTTCACAAAACTAAGCAGATGTCAACCCCTGAAACACTACCTCTATGGAAAAGTGATATGTGTATTTAGTTTTATTCCTTCCCTTTGCATGTAACAAAGGTAGTTTTCACAGTTTAAGCATCTTGTCTCTAACTGTCATTAGATTTTACTTTTCTGTGTTTATGTACACCTGTTTTTCCCTGCTTTGCCATTGACTTTTGCCGCAAGGAGCTAATGTAAAGAAGGTGGTTCTGAAGAACCCATCCTGTATTTCTTAAGCATCATCTCAGTGAATCTTCCTTTGAGCTGCAAAGCCATTCTGATATTCAGGATTTTAGCCAAGGCAACAGGGCAAAACTCCTCTGTTGCACACACACACACACAAAAAAAAAAAGCCACGGGACTTTTAATGATCAAGCAGAGATGATAGGACCTTGGCACATGAAAAACCCTGATGTGGTAAATCAAAGCAGACTGTCTTGAGTGTAGTAATATTTTTATGCTAATAAATTAGTGTCACAAGTGATTTGTCAATAAGATGTGGAATATACTATGCAGGAAGTCAGACAGTAGTTTTCGTTCAAGTAGAAAAATAGGGTGAGGTCATAGAAAAATCCTCAACATGATTTTTTTCTAAGAAAGATGTTGGTGGTCTGACCCACTGTGCAATATTTGCATATTTAAATTCTTATGTGCCTAAGATATCTTATATACCTAAACTAGATTTAACCATTTGGAAAAGTTTAATGAGAACTGTTATGGCAAGAAGCTGCACTGCCACAGCGGAGAACACTCCAGTCCAGGGAAATGCAGCACTTCTGAAGCAGTGGCTCCAAAACTTGCTTAAGCAGAGCTGTATGTGTGGGTATGGAGAAGCTCATGGCCCATTCAACCATTCCACCATTCAACCTTTCTTCTCATAGAGACGTACCCCACAGCTGCCACTTTCAACAAGAACTGCATGCCCAAGTAGTAGACAGTAACTAACATCTGTCCATCACCATTCCTTATTGCTCTCTACAACTACCTGAAAGGAGGTTGTACCGGGGTAGGGGTCAGCCTCTTCTTTGGGCAACTAGCAACAGGACTAGAGGACATAGCCTCAAGCTGCACCAGGGGAGGTTTAGGTTAGATGTTAGGAAAAATTTCTTCACAGCAAGGGTTATTAGGCATTGGAATGGGCTACCCAGGGAGGTGGTGGAGTCACCATCCCTGGAGGTGTTTAAGAAAAGACTGGATGTGGCACTTAGTGCCATGGTCTAGTTGACACAGTGGTGTTAGGTCAAAGGTTGGACTCGATGATCCCAGAGGTCTCTTCCAACCTAGTCGATTCTGTGATTCATCTGTAGTCAGTTCACTTCCATACTGAATCTAGAAAACAGATGAAGCAGGTATTCTTTCCCCTGAACCTGGTGCAGTCCAACACACTGGAGACATGTTTCCTGTTCAAACTACTCTTATATTCCCAATCCATCTTGTTCCACAAAGAATTTGCTGCTTTCCTTGAGACAACTGCATTCATAAGGATTCATGGGAGTTACTGTGTCCCTGAGTGTGCAGGGCCTTAATTTCTCCTAGTCCTTGCACAAACTGTACAAGGATGGAGAGCTGCCCTCTCTTGTGTCCTAGTAGTCCAGCAGAGTAAAGTCTTCTGACTTGGCAGGATGAAGGTTTCAGTCCAAGGTAAAGAAAACTTGTCATTGGGGAAATCCAAGGGGCTAGGATTTATTCTTAATCTTTTGATCTGTATTTTTCACTCCAGGTCCCATTGCATACAACCTTCCTCCACTGCTGTTTCGTGCATACAAAATTACAGGTGGAAGTCCAGTCTGACCATTTGGCACCGCTCTCTGCAGTGATACTAAGAAAAAGCCTTAGGAAGGTCAAAAGCTTATAAAAACTCTAATGATTCATACTAGTTCAACATTGATCTGTTTGTTTTAATTCATTCCTGCTTTTAACAGATTCAGAAGTTGCATGTTAGTACCCAATTTAAAAGCGTTATGTGGATGTGATACCTCTGGAACTTGCTGGGTCAGCAGCAGCAGAAATGGTAGCCTTCTGTTAATCTTCCTAACAGGTATGATACTGATAAAAGAGTTTCCATCTCTCTCAACACCCACACAGTTTGGAAGGATAAGAGGCCTGGCTTATTTGCCATATTTTTCATGGAAAAATTTTCTGCGGCTGCAATTATCTTGATGCAACAAGATAGCCTTCTATTGGCACTTGTTTTACTACTCATTTGAATATTCTTGTAGATACGTGTAAGGTATGTGAATATTAATCTTTCTTATGCCAAGGGGTTTTTAAGCTTTTCCCCCTCACTTTCAGGTCCTCACTACCTCTTCTCAAAATAACAAGTGTCAAAGAAGAACATGTTTAACCCAGAATCTGTTTTAAGACTATTTACAATTGTAATGCAGTGATGGAGATTTTTATATGCACTCACCCTCTGCAAGAATACGCCTACTATAGCTGGTTGTTGGGTTTGTGAGAAACTAGGGGGAATTCTCTCTGCTAGTAACTGTGTCTTGTCAGTCAATGCAGATCATGTATCTACCAGCACTGGGCTGGTAGATGGCTGTCCCATTTGCAGCATGATGAAAGCAAATACATACTGCATGTACCATGCACATAGATATACCAACTGCCTTATGTTCACATTATCCTCTGTCTTGATAATCTGGGATAAGACCTTCTTCTGTAGCAGTAAATCAGGTTCTCTGCAGTTTGGACCCGCTTTTAAGGGGTTAGGCAGAGCACGTCAGCCAGTGACTCAGAAGCAGGTCTCCGAGGCAGAAACTGAGCACATCCTTTCTCGCATCATACTGTACATTTTCAGAGCCACCTCTGCATTGTGCCCTGCGATTGTAACTTCTTCTTGTGGGCTTCTGTTTTCAGCTCGTGATTCCTAGGCAGATGCTTATTCCTGTCGCTGGCTGCTGACCCTTGGTTTGACTTTCTGGTTCCCGATTTTTGGCCATGAACATTCGGCTCCTTTCCCAGTTCTGGACACAGGCCCTAACCTTTGGGCTGAATAGCCCATGCTCTAGTCTGTAATCCTAGAAGGCCACCAGGTCATCTGTAGTAGACTGTACTCTAATTTATTCAATAACAAATGAAATCTAGCAGATGATAAGTTATTTTTTTAATGACAACTGCAGCTATTTATTTGTAACCTGGTCTTCTATTAGTATTTTGCTAGACTGCTAAATATGAACTTCTCCGTTCCATTAGTTATCATATTGTGCTTAATGGCAATTTTTTCTTAGGGGAGAATATAATCACACCTCAGCCAGTGGAGTGGGTGAGCAGAATTGTTGGCATATATACAAATTTCAAATTGGTGGCTACAAGTCCAATAAATTACACTAGAAAAGGCAATAGTTTCAGATTATGATGAACTTCCATTTCATTTTTATAATAAATATTATAAACATTATTGATATACTGTACACATGGTCTGCTGCTTCTTCTGGGGGTTCATAATGTCATTCCATGCCATACGAGTGTAAACATACACTCAAACGTAGTCACTCAGACCTGTTATAGTCTCATGACTGAAACTCAATGAAAATATGAGATATAAAATTGACAAAGTATGAAGGAATATTTTCAAATGAAAGGGGAAGAACTGAAGCTTATAATGTGTGTTAATGTTCAGGTGGAAGAAGGGTCAGGTTGCTTTGGCAGGAGAATTAATGGAGAACGCATACAAAGCTGAGTTGTAAAATGAACTTAAGTTAATACTTAATCAGCTACAAGTAATATGGAATAGACAGTAATGTGGATCTGAGTGAAAATGAAACTGCTTTTATATATACACTATATGTTACATTGTTCATACACAAAGATTGTGTAACATAGACATTTATATACACATGCTCAACAGAAAATAAAAATCATACGATCTGGATGGATTTTATTTAATTTTGCTTATCGGCGATTCAGGGATAAAAAGCTCCATGTTGATGCAATGTTTTTGCTTTGTAATACTTTGGAGTTAGGTATCTAAAATCAAAGTAATATATGATCCATCTGTCCTGCTTCTGTGTCAAAATATGTGACAGTTGTCAATCTAGGAAAAGTGTACTTGGTATTTTGCTTTAGCCTAAAAGCAAATCACAGTTTGCTGTTCATCGCTGTTTCAGACAAATGTGAAGCTTCGTTATTTTTAGAGCTTAAATCAAGACCTATCAATATGGAGACACTTAGATTAACTTTTTTATTAAATTATACAAACATGCTTGCTAAACCCATCTCCTTCTGCCCTTTGACAAGAGGAACTGTCCTTTACTAGAGTAATTTTCCTGGAAATACATATTTATTTATTTTTTTCTGAAGCAGTCTAGCTCAAATAAGGGATAGCGGGATGTTTATGGAATTCAGCTAACAGTGACCCATTGAGACTCTCCTTTGCTTAGTGAAGAGGATGGTGGAAGAAGCAGGTTTAGTGTATTGCTTTGGTGTGTTTCTTCCAAATCAGCCATGTACGTTAATATGATTTTACATACTTTTGTTAAACTATCAGTTCAGAGGAAGAAAACTGGTGAAATAAAACAAGTGACTTCTTCAATTTGTTGTTCAGTTAAAATTTTTTAGTATAAAAAGCTAGAGCAGAACAGTAGGGCACAACTTTTATCTAAACAGAATTTTTACTTGGTGTAAAGCTGTTTAATGGAACTGCCCATGAACTCATGTGACATTCACCATGTATAATGACATCTGGTTTTTTTTTTTTTTTAATGAATTAAAAATGGAAAGTACTTCCAGTACTTCTTGGTAAGTACGAAGAAGTCAGATCCCTTGGTACCACAGAGGTCCTTTCTTCATTAGAGGCAGGTAGTTTCCATTATTCATAATGTGTAGCATTTCATTTAAAGTCCCACCATTACTTAAAAAGCAAGATATTAATGAGAGATGGTACTGGAGTGCTGTCTTTTAATTTGATATTGTTCGATCCAGCTGTTTTAAAATTTCAAAGAATAAAGCTTCCATTACATCAGATACCATTTTTATAGGCAAGAACATCTAATTCTTGACTAGTTTCCCTTGATAGCCAATTGCCTTTCTTAAATCTTCACCATTTACTTCTAGGTTAATCCTCTTGCTTCGCTTTAAATTATTTCTCTGATTCCTTGATATTCACACATTGCAGTTAGTTATATATAGATATTTTTCATACTACCCCCATCCACTTAGCTGGTGAGTAGCCAAGTAATACATACTTAGCACTTTTAATTTTACCTCATAAATCAATCATTGTAGCTCCAAAATCAGCTACATTTTTTTCTTAAACCATCATTCAATACAAAGAGTCCATTATGCATGTCTGTGAATAATACATTAATTGTGTGGTTTAAATTCATGAACAACATTACACAATTAACCTCATAAAATTGCTCACTTTGAAAATTGTACAACTACAATTTCTGTAATAGTAGCTACAAGATGACAGCATTAAGCCAAGCACTGTTGCTCTGAATTGTCACTGGTAAAAGCAGAGGCCTCTTAAATGTGCAATTATGATAGACAGAAAGTATACTCCTCGTTACAGATTTATTCCTTTAAGTTCTTTTTCAAAGGTTTTCACCTTGTTTTGCATTGCCATGCATCAACGGTGTAAGGCAAGATTACTTCAGTGAATGGCTTTATTAATATAAAGAAATACTACTAAAGATTTTTTTAAAACTAGGTTTAAAAAAATTCTCTTTTTCACTGTGCTGTATTCTCTATGAAGTTGTTAAAAAAAAAAAGATAAAAATTACTTCTCTACTGATTTTGCTCTTTTGCTCTTGGCAAACACTGTTCTTTTTCTCTTGGGATGGAGACAGAGGTGGACTGGATAGTAGAATCTACAAGAAAATAGAATACAAACCAAACCCAAAAGGAAATATGTTTATATGTTGGTAATTATTTGTTCCAAGTTAGAAGACTAAACTGAGATCCAGATTCCATAGGCTAGGCAGAGTGCTAATCGCCCTAATGAAAGTATTCCTGCTGTATTACAGCGTGCTGAGATAAGGCCAAGAAAGAGCTGAAGAAAGCATTACCCTACTTTCAACTCTGGGAAACTGTGATGCAAAGAGACGAAACAATGTGTCCAGTATTACAGAAGTCACTAGGAGAATTGGGAGTGTAAGCTCCTGCCTCCCAGCTGAACTGATCTACAAGACTGTATTTATTCTATAATCTGTTTTTATGCTCTTATCTATTTAATCTTCCTCTCATACCAATTTTTGTTAAGTATGTCTCCACAGAGAACTCCAGTGTAAGAAATGTTTCTGCAGATGAACCCCGAGGTTTTATAGTAACACTGTATAATCATTACGTGGGAGGTACTCGGAGTTAAAATGGTGCAAATTACCATTAGAACTGAATCATTTCAGCACGGGGAAGGAAGGTTGGCTGTCTGCTTATTGCCGCTTTTCCATCCTTGACCGTCGACAGCAGTGGCTCCTACAGCCTTACGCTCCGTTACATATGTTTAGCCAGATTGCCGGCTGGGGGGGACACAACAAATACATCCCCCACCCCCCTTCTGCTGTGATGGGGAGGAAAATCCTGAGGAGTCCTGCTTGGGATTTTCCTATATCACTTTCCAGGCATGGGAAACTTTGGTCCGGGCTCTGTGCCTCCGTGCGTGTATGTACGCGGTTGTGGGAAAAGCCCAGGGCAGGAGGAGGTGGTGACACTCCACCCGGCGAGGGGAGCCCCTGCCTGTGCTCCCCTTTTTCTCAGTGATGCTGCTAAGGAAAGGCTGTACTCTGGCTCCAGCCTTAGCTTGCCTCATGCCTCTCTTTTACATTTTATCCTGTTATTCCTCTCTGAATAAAGGGGATGGCTTTGCACTGCTCTCCTGTCGCCTGGCAGGCAGGGGTACCCGCACACAAGGGCTGCCTGGTCAAAACCAGCGCCTTACATCTCAACCTTTGGTGCGTAAAAATAGACCGGGGAAGTTATCCTGTGGCTTATAGCTGTGGTATGGAAATACACTAAAATGAAAGCCCAGGTGTGGAAGTAATGGATTTGGTACCCTCCTACTCAAAGTAAAACACAGCCACTAACTGTTTAGTGTGGTGTACTGGTTATTTCACAGGTTATTTGTTTAAACTGAAGATTGCACCCCTGCTCAATCGTACTGTATGTGAAACTCTAAATCGGCTAGAGTTTCAGATTTATAAAATAGCATTATATAGAATATAGGGCTATTAATTTTACGGTCTAATTTCTGATTAGATTTTACAGCACCTCTGACAAACTGCATAGATTTTACCCATTAAAAATGATGACAATTCAGTTCTGTCATTTTAAGTGGAATTAAACCCAGTATTGCCAAGTATGATAATATCCTATGAAAAAATGAACCAACACTTATTAAAAAAAAAAAAAAAAAAAAAATCCCAGCACCATGTTATTTCTCTATAGGAAAATTGCACTTGCCCAGTCGGTGGGACTAACTGTTACCTGTTAGTGCAGTCAAGAGCCTGTGGGTCTGACAGCTGAAATCAACAGAAATTCTCCATTCAGGCTGAGCAGGTTAAGTAATATTTTCTAGCACAGCCATGTAATGTGTCTTTTGGCAATTAAAAGAGCCTGCTAGAGCTGGTTAAGGAAAAGTTTAAAGTAAACTTTTCTATCAGAAAATAGCTGTGTTAAAAATTAAAATCTGTACAATCTCTATGTCTTGTTTTAGAGGAAACTAAAAAAAAGCGGGTTTTTTTTTAAGAGGAAGAAAAAAATCAAACACTGAAACAGCCTGGTCTTGACTGTTTTTTAGATGCAAACTTAAATAAACACCCCAAAACCAAGAATGGAAATGTAATATGAAAATAAAATTTCCATTTTATTTACTCTCAGTTTTCAATTTGGGGAAGGGGCTTATTCTGATTTGAAACAAAGACAGATTCTGAAAACAGACATAAAATTACATTCCCACTTGTGACATGAGTTTCCATTTGCATTTGCAGATGCAAGGTATATTTTTTAGCTCTTATTTGCTACACTAATCCCGTTGACTTCACTTGAAAAGAATGGCACGTTTCCCACTAACTTTATTAGTGACAGGATTGGGCCTTGATGCAATACCTCATGTCACAGCAGCAAAACTTGTTGCCAATAGACTGTCTCAAGGGAGGAGATTTCCAGTAACTGCTCCCTGAGAACTATTCTAAAAATGCATCTTTTTTTTCTGTCCAGCCATCGGGATAATGATATACTCCATCCCTAAAGAGAGGGGCACTG
Organism: Nyctibius grandis; assembly: GCF_013368605.1. Classification (NCBI taxonomy): domain Eukaryota; kingdom Metazoa; phylum Chordata; class Aves; order Nyctibiiformes; family Nyctibiidae; genus Nyctibius; species Nyctibius grandis. Next base: position 12,306,485 of record NC_090659.1, on the reverse strand, counting down.
ACTGAGCTGCATTGATGGCACCAGAGGTCCCTGCTGGCTTGTTCACTAAACAGAACTGGCAACTGACTCTGAAGATAAAAGTTCTTGACGTTTTTCCAAGCTGGTGGAATGGAGCTGAGTGACACTTAGAAATAAATAGAGGAGGGAATAGTATGATCTTGAATGACAGAGGAGCGTTCATGAAAGACTTTCATGGCGGAGATGTGGGATGTACTGTTCCAGGCTTGAGTCTAGGGGATTTGTTGACAGTTGGATAATGTGCATGCTTGCTACCACTAGTATAAAATGTAGAGGAAAACAAAGGGAAAAATTCCACGTGAATTCTTTATTCCCACTTAAACGCTTACAAACAAAATACAACGATATATCTCTTTACTCCCTCTCTTTAACTCTTTGGAAATCTGTTAGAAGAACGTTCTCTCTCCTGACAAGGAAATGTACTTCATGCAAAACATTTGTCATTTGTCTGTTATTATAATTCATGATCTTATCCTTCATTCTGTTGCTTGTTTAAGCAAACAGTAATAGTACTTTTAACCTGAGACTTCAAAGGTAAAAATATTGTGAAGAGGTCCCCATTCTTTTTTCTTCTTGTCTCTGATCTCAGCCAAAGCCTTTGAACATCAAAGCGTCTCAAAGTTTGGGGCAAGTTCTTAAGGATCGGGTTACCAGAAAGAAATTCATTGAATTTCCATGTTCATATTCAACATGGACCAGAACAAATATTAATATTCCAGAATAGTTTAATCACTTACAACAATTAAAACAAGTTGCTGCTTCATCTTTTTGCTCAGTACAATGAAGCTTACTCATTCCATTGTATTGCTGTGAAAAATCCTTGACTTCTGTCACTCAGAAATTGCTTGAAAAAATTTCTAACCTAGGAACTACAAAGCAATTAGAAATGTAAAATAAATTCCCCAAACAAAGAATGTTGCCATTTTAATTACAGTATCACACTGTCATGTAAAAGGTTAACACTTAAAAAATGAATCAAAAAATGAATCTTGTACCCTCAATCTATTACCTCTAAGCAATTCTCATTTTCACATTAATTTTTGTAAGCTGTCATCTAAATTAAATACTTTTCAGCTCTGTCAGTTTATCTCTATATGTATTCTCATTACAGCAGCCAAAGTATTTTGATCTTCAATATAATCCCGGTAGGACCATATTCTTAGCTACAACTTTAGGGGGTCTACAACTGGTTTTTCTCTTTTAAACAGAGGCACTCCTTTGTGCAGCAACTCTTGCCCTTGTAAGGACTTGCTATAAACAAGTAAGTTTTGCAGTCTGTTCTGAAATTACCTTCATTGTTAGTGGCAAGATAGTCATAAATCCTCCCTTTCCCTATTACTCACCTTCTAATTTCTGAATTCTTGGGAAAGGTTTTAATAACATTATTCTAGCAGGTTTAATTTCTGGTCATTTAAAAACCAAATCCTGGGGACAAAACTCTTATAATTTTCCTTTTATTTTTTAACTGATAAAAACCATATTGGATGAAAATAATAAAACATGTTAGTCCTAAAGCTAGATCCCTCTTCAGATCAGCGCAACCACACCTGAGTGCGCAAACCTGAGTGACCACAAGAATCAGCAATCAACTCTCCAGCAGAAATGCATGCCATCAGGAGGGCCAGTAAGGTGGGCTAGTGACTGCCACATGACTGCTTCTGACTTAGGTTATGGCATGTTTTGTTATGGAAAGTGTTCACAGACTTCAGCAGCACCACCCAAGAAGTGCAAACTTTTTCGTGGGGCCTGTTGTGATAAGACAAAGGGTAATGGTTTTAAACTTCAGTTTAAAAAGGGTAGATTTAGACTAGATAGATACAAGAAATTTTTTACAATAAGGGTGGTGAAACACTGGAACAGGTCGCCCAGAGAGGTGGTAGATGCCCCATCTCTGGAAACATTCAAGGTCAGGTTGGACGGGGCTCTGAGCAACCTGATCTAGTTGAAGATGTCCCTGCTCACTGCAGGGAGTTTGGACTAGATGACCTTTAAAGGTCCCTTCCAGCCCAAACTACGCTGTAATTCTATAATTCAGGAGCTGAAAAGTGCTTCTGAATCTACCAGTTGGGATACACCAACTCTTTGTGAAAAATATATAGGATACAAGCAGAAAGTCATCACCCAGTGTCCATGCAATAGCTTTAAGAACATGAGCAGAGGCTACGTGTGTTTACAGCTCATTTTCTCTGAAGTCAGTGATAAAGCTTCCATTAACTTAACTTGGTAGGGTCAGCCTCCTGACAAATATCTCTTAGTAATAACTCAAAGTTCATGAAAAACTTGGTAGGGCAAGAGCAGTATAGCTTAAATAGATTTTGTGGTGTATTAGTAGCCACTATGAGAGAACAGCAGGCATGAAACATACATTAGTCTGTACAATACATTGCCCTGGAAACAGAACTTGCTATACAAGATGAAATTTGATAATCGGTCTCATCGGCAGATCAACAAGCTGAGCATTAAAATAATATAGTCTAAGGAACATAAAATCATGAATGAGCAATAAGCAAAGCATGTTTATTTCAACTAATAATAGGAAGCCTTAATCTTTTGACTGCAATACTGAAAGAAGAGCTTGCAATCAAAAACAATGTAAGATTTTTAACCAATGAACCTGGGTTGAATTTTAAAGATGGGTTAGAAGTTCAAGTGGGTTTGGGCTGATGGCAAGATTCAGCCATGAACAGCTCTGTTTTGTCTGATTTTAACTGAAGAAAATTGATGCTTGTAGAGGTTTTTATAGTCACCAGCTTGTCAATATGGTAATAGCATAGTTTGAAATTGCTGATACGGTTGACAAATAGATCTGTGTCTTGTCGGCACAGAAATGAAACCCAGCATCATGCCAATGAACAACCCTGCGCACAGGCAGCTTTGGATTGCTAAGTAAGAACGGGGCCAAAATGGAACCCTACAGAGCACGAGAAATAAATGCTCTAGGAGAAGGACACAAATTACCCTTGAAAATGTAATGCAGGTAACTGTTGGATAAATATGATTTAAGCCAATTTAGAACTGTGCCAAACAGGAAGATAAAGTCTCTCAGGCATTCAAGAAGAACATTAAGATCTAGCAAAATGAGAGTAGCTGGAGAATGAGAACCTGTCTTTAGGAGAAGGTTACGTCTCACTGCTGTCTCGCTGAAAATTTTAAATCATAAAAACCCCACCCAAAATACAGAAATTGATTCCATACTCACTGAAGCCAATGGCAAATCTTTTATGTATTTTGGTGATGCTGGATTATGGGAATTTAAAACAAGAGAGTAATTCACAGAGGGATTTTATACTTTGTGTTTTGTATCAACATAGCTGTTTTTTCAATATAACAGAATTTGTGCATGGTGTTGCATCTCTTGCTTTCTTTTGGATTCCAGCAAATAAATAATGCTTATTGTTACTATTTTTCATTTAACCCCAGAACAGACAAGAAAAGATAATTAATCATAATAATTGGGTAAAACGTGCTGAAATTTTTATCAATTTTTAAGAGTTTGAGGAAACATTCAACAGGTTACCTTTTATCTTCTGGTTTATATTCTACCAGAAGCATTCTGGCAGGATTGGAAAATGTTGAGGAAAATTTTCACTGATATTTTAACTCTCAGTGAAGAGATAGGGGAAAGAAGGAATAAAAATTTGTAAGAAAGAGAACAGCTGTGCAACAGGAGGAAAGGTTGAATATCCTCCTCTTTTGTATGGTCTGGACCATGCAATTTACCCCACAATTTAAAAAAAAAATAGATTTTTTTTTTTTATGTGAAGGTGGGAACTAGGAAAAAGCTGATGAGTCATAAAAAACAGAATTACATGTCTTCATGTCATGATTTACACTGTGTTTTACTCATAAATCCAAGTACAGCTTATTACTGGAATCGCAGTAGATCTCTGATACTGGGAAAGAGAATTTCAGTAGAGAATAGTGAGAGTAATAACACAGTAAATTGTTTCTGCTTTTTCTTTTTCTTTATAGAAAGGAAATGAACAAAATCTATTTACAATTGAAGGAATAACTCTGGAAAACACATGAAACTATTTATTTCAAAAAGCCAAGAATTCATCTGAATTGTTGCTTCATTTATTAGCTTTCTTTAAGCATTCATATGAGCAACATCAATCAGATAGCATGAATAGAAAACTACAAATAACTAGTACATAAAGTGGCTTGGGAGTGGTGAAGAAATGTTTATGGATTTAATTAATTTATATTGTGTTGACCTGGCAAATTTAACTGCTTATTAATTATTTGTTAAATAGCTGTGAATAGTGATCACCTTCTCAAGAGTTTAAATCTGCTCTAGACAAACCACACAAAAGACAATTTTTTTTTCAAATACATTTTTTCAAGTAACCTTTTTTGTACATTTCTGCTGGTAGACAATGCTCCCAGACAGTAAAATATTTAAGAGTTATTAAGGATATAGAATGTAACATATTTTAGAAGATACCTGTAAGTAGTCATGTGAGTCTTTACCCTTCTATTAAGGAAGCTAGCCATAGTGTTAAAGAACTGATGTTCCACTGTAATTTACACTAAAGAAAGGATTTTAGGGAATGGAGTAATTTTAAACAGAGTTTGTCAGAAAAACATGAATCCATTTGTATTTTGGATGAGATGAGAGAATTGTGCTTAAACAAAATAACAAACAAAACAAAAAAGTAGGGACAGCAGCAGGTTAGACAAAATTCAACATGAAAACGTTTGAAATATTTCTTTTTCCTGCTGCTTGACCATCTGATTCCTCAGATGGGAGAGGAAGTGAGAAGCAGGAATCCCTAGGAGCACAAACTTCTCCTCCCTCTGTAAGAGGGGCTTCCAAGTTCAGGCTTCTTGGAGTATTTTATCAAGACAACAACATTAAGGTCGTCGCTTCCCAAATGAATTGTGCAGTGGGCAATAATTATAATAATATTGGAGGACTTAAAATGTTGCTTCTCAGTCCAAATAAACATGAAACAAAACTTTCAAACTATTCACAAAATGTAATTATTTTTCTGCACTCAAGCTTTACTTTAAAAAAGTTGTTTTGGCCATTGTAATGCAGCAAAATGGATGTTGTTCAAATGAAGAATGTAACCCAGAGATTGTCTGTGCTAAGTCATCAAAACTCAGAATGAATTTTGTTCTCTACAGAAAATACTTTCACGTATTTTTTTTATTATATATCAGACAAGACAAAAGAGATGCAATTATTTCAAAATTAGAATTACATATATAGAAACAGGTTATAATATCTTCTGTTTCTATATGAAAGTATTCCCATGTTCTGACTCCGTTTTTTTTCAAAGCAAGAGCAATCTTCGCTAGGCAGTTCTCTAAAATATATGCAAAAAGTGGCAAGAGAAATTTCCCAGCTCTATGAGGGGATGTAACTTATGTGAACGTAACTGTTGCTATCTAGTTTATGGTGAGCTGAATCACTCCTATGCCTCTGCCGGCTTTATGTCACATGTAAAATATAGGTGTGATGATCAACAGCATCAAAGCTGGATTTGTTACACATCTAACATTTAGTGAAGCTGATGTCTTCTAATAAAACTATCTAATGAGATATTTGTATGCTAATAAAAATATGCAAAGACACAGTGGGATCAGTTATAAAAACACAGCTAATTTGATTCTGATAAACTAATCACATAAAATACAACCAAGCAGAAACTTATCTAAGCTTACATGGCCCGGTGATTTGAGTTCCATAAGTTTTTTTGAGACACAATTTAAATGGATTTTCCCATTAGGCATCTGTAGGTAAACAGAACCAATAGTCACTTGTGACTAAATCTGTGACGTTAGGTAGGTAAGCGCCGATTTTTTTGAGAATATTTAATCCTCATAACTGGGACCATGTTTTCCAGTCACCTTTTAGGTACCTAGCCAAAGAAGCTAGATTTTTTTCAGAATTTCTTAGTTGTTACTTTTCTGAGGGCTTTCATGAGTGATGTTAGGAAATGTTGGGTAGTAGCCCATGTTCTTTCTCTTTCCATTATGTTTTTGTGCATTTGTGAAAATAGTTAATGTACGTTTTTCCAAAATGATATTTTTTCTTTTCATTATAAACCAAGAAAATCATAAAGATCTTCAGTACCTGTGAATTCCAGTAATTTTCTGAGGCCAGCCGCTTTTCTTCACCTCTCCCTCCCAACTCTCACAATGAAAAAAAGAAAGAAAACAATCAGTAACTTAGAAAAAAAAAATTACAGACAAATGGAAAAGATAAGATCCTACTTTGGCATTTAAAATGCTGGTATCATATTCTTTCATCAATAAAACATCCATTCTTCTGAGGTATGAGGACTGAGCTGGCTAAAGTAAGGTACCCTGTGCCATATTAGAAATTTGATATTTACTTTACACTGTGGTGTAACTGAAATCAGATAAAATAAATCAGGACTTGCTTGTTTTCCTTTTATTTGTTGTTAAATAAAATAAGTTATTATTTATTATTTTTCTTCTAAAAGGAGAAAAAGAATAAAGAAATTAAAACTTTGACTTAATGTAAGTCAAGTAAATGTTCCAAGTTAGTGGATGGGTAGAACCATAGCTTAAGTGTATTAAAATAAGTTGTATTTTATATTATTGGTTTTCCATCAAAGGTTCTCTTGTTCATAAGCTAATATGTGAGTAGGTAAATATAGTTAATAAAAGTACACAAGATACACAGTTGAGCTTAACACAGCAGTTTCATTTACTTGAGTCAGAGCACTTAAGATCATTTGTACTGAAGAATATTATTACAATTTTAATATGTAATTAAAGTGTTCATATATTGTAAAACATTTGCCCAGTACCTGTATTATTTTGAAGGGTAAGCACAGGACACTTTAGCTTCATTTTTTTAGCTGCTTCCTAATGGTCCTTTCCAGGACTTTATTCATTTGCAGTGTGGTACTGGCTGCCAGATTGCCGTATGTATAATTTGTACATAGTGTTCATTTTATTTTAGAACATACTGTTTCAACAACATGGCTTGTGTCATCATGAGAACCACGACAAAGGGTTCTCCAGATTTCATGATTGCCAGCCAGAAAAATGGGGCTGTAAACAATATTGCTACTGAGAGTAACTTCTGAATGCAGAGTGTGAGAGAGGGCACCAACGATTCTTCAGTTCTCATTCAATGTGTTATGGCTGACACAGGGACTGTCTTTGTCAAAGAAGAGAGGAAAATACAAAGTCTGAAAGGAAAATGCATGTTCTGAACGGTTTCAGCTACATGCTTATAACCTTCTCAAACCTTATCTTTGCATCACCGTTGACCTACAAGTAGTAAGAGTATTTTCATACTGTTATACCTGCTCTGCTGGACTTTCTCAAGTTAGTTTGGAAGTAGTGACTCCAGACAGGCTCTTTTCTGGATACACCTTCACACTGTAGGAACGTGACTCATCAGAGCAACATTCTCAGAAGTATGTTTTTCATGTTTGTTTGTGCAAGTGGGATGAAACTGCAGAAAATTCACAAGTACAGGATGTGTTCTTCTGGCTAAAAACACCAGTATTTTACTCTGGTAAAATACACCAATTAATGTAAAGTAGTCATATCAACTTAGCATACACTACTTTGATTCTTCCATGAAAGGTGTTACAGGGGCTGAAAGTAGTGTTTATTTCCTGCCACCAAATACAAGACCCAAAGTGTTAGTTCCTGTCTATGGTCAAAAAATGCACAACCCAGAAAAGCATATGGGAACGTAAACCTCACCCAAGCTCATGCATCAGAAGAGATACAGTGTGCTAGAGGCACGGCCAAAACTCACCAGATGCTGCAAGCATATGATTCCTCCGTGAGAGTTTATATGGTACAGCTGTCTTTAAATGTTTTTGTAATTGAAAAGACTCCAGCATCTGGTCCTTTGCTTATTACTCTTAGATCAAACAGTCACGATCTGAAGTCTACTTTTAAATAATGCAGAAAAAAAAAAGAACTTGAGGTACTAAGGGTTCATTTCTCTCAGATGACCTGCTTCGAAGTACTTGTAAACATGTAAGTAAACAGTGTAATTAAAAAAAAAAAAACCAGCAGAAAACAGCTTCAGTAGGGAATGATATGAGTTACGTATGCATGCAGAAACCTTTATCATCCTAAATGTAGGTAGATAAAGTAACAAGTGGTATGCACTCTTGCTATCTTTCAGTTGTATAAAGAGTATATCACTCTTCCCTTTACATGTTATTGTGTAATTCAACTCTACCTCCAATAGTTGCAGACTTGCTGCTGTCATGAACAAAATAGGGTACACACTATGGTACACCCTGCAGAAACCCTTGCCCTGGACCAGCTTTTCCTCTGGTAACACTCACGTGGTTCCCACTGATTTCAGTTAGTCCTAGATAGCACTGAAGAAAGGCAGACTTTTCCACTTCACTACTTCATATTTATGGGTGAACACTGTTACATGATTATCATTTATTTATGAACATGAATGACTCCTTCGAAGTCAATTATTGAATAAGTGAGAATCATAATGATTTTTTTTTAAGTTTATTTTGTGTGCCTACGTAAGTTCTGGACTATCAGGTGATTTAATCCTCTGTGAAGGCACCTTCCAAATAGTGGGTAATCTGACATATTACATGAATTGAACTAGGCTGAGTCAAGGACAGAATTGCATTATTTGTCTATGCAAGGCTGACAAACTATTTTAGAGTAAGATTTAGTCTGGAAATGAATTTTTGTAAAGCTAGCTAGCTTCTCGACCACATCCTAAACCTTTCATATCATGATTGGATGCCATAAAGCAAGGCCTTAATTATTTTGATTGAAAAAGGTAGTTTCAGAGCCATTAGTTTTTTGAGAGGCTGAAATAGCCTTAAAGGAAAATAAAAATAAGAGCAACTGTACTTCACCAAAGCTCTTCAAAGCACTTTAGGTGATTTAAAAATAGGCTAGCATTAGCTTAAAAATGTTTGGAAATCATGTAATAGCATTTTCTTTTTCTTTTTGAAAATAGTATGTTTCTTGTCACTGCATGGCACAGACCTACATGTTTTACTTCAGCAAGATAATGACAAAGTTTTGTTACTGGAACTGTAGCTTTGTTCATCATTTTTAAATGCACTATTGTAATCATCAAAGCGATCAAAGCAAAAGTTGGGGGCAAGTCAACAATTTATTTAACCATTTTTTAAATGATCATACAGGTTAATTTTGTTCTTCAAGAATTTCAGAATTACAATTATATTTTGATTTTGACAGAATTCCTACTAGGTCAAAACCATACCTCTCTGTCTTGACATTTCTGGTTAGCAATTGTAAAGGGAAGGGGGGGGGGTGTATGTATGTGTGTATTATTATATATTTTTATAAATATGAAAAGAAGCCATCCACTGATATTACCAAAGTACGGTACCAACAGCTCTCCACTAAGTGCTGGCAATTCTGGGAGTGAGTTCTAACATAACCTCTATAAATGTGTTTTTCTCTTCCAAGACCAATCCAAAAGTAGTTCACATTTTCCTGTCGTAATTGGCCTTCCATTTACAGGCATCTTACCGTGAAGAATTCCCCGTGAAGAAAAAAAATTCTAAAAATGTCTCCTTTTGCAATGTCTATAATGAAGTAAAGTTACAGACACAACCCACAGATGGTAGATCAGTAGGTACATTGGTAGATGCACATCTTTTAGGCTTGGAGAGTCAGTGTGTGTTTAGGTTTGGTTGAAGACTGCACAGGAAGAATCAACAAATACACATCAGTACTTTGATACTTGAGAGACCGAGTCCACTGTGTGCTGGAATTTTCCCTGTACTTGTAGAGAGAATTTATTTAATGTACTGTTTGAATTCTCATAGTTTATGTAAATACGACCAAGTGGCACAATTCAGTGTGATATGAATATTAAGTGTTGGAAATAACCTCCTAAATCCATACATTGTATTATTTAATACAGTGTCAGTTGATTGTATCATATCGAAACTTGTGTCCTCAGCCAACTCTATGTTACCTAACAACAGTCATTTTAACAAATCCTCCACGTGCACATTTTTTCTGTTGCTTGTCTAAGATTCCTCATTTTGTAGGTCTCTTGTCTACGCAATAAGTTCCCTAAGGTTAAGAATGAAAGAGGTCTCTACTACAGACACTCTTGATTGAAATAGCAGCTAAATTGCTGCAGTAATGAGAAAATTTTCCTTTCCCTAGATAATTCAGCTGCTTAGCATTGAAACATTTTTGAGATAGAGATTCTTCGTGAAATAAAAAATTTAAAGATCATTTCTGTATAATCAGAATTTGCTAATGAGCCTACTACGGAAATGAAGAGCAAAACATTGTTTTAATGGAAGTATGATCAGGCTGTATTATGAGCCTTAACACTCCCAAAAAAAGAGACCGTTGTATAGACACTGTGACATGCAGTAGCTTTAGAAAACGCTGCTGCGTTTCTGGAAGAAAGTGGTTAAAAACACACGATGCTGAAGTTAACCTAAATCTTTCATTGGCTTAAAAAAAATAGGTCAAGTAATACATTACTAGCTCCGCTGTAAGCCTGTACACAATCCGTACATTCCAGAGTGAAAGAGGTTTTGCTAAACATTCCTACATCTACTTTCATTCATGGCATCCCTAGGTTAAAATATTTGGCTTTTCACAAGTGTGACTCCCTTTTGCTTTCTTTGAAGTGGAAATTCGTATGTTCTTTAACGATATTAGTGTTTTACTAAAAAGATGCTTGAATATACTATTTATAATTATTTTACCTGAGCTTTAGAACTAAAATGTTGGCATGTGCTAACACAGATATTATTACACAATTTATAAGCGACTTGTAAACAGATTTCTTTCTCTTGTCTCAGTCTTTAACTTCCAGAAGAAGTGAAGTGTCACGAAGTGCTCTGTAGAGCACTTGGCACACACCCCGCACCGCGCCGAGCCGTTTCCGAAGCGCAGGCACACGGAAGGTGCGGTGAAGGTCACACGCACTTTGTAGCTTCGCTCACACAGCGAAGTTCAGCGTGCACCTCTGGGTACGCTCTTCTGTGATGGGAGCGAAGTCTAAAGAGCAACTTGACGTATAATGCAATCTCTGACAGCAGAGGTTGTGGGGATGCCACCTCCCAAAATGGAGGGCTGAGGCTTCTTCGGAGCTCTGCCCAAGGCTGTTTTTTCTCCCAAATTGTATTTATTGCCACATGGGCAAACGGCATGGCTTTGATAAGCCGTTTTGTCCCCGATTCTCCAACTGCTGCCGCGGGGGGGGAGCAGTTTGGGAGCCGGGGGGGGGGGGGGGCGGGCCTCCCCCCACCCGCAGCACAGGGACCGCCGGGCGCCCCGGCTCAAGCCGGGAGGGAGGGAGGGATGCTCCACTGCCCTCCCCTCTCCCGGCCGCGGTGGCCATGCCGCCGCCGCCCGGCCTGGCAGGCAGAAGGCGAGGGACAACGAGACGTGCCGGGAGCCGTGAGGGCAGGGCGGGCCCGGTCGGGAGCAGCCGCAGGTGCGGGGGCGCCCGCTACCCTCCCCCGGCCGCGGCCGCCGTGCCCCGGCGGGAGCCCCTCGGCTTTGCACTCGGGAAAAAAAAAAAGAGAAAGTTTCTAGCGCGTGTTTTTCGGAGAAAAGGCTGAAAATATAAACTCTAAAACGACAAGAAATTGTAACCACTGGAAGTGCCGAAGAAAAAAAAAAAGGTGTTATTTTTAAGCCTCCGCTGTTTTCATTAAATACGGTTCCTCCGGTGCTATCGCTCTAAGTTTGTTTCCCGGGGGCTCTGCGCCTTCAGTTAGATTAATTAGAGAGGGCAGGAGGCGAGACGCCACTTGCGTACGTGCGACGCCCTTAGCGGCAACCTGCTCCGCAGCCTCCTTCCCCGAGCGGTGCGGGAGCGAGGGCGGGCGCATCCCTCCCGCCTGCCGCCCGCCCTCCGCTCCCCTCGCCGGGGGTTAGAAAAGGGTTAAGAAACTTGGCTGGAGAGATGAATGGCGCGGCGCGGGGAGGGGCCGGGCTGCGCCGCGGCGGGCGAGGTGGAAGGCGGGGAGGATCGCGGCTGCGGGTTAGGCTTTGAAAGTCAGCCTCACAGGCATTGCAGCAGAGCCCCGAGCCGCGGAGAGGAGCGGAGCGGAGCTCGCCGTGTATGTGCGCGGGGCCGGGCGGGGGGGCCGCACGGACGGACGTGGGGGGGAGGTGGTGGTGGCGGCGGCGCGTCCTGCCCTGCCCTGCCCTCCAGCCGGGGGACCCAGGCGCCCACCTCAGCTTTGGGAGCCGCTGCCGCTCTCCGGAGCTCCGCGCCGGGACTGACTGCCGGAGCCCTCGCCTGCGGTGGCCGCTGGGCCGGGGCGGCGTGCGTGCCCGCTGCCTGCGCGGGGGCTGCCGCCGGAGCTTCTCCCGCAGGCGAGGCGAGGCGAGGCCGGCGGGCACCAGGCAGCCCGCCCGTCAGGAGCCGCCGCCGCGGTGGAGGGGGGTGCGCAGGCCCGCTGCGGGGTGAGTGCGGCGCTCTCCTGCCGGCAGCCGTGCTGGCTGGCGGGGGAAATGGCCGAGCGGGGCGGGCCGGGGCTGCGCTGCCGGGCGGCGGGCGGGGAGGCGGCGGCGGGGAACAATGCCGGGGTGAGCCCGGCGCGGGGGCGGCCGGGGCTGTCCGGCACCCCCCACCCCCGGTGCGAGCTGAAAGTTTGCCCGGCCAGGGTGGGCTTGGGGGAGCTGGAGGGACGGAAAAGTTACTAGTCTTTACCCCCGAGACCCGCGAGTGTTTTCCGAGCGCTGTCTGCAAGCCTCGGTCCCCGTTTCGGAGGCGCACCCTCCTTCTCCTCCTCCTCCTCCCGGTGTGCGTGTGAATTATTTAAGGAGCCGCAAGCTCGGTGCGCAGCGGCTGCGGCGGCCGCCTGGGGGTGCGGGGAGACCCGTCCCCGCCGGCCGCGGCCTCGCTCGCCTGCCGCCGCCTCCCGCCGCCCGGCTGCTGTCACAGCAGCTGCGGGCAAGGCCACGCTTCCCTCTTCTCGCCTCCCCCCCCGACTGCTCGGTACTGCCCGCTCCACCTCTGCCTGCGAGCGGGCAGCCTCTGCCCTCCGTGCCTTTTCCGTTGCCTCTTGCGTGTGGCACACGCTCGGCTCCCTGCTTCCCCCGAAGATGCCTTCTCATCGGTTCGGGCTCCTTAGGGACGTCGCTGTTTCCTTTCTAGACTAAAGGTTACTTTTCCAGACGTGTTTTTGTGTCCCTGAAGCCCTTTAAAGGTGATTTTTTTTTTTTTCCTTTCCCTTTCCTTGTCTCCCTACGGAATACGTTGTTTGAGGCTGTTCTTTATACGTCTCTGTTGGCAATTAAGTTGAAAGGTGGTGAAACCCGAAGAAACGTGATGTTGGGGGCATAGGCAAAATAAGGGGCAGCTTTGTAACATGCAAACAGCCTTGTGTCTGTGCTGCACCTCTCTTTTCCTTCTCCCGTATTGTGAATTCTGATGATTGAGTAGGTTTTTAATTTAAAGAAGAATTCAGCTAAAATGCTTGACACGTGTTGAAGATGTTGAAAAAACGGTGGGATTTCTGGCTTTGGGATTATGTTGGATGTTAAAGCTGAAATGGAAGTTGTCACCTTCTGCCTCATCTCTCCGGAATCTGGAGACTATGTTATTCCTTGGTTTATTTTGAGGGGACCTGCTTGCAGTGTCTGACAGCTCACAGGCTGATTAGAATTTAACTGAGTCATGGCACTATAAATGTTCAGGGATACTGTAAAGCTTTATTTAACAAAGAGTGCGAATCCAGGCTGCAAAGACCCACGGGGAGGAAGCAGTCATTCTGGAAAGGGGGTGGTGTATCCCTGAGCGAGGGGTAGAAAACCTTTAATCCTCAAATGCAATTTACTGTTTCTGGGGCTGACTGAACGCACCAGAAAGCGACATGTTAAGATGCCATATGACAAAAGCTTTCTGAGCTGAGGATATTTTGTGGTTAAAATCTGATTTAATGGCATCTGAGTAATTGTTGCTATGCGGGTGGCAAGAATTGGCATCTTGGAGAGCAAAAGTTCTCATCCAGACCCATGTTCAGGCAGGTTTAGGGCTTCTGCTGTCTGGGGCAACTGTCTTCCCAAACTTGTGGTTGAGAAGTCCGACTTGTTGTTTTATCAGTGGTCTCTCGACATAGAGTTGATGTGGACTCCAAAGCAAGACAGCAAGCTTGTCATGAGTGAAATGCATACGTAGGGGTGTACATTTTTGTTGAGTGGGATGGAAGAGGGGACAAGGAGTGACTGCAAGTTTCAGGTAGGGCTGAAATCTTGCCTCCTGTTAGACCAGCCTACAGTTCCAAGTTATCTAATGAGTGAGAGCTGTCAGTGGCTTTCAGATTTTTGTAGACTCTGCATGCACAGAATACAAGATGCTGACAAATGCCAAACCATTCTGGATAGATTTTTTTTTTTTCCTGTTAGTCTTGGGGTAGAAAATTACCAGATGAAAACATGTTCTTCCTGTGTGCTTCTCATACTTGTTTATTTTTCTAAAGTGAAAGATGAACTAATCAAAATAGGAGGAAAATGAAATAACCAAATTTTATTATCGTCATAAAAACTGTGTTGATAAAGAAGTAAAAGTGAACGAATGTTTTTATATTGTAAACTTAAATGGGTGATGTAGACGCTGTGGTTGTATCACCTGCAGTGTTTGATAGCTGTATTTAGGGTGAATCTGTTCTGTAAAAGGCATCAAGGAAAATTTAGTTGTTTTGTTTTTTTTTTTTTTTTTTAAGTGATTCAGTGAAGGTTATAGAACTCAAACATAAATTAACCTTATGGTGACAATATTTGCCTGTAGGTTTTGCTTAATGTGGGATTGGTTTAAAGGGATTGACAAAGGCTTGCTTGCTTAAAGCTTGTTTTTTCTTTTCAGAACTAACTTTATTTTTTTGGCTTTGAACACTGACTAAAGGTTTCTGTAATACCAGCTGTATTATTGTTAGCAGTGAGAGCACTGTTAATTTTACCAGTGACAGTGCAGGACGTCACTCTATTAAAAGATAAACTATGTTTTGCGCTGTGCCGAGCACATGTATAAACTTGCCCAAGGCAAAGCCAGGGAGTTGCATTTCCCACAGTCAGCTGTCTTGCTCAAGGGTTGTGCTTGACACCTCCTTGCTGGGCTCTCAGAGAAGCCACGAAGACCATAATATTTTGTTAATTTTAGAATAGCTCTTCAGAACTTGCCTGAACCTCAAAACCCAAATGGCTTGTGGTTTTTTTTGTTTTTTTTTTTTTTCTTCCCTGTATGTGAATGTATAGGGAGTGGAGGGGGTCCAGGAGAGGGCCTGGGGAGAGCGTAGTGTTTCCATCTGGGTGCCTGGTGTGGGGTCACGAGCCCCATTGCGAGCGGGGCTGTGGTAGCCGACCTCCAGCAGGCAGGGGAGGCTGGGCTCAGCCCTGCTGACCTCCCTGCTGCTGGGGGACGTGCGCCGAGTGACGGGCTGGGTTACGGGCGCTAGGCAGGATAAATAGGGTAACTATCCTATGGATTAAAAAAGGATAAATACCCTTTTGGGACAAGAAGCGTAAATCTTGAAGTATAAATCATTACTGCTCAGCAGGGTTTTAATGACAGGCAAGTGGAAAGATAATGTAGGTAGGGAATGAAGCCTGAACAGGAGGAAAATGTAGAAAAGAATATGCACAAATGTACCAAAAAAGATAAAATACCATAAACTTGACGGTCTGTCTAAACAGTCTTAAAACTAAAGACAAAAAGGTTAATGGTAACAGCACTTGTGGTTTGCCCTTTCTTCCTGCCAACAGGCCGAAACGATAAGAACAGTAACTGTGCTGGCCTGCCTGTAGCAAATATGAGGAAAGCTATGAGGGAAGTATTTAAAAGGCTTGTGACACTTCTTTTGAATATTACAGTGTTAAGAGTTTTGCTAGCTGCATTTGAGAATACTGAATTAGAAAACTGCATGCTACAGTTGGCAGTCAGTACTTTGGGTGGACATCTGTGATCACATAAAAACTTTATTGCGTTCTCCGATGGGAAGATCTGCCTCAGGAAAAGTGGGCAGAGGGATTCTTTTGGTAAAGATGGATGTCTGTGTTTTAGTGTTTCTAGATTATTTATTTCAAATACTTAGAAATGTGAATGGACCTATTTAGCACTTGAAAAAATTAATTCGGTAATTTATTTGGCCGTCTGTTGCAGGTCACTTGACTTGATGGTTGACGGAGAACAGGAACTAAGATTCCTGTAAATAAACGTTCATGTATAGAAAGGGGAAGAAGCAGTTGCTAGCCATCTTAGTTTGGGTCAAACCCTCCTGGCTTAGTCTTCTCATACTTAAATTGTTACTGGAGCTCATTGTGCCTGTTTCTTTGCCTGTCTTGAAAGAAATTGTGTTTTCATACCACTTATTTGTAAATATCATTGTCTTCAGGAGAGGAAAACCAATTTTGCTTATAGACAATATCAGATTAAAAGCGGAAGCTACAGATCTTCTGTTAGTCACTGGTTTCAGAGAGATTGAGTTTAGTGTAGAAAAGTAGCTCAGTGTTGGGGAAGGCTTCCGGTGGGCTGCCCTTCCTCCTCTCGAGAAAGTAAGTTGTGAGGGAGTCATCATGAGAGATCAGGCACTAGATGTAAAATGTGTTTCAGTCTTGACTGAAACTGTTACTTGAAAACAAATAAGGAAGTATTTAATTGGCCCCAAAAAGCGCTTTGTGAATTTTAGTGTTGAACTGTGTCTACATTGTTCTTCTGCGAGCAAGATGTACTGTATTTTTGTCCTCGTTAGTGCTAGGCTGATACTGCTGCTCTGATGCTGATTTTTTTTTTTTCACAGTGAACTTTAAGGTTCATGGCTACGGGCATTCTGCTTCATCTCTGCGCCCCACCCCACTATGAAAGTGACGTTGGAAATTGAAAAGGCTTTTTCAGTGATGTAGAAAGCAGAGCTCTCC
Organism: Nyctibius grandis; assembly: GCF_013368605.1. Taxonomy (NCBI): domain Eukaryota; kingdom Metazoa; phylum Chordata; class Aves; order Nyctibiiformes; family Nyctibiidae; genus Nyctibius; species Nyctibius grandis. The sequence goes on along the minus strand of NC_090659.1, from coordinate 12,289,607 downwards.
TCAGAGGCAGAAAGAAATGATCATTCTTGCCCCAGGAGGTTGTCCTATTGGAGTTGTTTGTGTCATCACCTATCCCACTTTCAACAACTTATAATAGGAATCAAATTAACATTCAGAAAAACTATATGGTGTACAAACCAAGTGATCCAGCTGTGAAGTTTTTGGGACTAAAGTATTATTCTAGAAAAGTTTTTTGTTATGGTGGTTTTAGTTTTTTTTTCTGTATTGTTTGTTTTTTATTTTCAAAACATTATTAAAAGGATATGTAATTTCCCCCAGAAATAACAATTTCTTTTGTTCTCTTTTTCTCTGAACTCTTATAAACCTTTTGTAGTTGCTTGGAACAGTGCAGAAAAGACTGTTTCATGCTGACCTAAAGGAAATCCTGTCTATACATTGAACCTTGATGGCAGTACAGTGTGGGGCGTGTACCCCCATACTAGATAGAAATCTGTCTTCTCTTGGAAGTAGGAATACTTAAATAAAACCACTTGTCAGTGGTGGAAAACATTTTGTCTACATCTATAGTATAGAATAGAAATACTGGAATTAACTATTTTTTCTCAAATTCAGGTGACTTGAAAAGGTGAATATATTTTCTAAAAGTGCTGCTTTCTTCTGCTCTGAGGGACCTCTTGCCCTGTTTTTCCTTTGATCATAAAAGCTTCCACATCCAGCTTATTTGCCCTTTCAGTGAAATTGAGTTGGGAAGGCTTTGAACTATGTTTATTACCACCTTTGTCACTGTACCACTCATTTCTCTGTTTATTTTGACTGCAGTGGTAACTTTGTTTCTTTTTCCCCCTAATTGAATCCAAATGTTGATGTTGCTACTGTTCTGTGGCGCAAATTGGCTTTTTATTTTGTGATATATATATATATATATACACACACACATAGGGAAATGATTTGAAATAGTATCTGCATGTAGTATTTCAGGGTATTTGCTTATTTTTCAGCGTAATTGGATCTGTTGCTTTTGTTGGGTCTTGATGCTGGCAGTAGTCCAGCATGCTTCTGTTATCTTTCATGTACCTGAAACCTTTAAATAGGTCTTTTTTGGGATGGTGTTTTCTCGAAGCTGACTTTAGCCTGAGTGATTTTGCAGAAGGGGAAATGCTATGAGCTACCCCCAGTGCACACGCTTCCCACTCTGCCCCTCTCCACTCTGAATGCCTTTAGCCACCTGTGGGGTTCTCTGTGCTGTAGAAATTCTGCATTTAAAAGGCTTTTGTGCGCAGTTTTTGTGAGACCAGAAGCTAAAGGTGAAGCAAAGAGGAGAGGAACTCTCCCTCTGCCAAGCAAGAGGAGGTGAAAGTTCAGCCAAACAGGGGAGAAAGTCTGTTTTTCTTTTTTTTTTAAATATTTGATTGTAGTTAAATTTGACTCTTTATGCATAATAAACTTGCTGCTTGGGTGGTAACTTCGTGACAGAAGATTTAACATAACCTTTAATAATGAGGCTCGTCACAAGAACAAGGCTAAAATAGTACAAATAATGATTAGAGCTAGCTGTCAGTTTGCATCTTTTAGCAAAAGTTCACTTAGGATTAATATAGAGAAGTGCTCAGAAGAATTTTTGAGGTGGTGCTTGTGATAGATAATGTCTTCTAACTATGATATTATATACTATTCCTAAATATCTCAAAAGCAAATATTATCATTTCTGCTGGTTTAGTTTTTACTAATTTTGTGGTGTTTAGCATTACATTCACCAGTTATACTTGCTCTTGTCTTTTACTTGTGTGTATATATATATATATTTAAATTAATAAGGGCTCTTTAAAAAACGTGATTTTGACGTGCATAGGTGCAAGTTTGAAGTGTTAAGCAGTAATCGCTACCTAGGAAGGAGGGCTTTCATGTCACTGCTCCTTTTTGAATGAAAGGAAGAAAAAGAGGACTGTGGCTTTAAATCAGAGTTGAACGTGGATTATGTTGTTGCAGAAATACTGTCCGCTTAGTCAATAGGAGTCTAGACAACGCAGGTTGTTTCTACTTGTTTTACTGATGGTTCTGTTCAGAAGATTTTGATTTCTGAAGTTTGAAGCTATGTTTTTCTTCTGAAATAGGAATGTTATTTGCAGTTCTTACTGTTCAAAATAAAGCATCGCTTTCGGTCACACCAACAGTAAGAAAGTAGATCGAGGTATATTGTAGAGGAAAAATTGGTATGCAGACTTTCATAGGGCATTTTCTGCTGTTCTTTTCAGATCAAACATGGAATTGTTGGGGAAGAAAATTAATGCATCCTTGGGCTCCTGAAGGAAGAGCTTTCCTGATGGGACCACTTTCAAGGTAAATAATTTGTTTGGGTTGTTTACCTTGTCTCTTTGGTTTGGGGTTTCTTCTTTGTCTTGCCAAATCTGTCAGACAACTGTCTGCCATGTATAAGTCTTTTAGGATTATAATATGTTTTAAAGTGATAAATTTTCAAGTTAATCCCTCTCTTTTACTGTAAGATTTTTTTTTTAGTGTGTGCTGATTAAAGAGAAATAAGTATTTTAGTAGCATTTGAACTTTTTGTATGGAATTCACTGGTAAGTCTTGAAGATTTAGCCTACTTGTTTGGGAGGTAGTTGCTAAATAGAGAAGAACCTGATTTACATGTAATTTTAAAGTGAAGGGGAGATTAAATAAAACTTACTGTGTTACAATCTCTCTTATTTTTTTAAATAAAACAATCCAAATTGAGCTTCTGTGGCAAGGGACCGTCACAGTAAAATCATTATTAGATATTACATTACAATGGCTTGTAGACATTTAGCACCGCTGTCATTTTGTTTGGATCTGCTCCCTTGGTTCCCATTTCATAAATCCTATTTTTCTTTGATACCGGGGAATAATTCCCTGAGTGTTGTCCAGTGATTGCTTATGTATATGCACTTTGGTTTGTGAGTAATTTTATTCACTTGAGTAGCCCCACTGTACTCGGTGGGCCTACATGCATGCCTAAGAACTTGAGAATGCTGATGAGCATAAAGAATACAATTTGGGCATGTAATGGTTGACAAGCAGTTGTTGTTTTGTTTCTGGTCTCTCTTAGGACTCATTTGCATTGCCTCCAGTGGCAACTTTTGTGAGCATTAGTAGGGAAGGTCTAGAAGCTGGAGGCAGTCATATCAAATCCCAGCCTGCAAAACTTCTCGCCATTATCTGTTGTAATGACACCAATTGCAGATGCAAGGATATATTTTTCTTAATAAATCCATGTGTTGCTTGAGTTCATTTGAATATAGCATTGGTCTGTGTACTGCAGTTTGAGCATCTCCGACACAATAGAATATAGCAAAGTGAAATAATTAGAAAATACCTCCGCTTTTAAATTGAGGAGATTTGGATTTATCCAGAATCAGTATTTTGGAAATAAAGGGAAATCAAGATAAGGGATCCATTTTTTCCCATAATGTTTCCTATTTGACTCCTCAAAAAAGAAAAAAAAAGTCTAGCATTGCTGTAGTGCTTCTTAGTTGTCTGAGCAATTGTATTTACAGGAAAGTTAATTGTGTTACTTGCCGGTCTCGGAACTGGTAAGATAGGCACTTTGGAATTAAAACACAGTTAATTGATCAGCTGTTTAAAACTTGAGAATGTTGTGATCAGCAGCAGGTGGTCACTTATACAGCCTTAACAGAACTTAGTGGACAGTAGCTTTTGTGGCAACAAGCTTTTTGAAATGTTTACACATCTTCAAAAATAGTTAAAGTAATTCAAAGCTTTGTTCCAAGGTTGTCACCTCTGTTTAAAAGCAATTCTATTTAGTCAGTGTTGCAAAAGTGTAAGCTGCAAGTAAGGATCTTGCACCAAGTATTCAGCTTGTCAGTAAGGTGGTTAAACTAAAGGTTTGAGAGAACATATGTTAGTGTATACATAGCTGGTAATCCCGACGCGATTTGCATTCTTTTTTCCATTTCTAACCAACATTATAAACCAGTTATTATGTGCTATGTCTTGATTTTTTTTTTTTTTGGGGGAGTGCAGGGCAAGAATAGGTTTGTTTATTGGTTATAGGCACTAATTGTAGAATACCTGTGTTGGTATATGAGTTTGCATTGCATACCATTGGAATAGCTTTAATGTGGAGTGCAGTAGAGTTGTCTTGATTAGAGGTTTGTTTTCATCACTGGAATTTGCTTTCTTCTTTCAAGTTGGAGTTCTGGACCATTAGGATGGTCTTCCTCCAGAAGAGGACTGCTTTGCAAGCGTAACTGTTGATTTTGTTGATGCTGTGTAACCATCATGTAGTAGGAGATACAAGAGGGGAAGGCAGTCGTGCTGTCTAAAGCTGAGCTTATCTTAAAGAAAAGTCTGTAGCAGTGAGCTAAAATTTATGAATTATGTCCTTATTTTAAGTTTATGCAAGCCTAAGAAACTCAAAAGATGCCACGCATGAAAAGGTACAGACAAGAATGAAAAACTAGTCGTACTTTTAACTGTGTTGTTAAAAGAACAAGGTGATGACCCAGTGTGAGCGAAGTTGGTAGAGGCAGCCTTTTAATTGAGGAGGAATTGGTCACTGACAAACAATTATGTCTTATTTTTAATGATAGGTTTCAGAGAACAGCAAATGAGTGTAGTGTGATCTTGGCTGATAGTATGTGCTTTTCTTGTTGCATAAAAAACCCAAAGCCTGAGGATATGAAGCTGCAAACAGAAGTTTCACTTTTTTTTTTTCTCCTTTCTCCTCTGAAGAGGAAAAGGTAGGTTATGCAAGTGGAAGAAACTCCACCTCTTTGCTGTGAAACTAATTAGCGTTTGGATGTATTTTGTCTTTGGGAGCTAACATAGTGCTTCCATTTTGTCAGCCTAGGAATTTTGGTAAAGGGATTGGTAACTTGCAGGGCAGAGAAGTGTCCCTCGTTCTTTCGGTAGCTTGGCATTTAATATTTTACAGCAAACTTTTAAGTTTAACATATTTGAACTCGTACTAGATAGGGTTAATAGGCTAGAACAAAAGGTCAAAGCATAAGGCATTAGGCTTAATTAAGGGAGAGCAGGAGTGGCGGGAGTATGTGACAGTGAAATGGGTTTCCCACAGACTAATGTCTGTTACAGTGCAACCATGCCTCAACTTAAGTGGGTTATTTTGTGCAAAGGGCAGCAGTGATTAGCAGTTTGACATGCCAGACATTTCTGGCCAATCCCATCTGTTTTAGAGGTTAAAAAAGCACACCTTTATGAGCCGATAGATTGATTTGTGTGCCCGTCTGGTAAAGATTAGAAGTCCAAGGCCGGTGCTGTAAATGCCAGTTATAGAATATTGTACTTTCTTAGTTGCTCTGTTTAAACTGTCAGCTGTGTTGTAATGGGGCTAACAGCTATAAAAGTGACCGTGCAATGCGCAGAACGCGGCAGGGCTGCTGCGGCAAGTGTTTTGAACCAGAGAGGTCTGGGAGGAACGTTTCCTCCTTCATCAGGTTTGTTTTGAATGTGGGCCTGTAGGCTTTGGTCATCTTGAATGCTTTGCTTGAAAGGGGAATCTAGCTTAATGCGCTCCTACCTAAGGCTCACCTTTTCTGTATAGAAGTTGCTGTTACTGTGCTTGTCCAGAAGTTGCCTTCCTCAGCACGAGCAGTTTTCCAGTTCCAAGCGCAGTTGGCTAGAGAAGAATTTCAGTACTTAAGAGGTTTCAGTGTTTATCTTAACTTCATTACACTCTCTGTATCCTTCCCACTCCATTGCTTAACTGGGGTGATATGTGTGTATTCTATTGTTTTTTTCCCTTTGTAGCTGTTACTCTCTGGATAGTTCTGATCGTATCATGAGGTCGCCTCATAAGCCTAAAATAAAATAGGTAGCACAGTAAGTCTTGACTGTGTTTCTCGTCATCTTTATGACTTTGTAAAGTCAAAGTTACATTACTATTAATATAAGACTATTAATAAATCGTTGATGCAATAAAACTGTTTTTGATAATGTTCAAGGTTCGTACATAGTTGAAGGTGATTATCCTATTTTAAAATCAAGCAGAGGTCAGACTGTATTGTAAGATAACTGACTGTGGCCCAAATGATACGTGATAGCTTCAAGACCAATGACAGTATTCCTCACTCTAAATAAGTACAGGATTTTGAATTAAATTAACTGTAACTGTGCTTTATTTTATTACAGAGGATAAAATTCCTCTGTATTTTGTGAAAAGCAGTGAGATATGTGTACTCACTTAAAACTATTGCTTAAAGCTCTCATTTTTAAAAGGCATTGTTTGTTTTCCCTATTCTTTCTCTCCTCTCCATTCAAGCAGTGACACTTGTAGTTCTATGTAACTGAGAAATAAAACTGCATGAAATAAGCATTTGGCACCTTGCATTTAACGTTCCTACATTAACTTTTAAAATTAGGCACCTCTCTAAAATGTCTTGTTTTTCTCCTTGCACACATGATTATCCTCCCCTTGCCCCATTTAAAAGAAAATAAAAATTGAAGATAGTAATGACTTGGTATTCGTACTATAAAGACTGTTCCATGTACCTGAGCTATACTTTTGCTGTAACAGCTGTGGCCTGTTACTGAAGAGATTTACTGATTTGTGATATATGTGTAACTTATCTTCACCTTACCTAGCTTTGTAAAAGCCACCTTAGTTTTTGTTTTATACTTGTGAAAGCCTCTTCCTTTTACTTACGTTTGAAATGCCTAGAAATATTTCCATTGTCCTTTAGGATGAGCAAGGCAACATCATTATCTTGCAGTTTATTTAGTAACATGGAGCTGAAATGGGCATATGCAGCATCATGTTCTCTGTGGAATAATATCTATTTAAATGATTTGGATCTAATACATATTTACATGAAAAAACATCTTGCCCTTCTCTGTGGGGAGAGAAGGTGAACAAGCATAAATTTTATAATACTCATTGCTTCTCTTGCACTAAATCATACTTAAATTGCAGAAGGTTGTTGGCTTGAGAGTTGTGTAAAAAGTGCTTGGCTAGTAAAGTGAGGGTGCAGGGAGATTTATCTAATTTAATGCTAAGAAAATGTTGTCAGCTGCAGTGCATTGATATGCGATTGCATAAATCCAAAAGCTGTATTTTAGATTTTCGTATATATGCATATTTGTAATATTTTCATGGTTATAATACACAAAAATATAATCCTGAAACGATCCATTAGTGCGGTGTGCGTGTATGCTATATTTTGGCTAATTTGATTGCTATTGATCATACCTGAGCCATTATCTAGTATCTTGGGAATGTGATGGACGCTCTGTCTGCTTTTCTGCTGTTTCAGGGCAGAACATACTTCAGCCAGTCTCTTGCAACAGTTGTTAAAATCTTTGTAATTGCTGCTTGAGTGTAATTAGCATTTTCTGCTCTAAGCGTAGCACAGATTGAATAATAAAAGTTTTCAAGTAGCATGCTCAAGACTGCATTCTGGACTACAACACGGGATATCCATATCTTAAGGATATAGTCTAGCTTTGTTGATGAGAGTGGAAGTCTAGGCAGTTATTTTTATTGGGCTTGAGCTTCTCTCCGAGTCTGCGCAGCTCATGGAGTATGGTGACGTGGAATCAGTACGGTGGCTTCTCTTCTACTGTTCCACTTTCATCGTTGGATAAATCTCAGCAAAACTATTCAGCTTAGCGTTACTGAATATAACAGGGCACTATACCAGATATTCTGTAATTGTCAGTGAATCGGCTGCATCTTTTTTTTAAATATCTCTTCTTTTGTATTGTGCCGTTCAGTTGACTATTATAAAATATTTGCGTAAAAGATTCATGCAGCTTGATTGGCCATGAGGCATTAAAAACAATTCTAAAGTGTCCATTATTTTCAATTTTGAGTAGTCTTTAAAAAAAAAAGGATGCACTCAGTCTTTGGTGTTTCAAAGGGTTTGCTTTTTTCATGTAATTGATGAAAAGGTTGGTATCCCTGATCCTTTATGAACTGGGTAGAAAGGATGCTGCACCATGCTTGTGTGAACTGGCCAACTATGGATTTCTCCTTATTTTAGATTTCCATACTCTTTGACCTTGTAGTCGTTGACTTTGGTCTGGAACAATTTCAAAGTCATGTAAATGAATGTAATTAAGGTATTGCTTATCATCTTGGAGAGTTCACAGAGATGCTTATTGGCTAGAAAGGTTTGTTTACTTAATATGGAAGGTTAATATAAGGTTAAATTTTACTGTGTAAAATGGTTTTTATTTAGCAGCTGAAGAAAATACTGTTTGAAAAGGCAAATAATAGTTTTATTTGACCTCCATGTGTTTCCTGTAGCTTGCATTATTGGGAAAATTTATCTTCATTGCGTAGTCTTATTACAGTCTTCCTTTCTCCTTGTTCTACAAAGGGAACCTCTCAAAATTATTTGTAGGCCTTTGTGTAGGAAAGGAACTACATTAAGGAAGGAAGTGCAAAAATATTTGACAATAATTGCTATAAGTTGTCCATCTACTTCCACTTATGTCTCTTGTTCCCCCTCCCTCTTTTTTGCTGGAATGGGATTCAGACTTTGTTCTTCGGTGCTTCTTTTGTTTTTACGCTCACTGCTGCCAAAATAAGGTTAAAAAGCAGTGTAAAACAGCAGGGAAGAATACCAAGTTACTGGTTTCTGCCTTCTGTTTCTCAGGCAGTAGAAAGAACAGGGCCTAGGCCTCCACTTTCTTGTCTGTACCCTTCAACTTTGTTTGAATGTAGTTGTTTTGCTTATTGTTTATGGAAAAAATTGCTTGCCTGAGTGTTGTTTTTTCTCAGCTCACTTCAGAGTTTTTGTAGTTACCAAAAAGGTGAGTATGTGACAAGTGTCACTTCAACTCCTCTTTTCCCACACCTTTTTCTTCTCCTGCTCATGGCCATTTTTCTAGAAATGCAGTTCCCAGCTGGAGAAGCAGACATCCCTGGTGGGTGGTCGTGTCCCAGCAAGTGTGTTCTGTCAGACCTGTATGGGCTGAGTTTGGTGAGGAAGGACAAAGCTACATGAAACTTGGAAGCAACTCTTTCTGCACAGTTCTTTCTGGAACCAACAAGGACTGCTGGCTATGTTGGCCTTATTTTGCGGAGTACTGGCTTTTATAATTCTTTTTCTCATGTAACAAGAGTGTTACATGGGCTCCTCGCTGTTGAGGTAGCTAACTTTCTTCTGCTTACTAGAATGTTATGTGCTAAGTTAATTATGCAACAATGAGAATAGCCTTTAAAGGCTGATTAATGCAATGAATAGTCTTACCTGAGTACTTCTAGCTTGTGGGGATGCCCTATAACTCATACCCAAGAGCATCCTTCCCCTTCCATTCATGTAGGAGCTGAAGGCTTCAGATTCTAGTCCGTGCTTCCTAAATGTGCAGCTAGGACAATAGCTTGATCTTTCTTGAATTCATAATAACAATCATAACGTGAAGTGATCTAAAGATGCTTTCAGAAGAGATATTAGCTTTTTATCCTCATTCTCACATCTCATCAAGACAGATTTTGCTTAAGTTCAAAACCAGAATATTATGATCTGAAAGGAGTGGGAGGTGGGGAGGAGGAACACCACAGATAAGTGTGAAATCCTTCACCTTTGAAATTGGAAGGAATGATGCTGTTGACTTCAGTAAGGCCAAAAATTTCACCTTAATTCCAATATCACATGTTAAAGTCGTAGAACTCCGTGAATAATGGAGAAGAGGTATATGGTTACGAGGTGGAAAGGCAAAACAGCTGAAAAATGTCCTTTATCTGTTACTTCTGGCCCTATTTATGGGAAATAAGGCAAAAAAATCTATGCACCTTTGCCATTCACTTTTGCTTAGTTAACATACAAAAAGCATATCTGCTCCTAACTGTTCAACAGTGGCCACATAAGAATGCAAAATTTCTTGAAGAAAAATTTCCCCTTGCTGCTGGAGGTGATTTCTCAAGAATCAGTCCTGGTCCTCTCTACTTATTAATGTTTAATTCTCTGCTACCTAAAGTTTTATCCTGCTACAAAATAAGTGCAAAAGGAGCATTAATAAACTGTGCTGATAGGATTTTGTAACCTCTTTGCACTTCCTCACGTAGGTTTAGCTGTCGAGATGAAAAGATAACAAGGTTGTGCAGAATCACATTTACTGTTTACTGAGCTCTGGTTTGTCTTTGGATTGCAATATCAAACATGCAAGTCTGATAGTGTCTCTTGCATATAGCTCTTCAACACAGCTGTCTTGAGTGCTTGCTCACAAACTCTTCTTTTTCTTTTTTTTGTTTGGTTTTGGGTGTTTTGGTTTTTTTTTTTTTTAGCTAGTTTGTCATGTGCCCAAGGCTGTCTCAGCACACATAGAACTGAACTGGTCTTTGATCTGAAATGCATAAAAGGTCACTTTCCCAAACTTTATCTTCTGGACCTCAGCTTTTATCATTAGTCATTTTCTGCTGTGAGCTCCATTAATGGAGAAAGGGTCTGTTCAGTGCACTCTTCAGGCTTTCCAGGCAATTTCGCTTTTGCATTACCCTGCTCTAGTTTTGTTTTTGAAGTGCAGTAGGGGAGATGAATAATATTTGGACACTACCTTTTGGGGAACAGTGGATATTTTTGGGTTACAATGCTGTATGGTTCCTCCAGTTCTGATGTCTTCAAAGCCTTGCCTAGGAAAATACCAGCTGTATTTTGTCTCTGCAAAACTGGACTTAAGCACTAAAGCAGGTCTTAAAATACCCTCTTTGTGCTGATGATCACACTATTTCTGTGGCTCCTGCCTTATGACTTTGTTGTTATTTTTTGATGAATATTGTGCCTGCTTCACAAGATACCAGGAGCACAGAAACAAATCAAATTTCCTCTGTTGCAGCCTTTTGGGGATATTGTAGGCCATTGCTGTTCTGCTGCTTAAGTAGATTTAGAGCCTCAGATATCAGTTACTCTTTGGATAATGGATTGTATGAATTTAACATATAAGCATGCTCGTCTTCTTTTCCTGTCCTCCTTAAAGGTCACTGTACAGGAGGGAAAGTTGAGTCATGGGCTATAAACACTTGTAGGTCCGCTATCTGATCTAATTCTTGTTAGCTTATTGCTTGATGCTGTGGCAGGTGGACTTTGTCAGGTTTATCCACAGCGGTGCAACTGACCCTAGTGACCTGCCCCATTCCTCTGCAGAAGGTCATAGAACCATACAATGGTTTGGGTTGGAAGGGACCTTAAAGATCATCTAGTTCCAACCCCTCTGCCATGGGTAGGGACACCTTCCACTAGACCAGGTTGCTGGAAGTCCCAGGTCCCTTTCCTGTAGTGGGACGGCAAAAGTCGGGGTGTGTTGTCTCCTCAGCTGCTGCCCTTCCTTGTTGAGCAAAGACAGTTGCTTGGAAATGCAGCTGTTCTGAGTGCATCATACAGTTTTATTTCTGTGGAAAACTTTTTTTTTTTTAAAAAAAAAACAAACCAACTTGCCCATGTCATGTGGAGATCGTCTGGAGGATTCGGAGGACTCTAACAGGATGCCCTGGATTGTGGTTGTTTGAATAATTCAGAAAAGAAACATAAAATGCTGAAATATTACTGAATATTGCAGTTGTGCTCCAGTATCAAAAGTGTAGGTAGGAGAAAAGTTATTGGAAGGGCACGTGACAATGGGTATGTTAGAGCTGGTGATACTAGGAACATCAACGCTACAACATCCCATGCTCCTAAAACTGGGAGGGAAGTAATGGATGGGGTCCTTTTTTCAGTTCCTGAACAGCTGATATGCTGTCCTGGGGATGAACGCCATAGCGTGGGGGTGGTTTTATGGGTGTTGTGGGATGTGAGTTTGGTGGTTGTTTTTTGTGGTGTGGTGGGGTGTTTTTTTTATTTTTGGTTGGTTGTTTTTTTTAATCCTAATTTAGATTATGCATTTAAAACCTCTCATTAAATGACCTCATACCTTCTCATTAGGAAGAATTAGGGCAGAGGGCCACCTTATGACATTTTTGAAATTACAAGTAAATGTCATCACTGCAGAAATTTTAGGAAAAAAAAAAAAAAGTCGTGATAGAAGTTCTGGTGGGGGTAAGTTGTGATTATTTTGTATGCTTTCATGTGTTTCTGATGAGTGAGAACCTTATTCTTTCTGGGAAGAACAGGTCTTGGATGGATCAAATGTGAAATTTCTAAATGTCACTTCTAAAAACCTTTTCTGCAGAAATGATGGTAGGAGGCTTCTGCTGATTTGAAGAGTACAAATAATGTAATGCTCTTCGCATGTAATAAAAATGAGATGGGGAAATAAACACCTGGTTACCTTTCAGCCTGCATAAGTAACCTTACTAATTAAGGTAGGGACAGATATCCCTATGACTTTCTCTTTTGATTTGATTACTAGACTATACAAACGAATGTGTAAATATAAAAATAATAATAAACTGACTTTTCTGAATTCTGACTCCTCATACACACACTGATGGTGTGTTCCAGCACTGTATTCTTATATTTGTTATTTACAAGTGAGTCACTTAAGATAGTAGAAATAACTGATAATTACTAAAATGAGATCACAGAGGAGAAGAAAAAAAGTTTGATGTCTTCTGTATACTTCTATTAGCTTTCTTTGGTTACCTTGTGTGTCCTATTTAATCTTTGCAGATTGCTCATGCGTAACATGTGCATAAAACATTTTCTTCTGGAAATGCATAAGTGGTTTATGTTGAGTTGTTCGATGACCATGGTACAACCAGGAGGATTGTCTCCCATTGGATTTGACCAGCACTGAGTATTTTGATACTTTTTGTGGTCTGTGGGCATTGCTTCCTCTCAGTTTACAGGTACTGTTTGCCACTCCTCCGGACTACATGCATCAGTAATACAAGCCTGAACTGATGTCAGCTACGTTTTTGAAGTTACTTGAGGACCTTAGTTTAAGGTGTACATCTTTTATTTAAATATTTTTGTATTAGAGGCTCTAAATATACTGGAAAGCATTTTTTTAATTAAAAAAGGAAAAATATCTTTTTGTGCCTAAGTGATAATACCCACTAACATGTGCACTTCCCCCCATAAGTATGAGGTAAATGTGGTAATTTATATTTAATATATTCCATGGCAATCATTTGTAGGCATCATATGTAGGCATACTGTTGGAGCAAACTGATCAGAAGGAAGGCTGTGAAGAGAAATTTGTCCTGTCTTAAGAGCATATAGAGAAAATGATAGCTGAGCTGTCTTGGTCCAACGGTAGAACCCAATATTTTTTCTGTGCCATCTGAATGTGAAGGAGAGTGTGGATGGATAAGCTGGAGAGTGAATGGGTTGGATCTAACAGCGGGCATTCTTTAGAGATGCTAAAAGCATCCTGAGTTTCTGGGAAAGCTTATTAATGCAGTGCACATAGGAATGTGGTAGAGATGTTAAGACTTACTAGTCATAAATACTTGAAACTTGGAGAACATTGATACTTGTGTCTCTGGAACTACCACTTGTTGGAGAGTTAAGGATATCGCCTCGATTTGGCACCTTAACTTCCGTGTGACTTGTTTGATTCTCTGTCTCTGTGGGTGAGTGGGGAAAGCCTTCATAAAATGAATCCGTTATTTAGCAGTGTGCGGATGATGGGAATTTTGAGTAATCTGTTTCGGCTAAGTTGTGAGTATCCTTTAATTTTACAACTTGTTGAACATTGGAGAGGAAAGAGCAACCATGTGGAGGGGAAGAGTGATAATGGTGGTGGGGAGGTGCTGTGTGAAGCATGCTTTAGCAACAGGACTGTATGCAAGGCTTCTGGAGCACCCAGTGACTGTCTCATGAAGGAGAAAGAGTAGCTGCCAGGAGCACCATGTGGCTTATGAACCTTGTCAGTGCCCTTCTGAACGTGGGGCTTGCTCTGGTTACTGAGACTACAGTCTGCTAGAGACCAGTAGGCAAGGGTGCTGTTCTGTGGATCTGAGAGCCACTGGGAGAAAGTTGTTTGGTGAAAGGTAAAAAAATTGGATGGTCTGGTTTGTTGTATGGGCTATCGTCATCGTGTAGGACTTCCAGAGTCTGTTCTGTACACACACCCACCCCACACACCCCCTTTTTTGGTACTTTGTTGATATAATAATTGCATTAATAGCTTTAAAGCGTGTTTTTATAAAATACATTATATATTGTGGTGGAACTGCTCTGACCCTGGTAGCCAGTCTACGGCATGAACTCTCACAAGTGAAAAATTGGCAAAATGTGATGTGTACCCAAAAACACATAGTACTTCTAGGCAGCAAAATGAAGGAACAGATCCATGCTGGACCTCCTAGCTCTGGGGAGGGGCTTTAACTTCCATCAGTGGCTGCTTGAGTTCTGGTCTGCAGGTATTGCTCATTGGTTAGCTGATGTAAAATAGCTGGTTAAATTCCTCCCTCCCACCCCCTTTTAATCACTGTTACAGGTTGTTGGGGGTTTTTTTCCCCAGCTGTTTGCAAGTAGAATGGGAAGAACTGGCTTAATCTATAGCAACTTACTTCTTCCTTAAATAGTGTTTCTTTCCATTCAAAAGATGCGTGTTGTATAGAGGCTTTCAGGTACAAGACCCTTATAAACCGAACGGAGTTCAGTTAAAAATGTAGCATTTGAGCTGTATTGTGCATAGCTAAGGCTACAGAAGTTGAATTATATCCAGTAAAGAGAAAACTGCCAGAAGGTTTAGCTATGTTTTTATGCTATAGTCTGTGGTGGGTTTATTCTGCTACAGAGATACTGTCAAACCTAAGCCTGGGCTGGCTACCTGTTGAAAGAAGGCAGGTATGCTTATGTTTTCTATTTCCTGTGAAGTCTGGGGAACAGTGCTGGTTTTCTTTCTTCTTTTAAGCTTTGCAGCATTTAATTAGATAGCTTCATGTCACCTACTGTGACAGAAAGTACATATAATAGCACGCATGCTGTAGGAGGCTACGGGTCTTGGCCTGTAGGTGCTGTGCCCTGTTCCTGTGTACAGGGGTGACTCTTCCCTGTTTTGTTCTTTCTGTTCTTAGTGGGAAAGAGGTGGGATGCAAACCTGTGGCAGGCTGACTTCAATGCCCTTGCTGCTTCCCGCAGCGGAACAGACAGGCTCAACAGGGATATCTGGGCAGAGAGCAGGGAAAAAGTGTGCAGACTCGAGTTTAAAAATTAATCTAGGAAGGACATTCTAAAAATAGATTAGAGCATGTGAACATATACCTGTGAGAAAGAGAATGTAAAAGATTTCGGTCCTAAAAGAGGCTTTTTGAAGGGATAGCTGTGTGCGTCTCTTGCGACGTGCCACATTGCACATTCGTGATGCTTAAAAATATTTATTCCTGTTATGAGGGAAGCCTGTGTCTGTTTGCTTTCACTGCCTCCCGCTCTTCTGGCAAACTTCAATACTGAGTGTGAGAGAATATCAGACTAAAGTGGAACACACCCAAATTTAGGGGAAATGGCCCTACTGCCTGCTCTTTTTTAGAGGTAGGGGCTGAGTTTGTGACCAAACAGTTAACACTTTTTTAATATGCTAGCGAATGTTTATTTTAGTTGCTTCTTTTAGTAGCTATATTGCAGTAAATGTGCCTTTTCCAAGGACGTCAGTCCCTTAACCATGCACTGATTCCACAGGGAACAACTCAGTATGAAAACTGGTGAAGCTGTGAGTTGGTGGTGTGGTTATTGTTGTTCCCTTTTACTGGAAGGAGTAGATTGTATCCAAGGAAAAAGTGATATTCCCCCCTCCCCCCTCCTCCACACACAAGTCTAACTGTGGTTTTTGTTTCATATGTTAATGATTGTTTTGTAATACAGGAGCACAGAAATTACATCTGGAAATAGCAATCCACTGTGTTTTGGAGTGTAGAACCACATGCACGTGCCCAAACAGAGTAAGAATGGAACTGTTAAAATTGTACAGGTGTGGGACTAAAACATGGGGACTTAAGTTGGCCTGAGCATCCAGAAGAGAGGTCTGTGGCAAGGGTGTACCTCGTCCCAGGCCTCCACAGGCTTATACCAGCATTCCTGGGTGGATATTGAGTCTAGCACTGACAAAACACCTGGCTCTAGTTGCATGGAGGCATTATTTAACAATAGAAGACAATAGAAGACAATAGAATATAAGAAAAGTGCTGCCATAAAACTAGCAAGAACGGCAACATCTTCCTAGTAGTGCACTGTATTAGACCAGCCTGTGGATTAGTTAGGGACAAAACTAAGACCAGGTAAGACAGCAGGTAACCCTCTCACCAGACATAGTCTTCATTCAGAAACAAATAGCATAAATATCCTTATTTTGGTTTTTATCTTTTTCTCTCTTGCTAGACTTAGAGATTAGAAGGCAACAAGAACCTGACCTGTGCTTTAGTTTAGGGAATTGAAGTACTTCTCTTACTTGACCTCTTAATAGAGAGGCAGATGTTCCCTTACCTGTGTATGTTGCTGATGCAGTTGGGATTCAACGTTGTTATCAGTGGGGGTTGTCTAACCTCTGCTAATAAATTTTAGTTTTAAACCAACGTCAAATAATATGAGATTTTCCTTGCGCAGAAGGGTGACATTGCGTATGTGAGGGAAAGCTTGGGAATATTCACTTAATTAGATATGGAAATACAAGAGCGCAGCAAAAGTGAATCCTTATCTATAAAGACCGAGTACACAGACTGATATTACAGCTTGGTTTCACTGAACAGGGAAGCCCTATCCCTGGCCCATTAGTCCCGCCACTTCACTGGTACAGGCATAGACAGTGCTATTACCCTGTAGGGAGCAGTTGAAGGAGGTGCAATTATTTGTCCTATTAAAAATATGAATGTGTCTGCTGTCTTCATTACCTGAGCCAGCTTACTGCAGGATCAGGAAAGAGTGTGCTGTTACTGATCAAAGGGTTGGGGGAGGATGTGATATTTAAGGAAAGGTTTGCATGGGGGCATAAGCAGAAGAAAAGTGGGGGACTGGAAGTGATGATTTTTTTTTTTTTTTTTTTTTAATTTTAATTATCACTACCCCATTCCCCCCTCATTGGCTCACCTGAGTCTATGGGTGGATGATCAAGAACAGCAGCAAGAGCTGGATAAACAAAACATGAGTTATATGTGTTAGGTGATTCTCTGAACAAGAAGAGTGTTTCCTTCCAAGAGGCTGTTATCAGTGTTGGAAGCTCTCTGTTTTTTTTCCCCCTTTTTATTTTGTCCTCCTTTTCCAATTTTATTTATTTTTAGCACGTCTCCAAAGTAAAGCAAAAACATAATCAGATGTTTAAGTAAGAGGTTGTTTTTGGGTCAGGCTTATGAGATACTCTACTTTTAGTTTTGCTAAAGAAAATTTTATTAAATCAGATGTCTGACTCATATGTGTTGCATTCTTTCATCATAAAATGCAGTTCTGCACTGTGGTTAATAAGTGACTATTCTAGCCTAGTATTGTATGAAAAGGCACATGTTTCCACAGTAACTTCTGAATGCATTGAATAATCTAAACTAATTTAAAAAAAAGAAACAAAAATAATAAATTGAATTTATGAAGACCACTCATTTCTTGTAAGTTTTGTAATAACAGGTGAAAAGGACAGGCCTTAATTTATTTACAAGTTTGCCTACAGGATTAAAAAGTGGAACAAACTTTTGAAATTGCCATTCCAACAAACAGGCTCCTCTGTCATCCAGAAGTACACTGTAGGCAGAAGTAGTAGGTGTACATGAAAATGTTAGTATAACTTGTATAAGAAGGCATGAATCACAAGAAGCAGATCTAGTTTCTTAAGTTCAGGTTCATGGGACTTTTCTGACTCAGGAACATGAAAACATTCTTAGCTAATAGCCAAACTGAATTATCAGTAAGCAGACTAAATGGAAATATGGTCTTTAGTTTACCACTTTATAGGTTTTGTGTTTGAAAAAAAAAAAAACCAAAACTTTTTTTCCCTAATATTAAAGTGCATCAATTTATTTAATAGCTTAGAAAACATACGCTGTTTTAACTAAAGTAGTATTCCTAGGGAGGTATGACAAGCAAGCAGTGTCTGTTTTTCAAGTGATGAAGTATTCTGTATAGGAGTTAATTCTGTACTTGTTAAATTTGTCTAGAAATGCTGATAGCACATTAATAGAAAAGTGCTTTGAAAGACTAACTTCTCTGCTGCTGAAAGAAGAAGCATTTTGGTTTCTAACCCCCTAACATATAATTAACAACTCATTGTAGCACTTCTTCTGAATCAAAATGAGATAAATATCCCTTAAATGCTCTCCTCTTTTTTTTGTGCGTGTGTCGTGTAGAAGCATCACTGAACAGTGGTAGGAGGGAGATGGGTGTAGGGGGCTCTAGGATTAAATTGCAGTAAACAAGTAAATCTGGGAGCAGAAATGGGCACTTCCAAAGAGGTGTGTTGGAAAGGGAGATGTGGGGTTGTGTGTGTTGTGGTTTCCATATTGCGTTGCGTGTTCAGCGTGAATGCACTGAACTGAAGAAGCCCTTTCTGCCTTTCTCCTTTTTAGTCACCTTCAGGGGTCCTGGATAGTCCTGGTGTTTGGGTTCTCTGCTTGATGCAGTGGCAGTTCCAGGCTGTGCGAAAGCCAAGTGAAACCTTGGCCTGCTCCCCCATGGATAGCTGGGATGTAGCTGGCTGCCACACGTAATGGGATTGAGCAGAGGGCGCTGAGATCTGCGGTTCTGGGGGCGTTTTTCCTTTAACACAGAAGTTGGACTTGCTGGTTGGTATTCTTGGTTCCTGCCATCAATCTTGGATCTGTGCAGCTGTTGTCTGTGCTAGGAGTTTGCGTACGTGAATACCTGTTCGATATGCAGTGTTGCAGAGCTTTGCTCTGAAGGCTGTACGAGACCTATAACAAAGTATTGATGTCCTCATGTGAATGAAAGAGCAGAAAAGGCATGATTGCGTATTTCCAAATCAAAGAAGCCTCTGAAAAGTATTAATAGGTTATCAACATTTTGTTGACTGCAAATACGGGTATAGAATTGGAGAATATCTCGAGTTGGAAGGGACCCATAAAGCTCATCAAATCCACCTCCCTGCTCCTCTCAGGACTACCGAGAACTAAACCATATGACTAAGAGCATCGTCCAGATGCTCCTTGAACTCTGACAGGCTTGGTGTCGTGACCACTTCCCTGGGAGCCTGTTCCAGTGACCGACCACGCTCTCAGTGAAGAACCTTTTCCTAATGTCCGAATGGGTAAGGGAAAGGTCTGCTCTAGTTTGCAGAACGTGATCACTGGGACATCCACCAGACTTTCTCCCTGTAATACAGACAGACTGTGGTGATTCCTGTTGGCTTACGTTGAGAAATGTTTTGTACTTCTTATTACATGTACTTTTAGGGTTAATTTTGACTTTGCCATATTTGAACATTTTATTCCTTACCTGGATCTGGAACAGTATGCACTGTATAGAACAGGAAAAAAATTATTTTAAGGCATTATGTTTTAGGGTTTTTTTGTTTTTTTAAATGGCACTGGCTAGATTTTTAGGGTATGATCCTTAACACAAACAATTTTGGGCCAAATGTGAAATAGTAAGTTCAGAAAACTTGTACAAAGTGTTAGGTGTCTTTACTGGCTAAAGAGCTGGTATTTTGTGGGCTAAAATTGTCTTTTTGTGTTGTCATTGGACTGACCGAGCTGTCAATGTCCACAGTACTGTACATGCTGTAGTTGCCAAATAGTTGGCTGGACTGATAAATTACTTAGTTCAAATGTTGTTCCTGCTTTGAAAAGTATGACACCTGTATTCTTAATCTTTTGGATAAAATAATACAAATATTGTTGGACTTGTTGTAGACTTTTGGTTTTCCAGCTGTGTTTGGGTCTACATGTAGCTATCAGGTTGTATGCTAAATATTAACTCAGGGTCTGTCGCTTGAGCTATCATATTACAGCACTGTAAGGAAATTTTATAACAATACAACTGGGCACTTAATCCATATTTGGTTTGCAAAGAACTTCAAATACTACAGTCAGACTCTAATATAGTTATCTATAATAAAATTATTTTTTCTGGCACTTAGACATTTTAAAAACATTAAGATTCAGCAGTGCTTAAATGCAAAGGGAGTTATTGATTATAATTTGGAAACCTGCTTTGAGTTATGGAGTACAACTCTATATTTTCATCTCTCTCTCTTTTTAAAAATTAATCTGTTCCTTTTATCTCCGTTGTATAAAAGACCATGTTGTTCAAGCCGTGTGGATAAGTAAGATGAGCGCCTGGTTGTTTTCTGTTCCAGCTGCAGCTTTAGAAAATATATTAATGGCAAGAGCTCTAGGAGTTGCCTCTCTTCTTTATGTGAATTCATTGTATACCTTGAAATGTTATTCATCTACTACAAGTAATATTTTGGAAATAATTGCAAGAGTATATGGAAGGAGATACTCCTCAGCATAAGTAGTGGTTCCAGAATCGACCTCCTTAGTGACTTAGTGCCATGGTCTAGTTGACATGCTGGTGTCAGGGCAACGGTTGGACTCGATGATCCCAGAGGTCTCTTCCAACCTGATTGATTCTGTGATTCCTTGGCATTGGCGGTGATGATAACTCTAGGATTGAAAATGTGAATTTGAATTCTGTCTTGTTTGCACTAGTAAGGTGCATTCTCAAAATCACTACTGTTCCTAATCAGTCATCTTCCCTTGAAAAAAAAAAAAAAATCATCTGAGATCTTTGGTATCAGATGAATGTTTCAGGTTTTTAAATCCTTTATTCTGGTCTTTGCCTCATCAACAGTGATAGCTTCGACTACTTTGTTACTGTGTGATGTGTGTTTATCTGTCCCCTCTCAAAAAGTCATGTGTGTTTGTTTGTGACTCCTTGGAGTGCTGATCTGTCTGGCTACTGCTTTCTTTCTCCAGATTCTTCCTCAGCACTGTTATGTACTCTGCCTTCAAAAAAGTCGTCTTGCAGTTGCTTTTATTTCATGTCATAGTCCAACAGAATTGCATTTTCTGTTTAAAAAAACAGAAAAACAACAACAAAAAAGCAATCCTTTCTTTGGGAGTGTGTTGTTTTGTGTGTGTTTTGGTTTTTCCTTTTTTTTTTTTTTTATTCTGTTTTCAGCCAACACACTCTCACATGGTGTTCTGAAGCATTTGTTGACTTCTCTGGATAGTTGAGAGTCATCCAGTCTTGTGCTCTTGTCAATAAAAAGATGACTTGCTTTTCCAGGTCATCTTTCCCTTCCAGTTGGATGTAGCATGCTCTTTCCCTTCAGAGTATGTGGAGATAAAAGTAGCAGCAAACAGAGGTAAAGCACTAAAGGTAGGTAGTACTAGTTTGCTAGATGCTGGAGCATTTCATCTGTCCTTTTATATAAACATTTTGTAACTTGCTGTTTTTCTGAGGTATGTACAGCCACCAGTCTCGCAGCCTTCTGCATCAGGACACAAAAAAGTCTCCTTAAGGGGGTTCTGTGTCATGGTGGCAGTCTCTGACACTGTGATCACCACGTGAGGCTGCAGGCTTGTCTGTTCTTGAGGCTGCGCTTGACCAGTGCTACGAAGCTTCAGCCTGAGAAGTAGGCAGCTGCCTGTCTGCGGAGAGGGCATGGGTGGCAAGAACACGCTTGGGCAGTTCTTCAACAGCTGCGTTGGCTTCCTTTTGGCTTCTGGGTGCAATTCAAGGTTTTGGCCTTGATTGCTTTTAAGCCTAACGTGACTTGAGCTCTGGCTGAGAGGCTGCCTGCTTTTTTGGTCCAACATAGCAATTAATGTCAACCGGGATACTTGACCTAGATCATCCTAGTTTTTAATGTCAAGTAGCCATTGGCAGGAAGTTCTTCGAGAAGGACTTTTGACTGTGGAATGTGCTCCCAACCTGCTCTGGTGGAGTCAGCTTGCTGAGCAGGCTCAGCACCAGGCATATCTTATTTCTTTGCCTGTGGAGACGAGGAATTGTTCAGTGCTTCTCCTGTTCTCCTTTACCCCTGAAGAAAGGCAGGTTAATGTGGGTTTATAATCGCTACACTAAGATTTTCCACTTCAGCCATGTGGGAAGACGAGTGAAATATATTTTAAAGAAAAAATAGCATACATGCCTTTATACATAAAAGGGCTTTTTTCCTGAGAGAATTTAATTGAACGTTTTGCATGAAATGAAAGCAAAAGACGTTTCCTCACACAGACTGGTTTTTGAAAATATGGCAAGCTAAATTTAGATAAGTGCTGTTTTCTTTCAGCTTTGTGGAAGACTACAGTTCACTGCCAGGCACAGAAAGCTTCCTTCCTGCTGGGAAAGGAGATTTATCAAACCATTAAAGCCATCGACAAGTTCTTTAAGCTTAAAGTACCCTCCCCAAGCCTCACAGCTGAATAGACTATAATAGGGCCTGCTTTACCCCAGGAGAAGGTGTTCGATGCTTTTTTCCTGGCCATGCCGTTTCTGATGAGGTTGGTCAGTTCAGTGAAGAAAAATGTTGAGGAGCAGAAGTAATTTTGAGAAGGAGGGGTTTTGTCTGGAGCTCTGCATGTCAACTGCACACCAAAGCTGGAGTGAACTAGGGGAATATAAATACAGTCACACCTTTGGCCTGGAAAAACTGTTCTCTTACAACTACTGTGAGATGTCTGAATGTGTATTGGCAAATGCCCAACAGCTGACCAAGATGACTATGGTTATAAAAGGATACAAAGGAGGAAGAGGGGAGATAAATTTGATCTAAAGCCATAAACTGTAGTACAGGGAGCTGGGACCAGTTTCTAGCTGTACAGCTACATCATGCCTCTTCTTGCTTAGCTGATGGACTACCTGGTCCTGCAGGCTGAGAGAATTCAGCTTGTATGTCTGCATTGGACAGAAGAGAAAAAGTCTATCCAGCTCCCTTTCCTGAACACGTTTTAACCCTTCTCCACTCAGTCTGGCTTCTGGAGAGCTTTGGGAACACAGTTTAGGAGAAGAAAGGAGAGGCATTAAAGAGATCGGAAATAAGGAAAAAAGTTACTTGTTTCTGGAAAAGGTTAGGAAATAAAACAGAAATAGAATTAGAGAATTTGAGAATATTTGTAATTTTAGTTATTGACTATCCAATAAAAATGAGGACTCCACAAGGAAAAATAAGAGGTAACAGAGATAATAAACCTGATCAGGTGGTTTGATTCAAAGTCAACTGAAGATTCATTCGTTTCAACAGATTTTGGATAATACTTTTTTTTTTAAAAAAAAAAGTGTAGAACAAAAGACAAGAGTCTTAAGAAATAGAAAACTTAAAGGGAATAAGGAAGTAAAATTGACGAAAATATATAGGTCACACCTAAAGGGAAAGATCTTTTTGTAAGTCTTTTTTGAAGACTGGTAAGGACGAGAGGAAGTTTCTATGCTAATGAGAAGAGTTACTACCCGGAGTGAGGCAATTCTTGTGACATCTGAGGGGAAAAGTACTGAAGAAGTAAGTGGAAGCTGCCGATTATGTTGAAATAAACAATCTAATTGGTGTCATGTAACTAAAAGCAGTTATGGGAAGGACTGGTGTTACCCGCTAGCAGGCATCCACTGTATGGAGTGGGAAACCCTGAGAACTTACATGATCAGTGTTTTGTTACTGATTCTTAAACGAAGAGGATTAAGATTGTGCTAGGACATAGTGTGGTATTTATCTCACTTGCATTATAGATGTCTGCCTCTTGAGTGGAAGGTGAGGGGCAGACCCTATATTCAGAAAAGAGAAACAGGAACCATGTAGAGCTCTTACCAGGCAAGGGACAGAAATGGGCACTTTTAGGGTGTGATTCATTTGACCTCCTTTAGACATGTGCTATAGGATGAGTTCAGTACAAGAGCCTAGTTCTTCGCATGGGCTGTAAAGGGAGCCTAACATGACCTGTTCAGGTACAGACACCTACACTGTAAACATCTTTATTTGGTCAAGTGAATTCTGGCTTGGCATCCACATCTAAGCATGGAAAGGCAAGGATGCTCTGTTATTATGGCTTGTGGTTGTGTCAGATGCCCTTCATCCTAGTTGAGTGAAGACTCAACAACACCTTTTCAAAATGGAAGTTGGCATTCCAGGGCCTCCAGAGATCTGCCCAGGTAGGGCTAACTATTCATGCTGAAGCATTGCAGGGGCATCACCCCTGTGCCATCTCTTCATGGGCAGCAGAAGCAAACTCTTTGTGACTCCTTGCTCCTCTTGTGTCAGTATACATGGACACCAGAGGCGGATTGGGCTACGAGGCTGGGTCCTGCAGTGTCACTGGCAAGACACGAGCATGTGTACTGTTCACCCAGCTCTGAAGCAGGAAGCCCCTTCAAAGAGCTGGAAGTAGTAGCCTGTTGAATGGTCCCCATGTAGCAGTGATTGATTTACAGGTGAGCGTGTGTAGACATGACCAGTGGTCAGATGGTGAGCTCCACAGGGACACTTGCTGGAGAGCAGAGTGTACGTTCTGGTGACAGGCTTGGTGCTTACCTGTAAATCACCTAGCATGTGTTTGGTGGGCCATGAAAAGTAAATAATTTATTGAAGCTGGTTTGTGGGTGAAATTGAAGTGTTGCACTGTGTTGTTAACTAGGGCCGCATAAAACACAAGAACTCATGTTTTGTTATTACTAAAAGTCAGTAATTCTAATGTTTTGTTTGGACTATAAGTAGTATGCAGGTGTTAGCATTCTCTCACTTATTTCTGTCGCATCCATACAGATGTGCTTTTATTACTTCAGGGCTCTGAGATTTTTATTTATGCTGCAGAACTCCTAAATAAATACATGTATCTTTATTTTACTTGCAAACTCCATTTAACTTTTTTCCTCTCAATTTTCCCTACGGTTTATTTGGAATACCAGCATATTATATGATGTCTGCAGTATTATTTCTCTGGGAATGCAGTATAATGGATGTCTTTGGAACTGATTTTTTAAAAACAAACCAAACCAAAAATCTTTAATATTCTGTTATTGTGAAATGTGTTCAAGTTAAGTTTTTCAGGAAATTTTTGATAGGGAAGTTAATAAAAAAACCTGTTTTGATTTGATTTTAAGTTGTATTAAAATTCAAGGCACTGGACTAATCCTGTTTTAAGAAAAGGAGGGGTGTCAAATTTAGTGTTATGACTATTATGAATTATTTTATTAAAAGTATGTTTTAAAAGGTGGCCTTGTTGAGAGTGTCTTCATTTTTATTGCAAAAAAACCCATAAACGGATCACTCATTATTACACCTATTTTCTTAAAGTACTCATTTTCTCTGTGCAGGCTCATTTTATAATGTATGCATATCGTAATGAAAATAATAATTAAATTCTTCCACAATGAAACTGATTGGGGGGAGGGTGGGGGTGGAGAAAGCTCAGGTAATACTAGCAGCTAGATTCATACCCAGTAAAGCTAGCTAATTGACTAGTAAGGCTGATTCTTCACCTAATATATTTTAAAGCCTGAAGTTGTATTTTAAAGCAGTGGTTCTCTTTTTCTAATAGGCACTCCGTATTTGGAAACACCATCTTTTTTTTTTTCCCCTCTTACTCTTCCCTTAATTTTTTTCCTCTTTCCTGCCACCCCCCATGTCTTCTCCCCATCCTCAAGTATGCATTCTGACCTTCAGCCACTGAGGAATTGCACTAGTACTGGGGCTGTGAGTGAACCAGGCACTGACTTGGAAGTGTTAGAAGAAGATGCTACTGAGGAGGTTGGAGAGGTCTGAGAGAAGCTGTCTGTCTTGGACTAAAAGGTGCACAGGGGGACAAGCCATGCTGCATGACCTAAACCCTAATTAAGTCTCTCAATCCTGGGCAAGACAAGGATGTAGTCTAGAGCTGAGCAGCAAAACCAAACTGGTGTGGATTAAGATACAGCTATTTGGGTGAGTGTGTGCATGCTGACTGAAATGTGGGAAATAATGCAACAGTTGTGTTGCAACATGGCTGACTAAAAGCATTTGGATTAAATCTGATTTACTTTTTTAGTTCTTAATCCTAACTGCTTTCCATTTTGTTATTGCTTTTTTTATTTGTTTGTTGGGGTGATGTGCTTTCTGCATGGTTTTTGTCTCTTTTTTTTTTTCTGAATCCTTGATTTTCTTCTAAATGTTTCCTCTTTTTTTGGCCTCCATTTATACGGCTTGGCCCAACAGCATCCCCAAGCGCTGTTCACTTTCCTGTATATCCTCTGCATTTCTTTCAAAGCATATTCAAACAGCTCTACTGTTGAGTTAGGTCTTGAAAATAATAGAAGCAGCATCAAATGTTCTGAGAACTTAGTACAGATTTTCGACAGTGCCCAAACTCAGCATAGCCCCGGAGGCCTGTATTCAGGTCGTCTTGCAGTCACAGATTAAGGCTGAAATAGTCTCACAGCTTTGGACTGCGTAATGATTCCCCTTGTGTGACTGGGGGGAGGAAAATGAGGTGGGAAAGACGTCACACCTGGCTGAGTATGCGGGTTTCAGCTTGGGGCAGCTGTAGTACCAGGGAGCGTCCTTTTCAGGATGCCTTTCAGTCACATCTGAGGCCTGGGGTGGCCTACGTCCATATAAAATGTGGTTTTTGGGAAGGCTGGTCCGATCTGTGCATGAGTGCTGCACGCTGGCTATGGTGTCGGCTTTTCTTTTTTGAGATTAATCATTGTAATGTTTTAATAAAATGGATGTACAACCTAATTTTTTAATAAAGGCAAATGGGGTACAATATTAAAGACATAAAAGGTGCTCTAAAATGATGGCATGTAATATTAAGACTTACCTTGCATGAACAAAAAGCAAAGTGACTGGTTTTGAAGCTGCTGCTCCATCATTGACTTGGAAACTAATTTTGGTCTTTCTTGAACTCATCTAAACTTTCTGATTCAGTCACCACCTCTAGTAGTTTATTCCACCACCCTTAGCATGAAATACTTCTGCAGGACCTATCTATTTACTTCTATTTCCAGTTGCTTTATGTAACTTTGAAAACTTAAGGTCATCTCAGAATATCTTCTTTCCTGATGAGAAATCAGCCTGAATCCTTTAACCTCTTCATTTCGAGTGTCTAAGGTCATGTATCACTTTTTTTTTTGTCTTTTGTTGATGTCAGTATCCTTCTTTAGATCAAAAATGAGAATCGACAATTATTCTTTTGTTTGCCTGCAACAGCTGTATCCTTCAGATTTTTTTAGTGTAGATTATTTAAAATATACTCCCTCTCCTATCTTCTCCCAGAGTAAGTTTTTCCAGAAACTTATAAAAAAAAGCCAAGTTTGGCATGGCAAAATCTGAGTTTCACTGGAGGATTTGCAACTATGTATGCCTGTTGCAAAAATTTTGTTATGTGAGACGGAACTGGATTGAAAACTGACTCTGTGGTTTGGTTTCTGCATGTCTCTTTTGGCTGTTACAAGAGAAGAGAGTAAGCCAGGTGCTCAGCTGTGCTGGTGGCTGCTCTGGAGGGGTGGACCAGCAAAGCCCAGGTCTTGCCTGTGCCTGCCAGGCTCCACGGGAAGCAGCTTTGTTGCCCTGCGTATCTTCCCTCTCCAGGGAACAACTCCTTCCCTTCTCAGGGGAACAGCAGTGTTCAGCCTCTTACGCTCTCCGGCTCAGTCACAGATGTCACACGGGAGAACAGGAGTGTTCTGGCCAAAGAGCATGCCTATTAGAAATAACTAAAAAACTTCTGTATCTTTCTCCATATAAAGCCATCATCTATGCATCAAGCTATGAACTGCCAAGAACTTTTTTTTTTTCTGAATTGAGTTGTATTTTGAGAGGGTGCAGTCGAAGACTGCCTATTCAATGTTTTTGTTTACATCCACAGAACTAGAGTTATGGTGTGTTACATCTGACTAAAGGGGAAAAATCCTTTCTGGGGACGTTATCAAGTTCAGCAGGTTGTAAGCCCTACTTGTTTGAACTTTTTATTTGTTTTAAAAAGAGCATGGACATGTTTTGTCCAATGTACATTTTTTGGCAACAAATTAGGGGGAGACAGCAGGAAGAGAGAACAAGGTAGGAGAGTGTAAATGCCATGTGCAGCTGGTAGAGGAAAAGAACTCACCCACTTCTACCATAGAGCGATAGACCCAGAAACCAGAGTTCAAATCCATGTCCAGGTTTGTACCGTGGTTTTCGTGAACCCGTACAGGCTACTACTTAGAAACTGAAACCCTAACTACTCTGATGGAGAAGCTCAACTGTGTTAAGTACAGGTGAAAATTAGTCAGATGTTTTGGCCCTTTCCTGCTGCTTTCCGTATGGGGGTTGGTAGTGTGGTGTATATAATGCCTGTAACACGTAACCACTGTTTCTGTGTTGGTGAATGACATTGTGTGACACTTATATGTCATGTTAGTGGTTGTAAGAAGGTATGACTTTAGAAGTTGCTTACATTTGAAGTGAAACAGGAAATAAATCCAATAAAGCAAACAACTGAGAAGTAGAAAGTTGTTTTCTTGATGGGTGGATTAAAGAATTTTCTACATGTTCTCTACCATTGTGAAAGACTAGTAAATCCTGTTTCCATGTGGGTTGGTAAATTTTTATGAGTAGTTGGTCAAGTTAATTCAAGTATACATTTTGGTTGGGTTTTTTTTTAACACCACTGATACTCAGGTTTCTGGAATTAATTATGTTCTTGCAAGACATCTGATACAGTTCATCCTGAGAAAAACCATATTGGGAAGAGGTGGTTTTATTTTTTTAGATAACAGAATACAATCCAGTAGCTTTGTTCCAAAAGGGCATATCAATGAGCCTTCATTGTTCTTGACATGGTGCTTTTCTCTTTTGCATTCCTTGATTTCCCTGTCTGCCTAAGGAATAGGAAGATCTTCATATTTCCGATGACAGTTGGTCAGTGTCTGTGTGGCTCCCCCCACCCCCCCCATCATGGTCACTAATCTGCTCTTGAATTTATGGACTCAATTTTGCAAGTTTTGTGTTTGTCCCATTGTCCATCTGTTGTGTGTCCCCCCCCCCACCCCCGCCATGACTAACTGGTGTCGAAGACAGTAGGTTGATTCATGTGATTAGATTTCTTCTGCTCAGGTTCAGTCA
Source organism: Nyctibius grandis (assembly GCF_013368605.1). NCBI lineage: Eukaryota > Metazoa > Chordata > Aves > Nyctibiiformes > Nyctibiidae > Nyctibius > Nyctibius grandis. Next base: position 12,260,783 of record NC_090659.1, on the reverse strand, counting down.
CTGTTGTCTTTGTACTTACCTATCCATACGCTTGTGGTAAGATTCAGTAAAATAGAGAGGATAATTCCATAGGCAGAATTCTTTTTCTGTATTTTTAATTTTGGAACCTCCTGCTGATAAATGGAAAAACTGTGGCTAGAAGCTTACCTGATCGTTACTAGAAATTCTAGCCCTTACCTTTCAGAAAAGTTTGTTAATAAGGCAAAAAATGACTCGGAGCTGTTACTCTTGTCTGATGACAAAGAAACATCTGCTTGAAGAGCTTACAGTGACCGGGTTTAAATAGCCTGAACTGTGCTAAAATCAGTTCTACAGTATCAGGATTTTTTTTTTTCTTTCTCATTTTGAAAGAATCAAAGATAAATGTCTTACACATTAAAGAGATGAGCTATAATAAAACATGTATGGATAACATGGCAGCAGTCCAAGAGCATTAGTATGCATGCCCTGATCGAGTTATGGTGGCAGCTAGCAGTCACTCTCAACTTACAGTTAAATGTTACTCAGGGAGCATGGAGAGCCTTCCTCAGTGAACTGTACCTGTTCTGAAAGAAAGAAACACACCCCAATTTAAGGCATTTGTTGCCTGGATCAGTGTGAAACCTGTTGATACGGAGAACTGGTGACCAGCATCTCCAGGGAGCAACATTTGTTACGGAGGGTTTGGACAGCAGATGACGGTGCCTGTAGCCACGTGGATAACTGCGTTAGGATGGAGCATGTATATGTTGTAACAGAAGCGTATGGGTAATATACAGTCATGCTGACACAGGACTGGTCATGCTAACAGATATGCCTGTTAATGTATGTGAATTTTGCTTCATGTGACAGTTACGTGAACACCATCGCTACTGCATGATAATCTATGACCAGTTTTTTGACAGGGCAGAGGCTGCAGGCTCTTATGAAACACAGCGGTGGGAAATCAGATGTGAGAGTAATTCTTCTAGCCCTTGCCTGCTTCCTTCCCATATCTAATTAGCCGTTGGGGAGGACAGCAATGAGTGGGCAGCTGGCCAGATAAATTGTTACAGTGGATTGGATCTGGCCAGCAAGCTGCAGCTTGGGCATTCCGGTTTGGATTACAAAACAAACAAAAAAAAAAGGTTTTATATGAATTATATGAATTTCTGACCCAGGTTGCCTCGAAAGACACATACAGTAGATGTTGATGGCTGTTCTGTTTAAAGACCAGGTTCTTTTTCTGCTCTTAAGTAGAAGGCTTTTGGAAGATCTTAGTAGTTTCTTTTCCATGATTATCTATTTATTCCCTTTGCTTAGGGCGGGAGTAATCTTCAGTGCTTCTCTGCGTTATTACATGCTTCTTGCAAGTGTTCAGGCTTTTACTTTATTATCCTTTGGAGACTCTTTCACAGAGAAATGAACCTTGATGTCAGGTGGTAGTGAGTATGAATATTCCAGAGCCAAAGTGCTACTGCTGTGGAAAACCTCATACCTAGGAAAAGAATTAAGGGAAGGAAAATTTCCATGAGATTATTCCCACAGCGCTTTCTTGTCTGTTCTTTATATTCCGATGGTGAAGGTGACAGATCAGAGGAGGAGGCTGCTTCATGAGCATGGGAGATCCTTTGGGTAATGTTGGGATCCACGACGCAAAGCCATCTGTGTAGCCACGCTCTGTGTATGGTTGTTAGATTTGTTGGTTGTCTCAGGCATTTTTTTTGGGGGGGGGGGGGGGGGGGGGGGAGGGGGAGGTACTATACTGCTAATTTTGCTCTCTTGAGCAAATAGATTGGGTCCTCTTATTTTTTCAATGGTCAATACTTTGTTGATTGGTGATGCTTTGTTTGATGCTTGTTAATCACATGCAAAACAATGCAAGGAGGAAAGGTTTAGGGTTTTGGGTCAGATCTCTCCCTAATATGGCTGATCCATTAACCACTGAAAGTTGAAACAACCTGTAGGATGACATCTGATGTTTATGCATACAACTGTTTTATAAAGGATATAAGTTATATTTAGTAGTAACCAAAACATTCCCCTTCCTTTATCTTTTTGAAATTAATACTGAGTTTGCTTTTTCCCAATATTGCAGGTTCTGCTTATCCATGATTTTTCACTAGTAGTTTACTTGTACAGCAGAAAAGATGAAATAATGGAATAATGTTGTTTTTCATGATTATGGAGGTTGTGTACATTTCTAATAGCTCAAACCATTTTTGTGATGTTAATGAAAGTTTGGAAAGCTGAAAAAGTTAATTTTAAGTTGCTTTTTGTTTTTCTTTGAGGAAAATAATTATTCTTGCAGTATTTTAATTTAGCAAATCTGTGTTTTTATATAGATTCATGCCTCTTGTGGTTTGTGTCAATGTTTGGCACTCAGACATGTTGTTAGTCATCCATAAATGAAAATAATTGAAAAGTGACAAAGGTCTTGTAAATGTTTTGAAATCTTTGGGTGCATTTAAAAAATTTGTGAAAGCTTCATATTTCTGATTCTTTAAATCAATCAGCCTGGGAGGGTGGTGGGGATGGTTGTACTACTGGCAAAATATTAAGAATAAGACAAACTTGCACGGACCGTGTTACACTTTGAGAAACTGGAGTTATTTTTTGTGATGTGCACTAAATATAAACTTAATGTGTCCTCTGTAAAAAAACAGAGCAATTCTAGCGTGCTCTGTATTTTCCTAAGCGAGTAACTTGGCAAGATCCACTGTAGTTTAAAAAATTTTTATGTTGCGCATTCATTTTATCGAGGCAATGTGTTTGGTTTGAGGGTTTGTGTTTACTACAAGACAAATTGTTTCTAAACACTAGACCCTTGTTTCCAAAAGGGTCTGTCTAGTGTTTCACAGAAAGGGAAGAGAATAGTTCAGGATAATTGCCTGAGAACTTTCTTTCCTTTCTTTTTTTGTGGTGTGTTTTTTTTTTGTTGGGTTTTTTTTGTTTGTTTTTTGTTTTTTTTTGTTTGTTTGTTTTTTTTGTGTTTTTTTTTGGTTTTTTTTTTGGTTTTTTTTTGGTTTTTGTGGGTTTTTTTTGTTTGTTTTGTTTTTTAATTTAAAAACATTACTGGTTCTGATGACTTGGTCCATACGTAAGCTTACGGCAGTGGCTTTGACTAGGAACAGGATAAATCTCACTTGCTCCTACTAAAGTTTCTGTTGACTTTAATGTGAGATGTAATACTACTTCTGAGTTATATGGTAGGAAATAGTCAAGAGGTCTGAAATTTACAAAGGTATTAGAGATTCATAAACATTTGAATTTCTAAGGTTGAAAAAAAAAAAAAAGGGGAGCCTAATATGTTGCAAATTTAGATGTATGCAGTAAAGCAGGAATCCGTGGCTTGAGTATAAGGCAAAACAATCCTAAATTAAGAATGCTGTAAAGTGAAATAACTAAATAGTAAGAGAATGCGTGTGGTAGATGGGTTTCTGACACTCTTGCTAGCTAGAGAAGAGAAGAGGTTTGAGTCACTGTATGATCTCAGAATTAGTATCGTTGAAGATAAAACGGAGCATGTTTGGGAGAAGGAAATGCAGTTGGCAGTGGAGTACGCAAATACACTCAATAACCAGAAATCACTGCTGACTACTGTTGGCTTCAGCTATTTTGTTGGACACATGGCAACAGTATCACAGTGTGATCATTGCTGGAACTGTACAAGTGTAATTAATTCTCCTATTGTGCTTATCTGGTTGTCAGCTTCTTACTCTCTTCTCAAAGTGGCCTGGGGTACCAGGATAAAGTACGCACGTCTATGTAGATGCACGTACATGGAAATGAAGTGCCTGTATACAAAAGATGGTTGCCTGCCAGACGCTTCCAGTTTTTTACTTTTCGTAACTAGCTGTATTTTCTGTCATCAGTATGCTGCTTCTTGCTTTGTAATGATATCTGAGATTTCCAAAGACGATAGAAGAGTATTTAAACAAGAGCATTTGAAGGTGAATATGGGCAGTGTAATGTTTCTGTGATGATACAGAGACTGATGCATTTGTCAATGTGGGTTTTTTTTCCTCCCAGGCTTGTGATATTTCTTTACCAATCAGGTGCTGACAAAATATTAATAATAGTTAATACAGTGCAATCAAAAGTGTAAAATAAGTGCTTACTTTTTCCCCCTCAATCCCACATTCTTAATTATAAGAAGAAGGAAGTGATACAGAAGCCTAAGGAGGTTGGTTGGGATGATGAAAGAAGAGGACGGGGGAATAGGGCATCTTCTTTATAAAACATAGTATAAATAAACTTTTTTTATATTGCAAATTATTGTTCAGTGTAGGCTGCTCCCCACACCTCTTTTAAGTGCAAATCTGGAAAAGGTTGTGTCTGGCAGACCAGGAGAAGGAGCTCAAGGACCTGGTTCTTTGCTGGGTGCCTTCAAAGGCTAAGAGTGGGAGGTGTAGCTTAGACTTTGAGATTGCAGGAGTTGAAACTGATTTTTAGATCATGTTTATACCTTCCAGATATGGGTGGCTGCAGAGATTGAAGGCTAAATTAGAGCCTACAGTAATAAAGGTAGCCAAGTAGAATTACTAACAGACAACTGATTGAGACAACTTTAAAGGATGTTTTTCACCATTTAAAGGTGTTTCCAGACATCACTTTGCTCTGAAATGCATGTTAAAAAAAAATCTCTGCTCTGCAGACAGCCAAAAAGCTGTGCTTGTGAATGTTAAAAATGACCTTGAGCAGAAGAACTCAAAGGTTGTTGGTGGCTTTGTACTGAATAAAATAAACTGGCACAGCAATGAGAAAAACCTGCATTAAGGTTCAGGGCACTGATTCAGCAAAACACACTTAATCTTAAACATGGATAAAGTCCTTATTCTTCTGCAAATGCTCATGTAATTCCTGATCAGGACACAAGTTAAATACTAGAATAAACTATATTCACGGGTGTATGTAATACGAAGTGTTGATAATGTCTTTAGGTGGGTATCTGAGATGTCTGAAGCAGGAAAGGAACCCCCCAAAATGAGTGGTGCTATCCGTGCAAGTAGTCAGCCTTCTTTTATGAGATCCATCTTGTGGAGAGGTGTCCCCAGGTTTGGAAGTTACTACTTTTGGCAAAACGTCTGTAGAGGATTGTTGCTGTGAGTATTTGAGAGTTGCTGGGAGACCTAAATTAAACTCCTGGTTTTACCATCGAGGTGCGGAAGATGCCTGGGTATTGAGATCTCAGTAGAATAAGGTTATTTCCTTTGTAACTGTATAAACACTGATAATCTATTAAGACTTTTTTTCCCCTCCCTGTGGACATGGAAAGAATCACTGTATTTGATCACTTTAATCTACATTATTCAATACTTCTTGCCCTAACTGTTACTCTTAAGCAGTAGTTACTATATTAATTTCTTATACACAAGTAGTATATTGCATACTAGTGTAAGAATGCTAGCTATATTAAGTATACTTGAAATGAATACGCTAATGATGAGACTTCTCTGCCTTTGCTTCTTTACATCTAATTTCTGTGACTTTAGTTTAGATGGGTAGAATTCATATAGACCTATACATATATCTATAGTCAAGTAGATGTACCTAACATTTCGTGATCGTATTCATTTTAATTTCTCAAGTGTGTTTTTTTTTCTTTATAAGAAAAAATCTTAGAATAAGATTTATCTGTGCTCATGTTATTTCAGTACTTAGTTTGTATCTGGTGATGCGTCCTTTTCCATGAAAACACACTTACTTTAACTGTATTAATATGACTAATATATTAATAGCACTATAAAGAGCAATTTATCAAATTTTCTATTTAGTCAGGTTACTTAAAAAAAGTAGCCCCCCCTTACCTAATTTGCACTTAAAATGAGTTGTAATTGCTTTACACTATAGCTAGCTCATAAACAGTGTAACAGAATGTATAATAATGAGAATCACAATTTACAGCTCTTTTTTCTAGAAAACTCTCACGTGCAGTGATAGACCAAGGGTTGCTTTGGATGCTGCTGGGAAGTTAGGTCAGCAACGTCGGTAGACATGGTCTCAGGACAATTTTTCAACTGTTCGTTTTTAATACTAGTACCAATGGGAGTATCTCTGTTTGCTCCCAAGAGAATTTTTTTGTCAATAGCATCTTTGCTTTAGCAGACATGGTTTTATTTAGTAGTGGGGTCCGGGTGGGAAGAGAATACATTATATTAAATTTCACCATCTTTATCCCTTTTTTTTGTTTTTGCTGCGCAGAGGTATACTGCGTACGAAATAACTGCTTTATGCTTGAAGAATGTTAACATTGTATAGTCAGAATCAGCAGTTAGAAAATGGTAGAATTAAGGTTGCGTGGACAGCCTGTACTTGGATGGGTTGTAAAACGCTCGTCCCGTCCATTGCAGGGCCTGCATATGCTTGTGTGAGCATGCCTGCGTGGGGAGCCCAGCAGGCAGAGAGCAGCCTGCCTCTCTGCGCTTGCCGGCCATGAGAAATTGTAGCTGCAAAGACCATTTTTATCAGATGGTCAGAAATGAATATCTGGCTTTATGTATACGGTGTCACGATGGTTGTGTGTGTGGGTGTGCAGGTTGCTGCTGTAGCTTTTGTGTCATGGCTAGGTGCTGACTAACCACACTTGCTGCTTCTGTCTGACGTTCTTAGGACAGCCTGGTTTGGAAGGTTTTCGCTGGACTGTTGTGGCCCTGGAAGAAAGCTGCTAATTTGTATTTTTGGGTTTTGGCTTCTGCTTTTGACAGTGCCACACAATGTGTCCCTATTTGGCAGCAACGACTACCTGGCTTGAAAGCTTTCGTTGCATCTTTAAATCACCCTGCTCAGCTGGAACATTGCAACATGAGTTCTTTGTTTTTGTTTTGGGGGTTTTCACAACACTTGATGTTTGGAAAACCCATAATGTATTTTTGTTTTGTTACATGTTGGAGAAACTTAAGAAACTGTGGGCGTTACTTGGTCAGCTGTGCATACCATGAAAATACTTCTTAGTATTTTCTGCTAGGCTGACATGTAACATGTGAACTACTTAAACTGATCTCTGCTAATGCCTTTTCCTGGTAACTCTGGGTAAACTGGGAAGTTTTCTAGGAAACACTGTGTAGGACCCAGTTCTGCAATAATTGTGTAACAGGCGAACTGACCAAACTTCTTTTTTAACCACAGTTGGCTGCCTGTATGGCACCCTGTCATTCAGAGGCCTGAAAAATGACACATTTGTGCAGAAAGATCAATGAATGATCCACATGTGTGGATCTGCCCAGTCTTTGTTTGCTTGAGGCTCTGAGGTGGTGAAGGCACGCGTGGTTGCGTGCCACTTCTAGCCTCCCACTCCCTTATGGCTGCGGAGCAGAGGCGGGCTGGGTCCGTAGGGGAGAGCAAGCCTTGAGACTGCTCTGAGTAATCACAGGGGTTGTTCTGACATCCAGGCGCTGAGGGAACGCCGTGGCCCTCTGTCCAAGCATAACAAATGCCTTGGAAACCTTGGCAGGTCTCTGGAGAAGCGTGTGTGTGGTGTGAGTTCCTCCTCTGCTGGTACAGAAAGCACGATCGCTGATATTACTGAAAACTAACACTTAAAATTGTTAAAGCCTTCTAACAAGGAGGGTATTTTGTGAGAAGAGCCACAGTTCTTGGGAGTTGACGGAGTGAATCTATTTTAGTAGCAGGTGTAGAGTAGTGTTATCGCAGTTGTGACATAACTGCCAAAGCCGTGTCCTTCTTCAGTAAACTTAAAGGTGTTTTGTTCCTGTCTAATAGACTATAGTACTTAAAAAATGATCGTACAAAACCAGGCTAACGAAGCCCTCAGTGCTCAACCAGAGAAGAATCACACCACCCTCTGCTGGCACGAGTGGCTCCTTCTTCCTCCTCTCCTCAAGGACTTGCCTGGCGGATATCCTAGAGATTAGTAAAAGACAGTTCTGAAGTGCGATGCTGGCTCCTCTCGATTAAACTGAGGTTGCTTTAACCCATTTGTATTTATTTTTTTCCTGCAGAAATTTGATAGTTTAATCTGACCAATAACACCACTAAAACAGGTGAAGAGAAGGTGGTGATGGTTTTTCTCTGCTTTTAGATGTGGGAATCCATGTTACTTTCTAACTAAGCATGCAGAAGGCTACTCCTAGTTGGCAAACTCTTACTGAAGTTAGAGGTTCTGCGTGCAAATATCTTTCTGAAGAAAGTGTCCATCCCTTTGATGTGTTGATAGTTGCATTCAAATAATGCTGCCAAATCCATTGGGTAAACTTGTGGTTTCATAGAGTAACCGTGTGTTCCTAGGGCCTTTCCTGGAGGTTATCTCTGGATGCTCGCTCGAGTTTTGAGAAAGCGTCTGTGTCACTTGTCAGGTGATGAGCAGTCAAGAGCAGGCAGGCCGGGCGATTAATTTATTTAGTTTTGTTTCCCCAGTGCATACAGTCATGCTCCCAAACTCTTGGTAGGCCTGTTGCATATTAATGTCCTCTCCTCTTACTTCCTCCTTGGCTCAGGATGACTGAGAAGGAAATAAGAGGTTAAGATGAGGAGTTGGGACGCTTTTTAATTTCTTCTCATAAAACATGTATGATGCCTGCCAGAGCAACCCTCTGTGTGTTCCTGACCCTCCTCCTCCTCCTGTCTGCCTCGCCTAAACACACAAGATATCCTGGCAGGTGGTGCCACTTTCAGTCAGAAAAATAATCTTCACCCACAGTATTTATGGGGGACCGTGAGGCACAGAGCACCCCTCTCCCCCGGCTGTATCCTGAGCCTGCAGGGAGCCAGGCTGTGCCACTGCAGTGCTGATACCGGTGGGGGAAAGGACGGTGTAAGTTTGGGGTGAGGAGAGGGCTGGGGGTGGCTGTGCAGAGCCCCGTTCCTAGTCGATGGCTGCTTACATAACTTCATTATGAAAGAATGCTGCTGGTTGAACCGTGCCTCCTCTCTCTGGCTGGCTCAGGTGTCCCTCCAGCACGCCCGGGATGCTCTGCCTCCTGCATGGGAAGGGTTAAGAGGAGACAACATCCTGTCAAAGACCTTGTTTTTAATTTTGCCTCTCACACTGGCACAGATCCGGCTAAGAGCAGCCCAGATTAGTTCGGAAAACCTTTGAAGAGATTTAAGATGTCCTTCAGCCAGTTTGAAGGTTTTTGTCTTGCAAATCCAGTACAAGGGCGCCTGCAGGCATCTCGACCCTTGCTGTGCTGCTGATGCAGCTCAAGGTCACACTAACCCGCCCTGTGACATTCAACAACACACCAAAAAAAAATCATGCGGTGAAACTGCTTCAGCATTCAGCCAACCAACAACTTCCTCAGTTCCTCACTAAAGGAATAAGTGTATATATATTTTTTCTTTTTGTCTTTCTTTTTCTTTTTTTTTTTCTTCGTAGATTTTTGCTGCAGGAAATAATCCAGGATTTCTGGTGTGTGTGATGACAAGGTCATTTCTTAATTAGAACACATGTAAAGAACAAAGCTAAATGGCTTCAAAACAGCTTTGTAGTTGATGGAGAGGATTTAAATTATTTAAAGAGATAGTCACCCAAGTATGATGGAAACTGAATTCTAAACACATTAACTCTTTCAGTACTCTGCAGTTTCCATATGCTAGTCAAAAGAAAATGTCAAACTTGATGAGCATTACTGCAACTGCTGTTAAATGAACATTCATACATCTACTTATAGGTAGGGTTGTATTATGCTCTTACCAGAGTTGTGAAAGCAAGATTTTTTTTTTCTTTTCTTTCTTTTTTTTTTAAAAAAACAGTGCAATATTCCGCACTGGCTAGAGATCAAGCGATAGCCGTAGGAAATTGCTTCTTGGAGATCAGTGACTTAATTTCTACCGCGTTTCATGTTTTGGTGGATGTATTAGCATAAATACATGTGTGTGTGAGTACGTGTATGAATTACAGTGCAAGTATACAGGTATTGTTCCAGAGCTTCTGCTGGAAGAGATGTGGACTACTGTCCTCAGTACTCAACATGGTTGCAAGGCATAAGGTTATAAGGAAGGTGGATTTGAGATTAGGGAATGAGGAATGAGAAAACTAACAAGATAAATGGCAACTTCACTTAGTTAGAAATTACTGTGAGCTGGCTGGAAAGACTAATTGTATGCGGCATCTTGGAATTTGAATTCTGTTAATCAGGTTTGTTTCTTTGACTCAAAGCACCTAAATATGAAGGCATTGGTGCAACTGTCTTAACCATAGTTTGAGGTGGTTGTATGTTAATTATCCATCCTTTTAATGTTATCCCCCAGGGTTTTTTTTTCTGTTTTCTTGACTTCTTGTTCTGGAAATGCCTGGGGGCTAGTGAGATGACCACACTTCTGTGGTTGCCTTGGGAGTGCATGGCCCCAGGGGCCCACGGGCAGCTCGACTCCACTTGCTGGAGGGGCTGACCTGCTGCACCCGAGGAGAAGCCGGATTTATTGTGGTCTGTAGTACCTGCCTTTTGGTACCAGCACACAACTTTCCATGTTGGCTGCTTAAGAAAAGGGGGGGAAAAATATTTAGAAATTGTTCACCAAGGGGGAAAAAAAGCAAAGAACGCATTGAATAGAAACTTTGCTGACAAACTTAGGGCTCTATGTACGCTCAGAGATGCCACTGCATGATGCATCAGAGAACTGAAATGTGGAGAAATAAGTATTCCCCTTGTAGTCAAAAGTCTAGCAGTTAACCCAGATTTAAGTGTTTCAAGTGTAAATGACATAAAATTTACTGAGAGTTTATCACTTGTTGTTTTGGTTTTTGTTTTGTTTTCTTTTTCTGGGGTAAATCTTGCTCGGCTGGAACACGAGGCGCAGCAAGTGTCAAATGTTGGGCTGAAATGGAGTATGCTTGCTAGAGAGAGATTGTGCTGGCTCTGAGGACCTCCTTGTGAGAAAGGAGGAAACTGCATTTGCCAGGATAAAGATGGGAAGATCAGGTGCTACAACTTCTTTCCTCTTTGGGTTGCTTTTTTCCTTTCCCTATGCTATCCAGCTTGAACAGAGCTTGTGGGAAGAAAACGATGGAGGAAAATGGGCTCCACGCAAGAAAGATGGATAGGACAAAACTGATGTGCTCTGTGAAATCTGTACGTTCCTGCCCTTGCCTGGGGTGTGCCGTGCCCTTAACATTATGGGAGACCTAAGCTCACCTGCTAGTAATTTCTAATTTACTGTCCTAATTCATCGATTTGTTATCGCTAATTGTACTTCATTTACTTCTGTGTAGTTTCCAGTACCTAAAGGGTTGAAAGGTTGCTGTAATTGGCACCCGCAGCTGCTCTTTCTTTTGACAGGGGATAATTTTGCAGCCTATGCTTTGTGTGACAGCTGCCTAATTGGGCATTCTCCCCTTGTAGCAAGCCTGCCTCCTCCAGCCTCCCTGCTGACAAATGGTGCTGGATTATAGATGAGGACACGCTGACCCGTTCGACCTTGCTGAGGCAGCGGGGAGGGGCCTCCTGCTACTTGAGGGAAGCTTTGGGTCATTTAAAGGACAAGGTCACGAGCCAGGTGGGGAAATGACATGATATCACATGACAGGAGCCCGGTGACACGGTCAGTATGTCAAGGACAAACTCATCAGTATTGATTAATGCTGCTTTTTTCTGGTGTCTCTGCGAAGCCACTGTTATGTCAAAAATATTTTGCTAATTTATTCTGGGTAAAGTGCCAAACGTTATTTTTGGGGTTATTTTTGCAAGTTTTTGTGCAGCGTTTTGTTCCCAGTACAGATCGCATGCAAAAGCAGTGTTGTTAAACCCCCGCCGATGATAATTTATTGGGTTCATCTCGATGTTTTTGGTAAAATGTATATCTGCAGGTACTGTAAGGAAAATGCCAGGAAGGATGCACGTCGGGGCAGAACTCAAGGAGGGGGAAAAAATCCCTGCTTTTAAATTTCAGCATTTCACTTTTCACTCCTACTCGAAATGCGTGTATGAACCTTTATGAAAACACAAGTATCTGCATACGTACAGCTGATTGGAATGTGGGAGAAGTGTTTGAATAAAAAGAACCGAAGGGAAAAGTTAAATATAAATTGAACGTTTAAAGAAAAAGACTTACATTAGATCAAGGGCGATAGAGTTAAGATAATGCCATGCCTATTTTAAGAACTAACACGGTATCCATCTATGCCAGGCAATAAAAACCTGCTAAGTGGGTTTTGGAAAATGTTGTGAATACAAGTGACAATATTTTGAGAGCATCTTCATGTTGCATTTCTATGCTAATAAACTTCAAGGTAAATGAACAGCTTGTTTGACATTTGCTATGTTAGACAATAATAAAATGCTTTCTTCTGGAGTAATTAGACTTGATAGGTTGATTATGTTAAGAGGTAAAGGTAAATACAATCAAAAAGAAAACTCTCGGAGGGAGTTGTTGCCTGTTTTTGAACTTTAACGCTATCGATTTGTTTTAGCCGATACCTAATGGTGTGTCTCACACATATGCGTGTGTGCACACGCTTGCACTCACACGTGTGCACGCACACATGCAAGCACCTACGGCCACGCGCGGCACGCACCGAGTTTCTGAAACAGCCTGTTAAGCTGGGAGGGGAGTGTTCACCTAGGAGCACGGTTCCCGTTTCTGTGGGATCTGATTTGTTGTTGGAAGCTGTTGTGTCTGAACCTCGTCCGTTCACCAGGATGTAATTTTACTCCCCCGAGGTAAAAAGCCGTCAGTGGTAAAGTGTGATAAATTAGTTCACTCAAGTAGATGACGCGTGTGTGTGTGTGTGTATGTGTTTAATTCTGACCTTGCTGTGCATGTGTTTAGCTGCTCTCGGCGCCCGAGTCAAGCCTGGTGGAGGTTTAATCCTGTGCCCTTGTACACGTATACTTGATTAGTAGTTGTGGTTATCTCAGCAGAAGACATTCCGCCCTCCTCCTTGTATTGGTCGGGACCCGGGCATTGGGGAGTCAAGTCGAAGGAGAAAGAAAAGAGATTTTGCATTAGTATTCTATGAAAGCCTTACTGTCTGCAGAACAAATTGATTGCTACGGTGTACCTGTGCTTGGCACCACTGCTGTGAAAGAAAGGTACGGTTGTAATCTGTTTTATTGTATTACATATTGTGACACTCCAGGAATGTTTAACGTTCGGCTCTTCTGTGGCACATGCTAGAAGTCTGCGTAAAGAAAAATGTTTGAATGAATGAAAAGTATGCGAGGCTGTCGTTATCGGCAGCTTTGTTTACTACGACGAACTAAGTAGCCCCTGCTAATGAGACAAATTTGTTGTATGTGCCAATGGCAACGTAAGGAGATGGATAACTGAACGCTCTGTATTATATTCCGTTACTCACATCTGTGTCAGTAGTTACTGTGTACCTACACAGATAAAACTCTAATTAACCTTTTAAGGGGGTTTTGGTTTAGCTTTTAAATGTGGAGTATACTTGAACGTGGATGTGTTTGCCTCTTTAAATGAAAATGTGAGGGTTTTTCCTAGTTTTTAATCTGCTGCGCTCATCCTACGTGGGGGAAGGGTGGTGGTACGTGAGGGGAGGTATAAAAAGATGAAAATCTTAGATGTGCTGCTATGATAAACAGAACAAGAAAAAAGCTGAGGAAAAGTCTTACAGGATTTGAGCCTTCATCTCTGCCTCCCTTCCCCCTCCCCAATAATGTGTAAACATGCACCCATATTTTAATGAGAAAGCTAGTGCTCTTCGGTTCCTTAACTCAGCTGCAGACTTTACACAGTTGATTCTCTGGTTTTATAGATACTCAGCTGATGTCAGTTTTGTGTTTGATGGGAAGTATGAAGCACTCCATTAATAAAGTTCAGGCTGTTTCACAGAAAGTTGTGCTTAGTGTTTTGTTGTTGGCATCACTGAAGTCGTGTTGCTGATTATTTGGATGTTTGCTTGTGGTAACTCCAAAACATCTGAAGTATCCGCTCTTGTCATGCGGGCATTCCCGAATAATTAAGTTTAGGACAGGTGGCAAACTTCTCCTGGGCACTTAAATCTACATGTAAACCTAATGTAATAACTTGATGAGAAAATGAAAATCCATCTTTCCTGGTGTGTTATCACCAGGCACAAGCCACAGAGGTATTTGCGAAATCCTCTCTCTACGCTTTGTCCTGGCAGGTGACAAATAAATGAGTTGCTTGAAGGAAATGAGGGACTTGGAAAAGGCTGTACGCTGAGGAGCAGTCATGCACTATAATAGTTACTTCTGTCATATGGCTTTGCTGACTTACGATTAACACTTTATAGATGTGCAGTATATTTATATGAGTGTACCCTTGAACTTACATTTTACACCTTGCAAAGAGTGTGAATACAGCCTTATGCATGCAAGTTGCTGATCTTTGGGATCCTTCCTTCCACAGCTAAGAAAATTTCGAAGAACCCGGGGTAGGGAGGCTCTGTGATGTGATGGTTTGTACTCAGATAATGAGGACATTAATTACAATTAATTAGTCAAAACTTAGTTACTCAAAGCAGATACTTTGCGAGTGAGCTATTCTTCCACCTGGATTTTTTTTGAAATATAAACACATGTTGCAATGATAACAAAAGTCAGTAAAAACAGTTGCACAATTTACACAGCAGATCTCAAGATCAAGGGACTTGACCATATCTAACAAGATTTTGGAAGTTAATTGCAGTAATACTGCAGAAATGGTTAAATCTTATCTTAAATTCTGTATTGACTTTTTGTAGATGTTAACCAGTTAGTGGCAGGCGGTTGAGTTCTGAAGAAGGTGTTAGATAAATACAGGGCAATACGCATTTCAATGCAATTAACTTTTGTTCATAAATAATTCAACCTATGACTTTAAATAAATGATTAGAGGAAAAGAAAATGGCATGTGATTAAATCCAAGCCCTTGAAAAAATTCTACCAGTCAAGATCTCTGTGACTGCTTTGAGACTTCTTATAATTCCTCTTTTGAGTAGAGCCAGTTCTGGGAGTTGGGGGGTTTTTGTTTTGTTTTGGGTTTTTTTTTGTCAATTATTAGTGTATCAATAGAGATATGAGGTAGATTCTTTAGATCACAGTTAGAAGAGGACTGATGAGTGTGTGTTTTTGATATCTCGGTTTTCGTAGTGCCATGGAATATATCAGCTTCGGTAGCATGTGATTTTCCTGGTTTTCTTTTTTTTTTTTTTTAAATGGAAAATAGAATGGTGTTTGCAGAATTAAAACTTTTACTGCCAACTTTACTGAATTAGCATGCCTGATAACACTAAAATTTTGGTGAGGATTTTGGAATACAACTTGGCCTGGAGTGAACTGCTATATTTGGGGGGGGTGGGGTGGGGAGGTGACACAAAACCAAAAAAAAACTAACCAAATAAAATTAATCAGATTTTTAAAAACATTCTTACTTTACTTGGAGGCATGCAGTTGATTCCAGCATTGCTTAACTGTCTAACACCGCCTTTCCTCAGGAAGTATTTAATCAAGTTTTAAGTAAGAGTTGTTGCTTGAGTGTATCATCAATTTGGGGAGATTTGAGAGGCAAATTCCAGCCTCAGTATGTTTTTGAAAGGTAAATGTGCCCTGTTTAAGATTGTGAAATGCCTGTTCCCCATCTCCACCCCCTTTCTTTCTGTTATCATGCTTTACCATAGTAAAGAAAAGAGGAAGCTGAGGTGTTGCATAGCTCCTCTAAGTAAATAGATTTTCTGTGCAGATACCAAAGGCAGCCTTAACTCAACCAGTGCTGTAGCTACTGGATTCCTGCTAATGCTAAAGGCAGTTGTGTAATTAATGGCCTTGTGTACTGAACTGAGACTGCTGCAAAACCTCTGGAGGGAATTATTTTGTCTATTGTGTTGGTTAACTTTGCCTGAAAATTAAAAGTGTTGCTGATACTCTGTTGGGATGATGGGGGAGGATTTTACAAGGCCTGATGAAATAAGCTCTGGCATCTTTTTCCTGACCACTGGACAAAGTATCTGCAGCAGCAGAATCGTATTGAATGATTGAAATGGAGGCGTTAATAAAAACGTGATCAGTCTTACTTGAGGGGGCAAGCGTGGTGAGATAAGAAAGTGGAAAGCTGCACGTACGAGTTTTTGTGTGTTTTTAGGATGTTCTCGTAAAATTGTAGAAAGAATCGGGTTCTGGTTTTGGTACTAGCATGATTACGCTATTTTAGTCGTGGTAAATGATCTAAAGTAGACAAGATTATTAATATTCTTTGTCTACTTTGTTCTCCTAAAGTCATCTGAAAAACCTGGGTCTTGTTAAAAGTTCCAGGCACCTCTTTTCCTTTGTTTGGATCTTTACTTCTGCAGCATCAACCGTAGGTGGCACTGACTATTAGCAGTTACAAGGTTTAGGATACTTCTCCTCCCATACTTACATGTTTTGTAAAGCCCATGGCAGCCACTTGATCTATTTACTCTCACTCTGGCAAAGAGTACGTGTGGCAGGTTATCTGCAGGTTCTACAGATGAATAAGTATAGGAACTAAGTTATTTAGTGAGTTTGGTCAATTTGGAAACTTCCAGCTTCTGAAGCTGGAATTTGAGTTTGTGAGAACTCATCAGGAAAAATGTTAATATTGTTTATTAAGGGATGAATATTCTTCCTGTGCTTTGTGGCTCTGTTTAAATGGGAGGCTAACTCGTTTATGCAGGCTTAGATCTAGTTACTGGTGCAACTTGCAGAGGGTGCTCGGTCAGGCTTGGTGTCATTCAGGGTTTCAGAGCCTGGGTGCCACAGAGCAGTTCAGCACACATAAAAAAGCTGCCTGTCTGGGTTCACTTGCTACTGCAGCTTCAGCCACCTTTCCTTCTTAGCTCTGCTTCTAGCATGGACTGCTGGAGTTTTGTTTATACAGTGGTGTACGTATGGATGAACACACACACACTGTTTCGAGTCCATCTGAGCAATCCAATGCTGTGACTGTATTGCAGCTGAATTAGACTATTAAAAAGCAGGTTTTGACAGCTTTCTAAAGCAAGGAAGTAAAAATGGACCTGTTTGGGAAGGGAGTGCTTAGATATGTGTGTACACATTTATACATCCTTCACTGTGAAAGATCCTTGCTTGAGGATAAAAAGGACTTTATTGTTCTTGGTTAGGAAAGAAGCTGAAAGTGGGCAGTGGATCAGAAGAGCCACTGCTGCAAAACTCTATCTGCTGCTGCTGTGCAGTGGTCAAAACAACTAAATAGTGCTTGCCCAGCTCATTAGGACTGTTTCAGCATGTCAGATCTCTGAGAAGTAGGAAAAGATGGTGAAATTTATGTTTTTGAGTCTAATGCCATCACTCATCTTTTCAGTTCAGTACTGACATAGCTGTGTTCTTGGAGAGAACGTTGTTTCAGCAGGCATAGTGGAAGACCTGTATTGACTCTACTTGACTAACACACATCTCCCTCAAAGGGTGATGGCAGTGCTGGTGATTTTTCTTATTTTGGAAGATAAAGGCAATTACTGTGGTGTGCAAGTCCTATTCCTTCAGTAATCCCCATTGTTTCCTCAAGTTTAGTGTACTCAATTGTTGCTTTGTTTCACCAGTAGGAAAAAAAAAAAAACACACACCCACCCACAAACTGTAGAGACAGAATATCTTGCTATTAAAGGGCCAAACTGAGATTTAGAAAATCTTTCTTCCTTTGCTATGGATATGGACTTCAGTCTGACTGTAGGCAAGTTGCTTAATCTTCCCCTGCGCTCGCTGTTCCTCGTGTATAAAGTGAGAATACTCCAAAGGACTGCTGTGATATGTTCATTGATGTTTGTAGAGTGTTCTGTTCTGTTCAAAGACAGAATAACTTTTCTCTTGCATTTTTGACAGTGCCCAGGAGCCACCAACGTGGTTTAGACCCTCACAGTGCATGTAATGAGAGGTCCTGGTGAACAACGAAAGAGTGAAATTACTATGATCAGTTTGTAAAGAGCAGGAGCCATCTAACATCAGATGTCTAGATGTCAGTTTGAAATAGGTCTTTGGTAACTGAAATCTTATTTGTCATTAGTTTGTTTGGGGGGGGGGGGGGGGGGTTTGATGACTTCACGTTACGTATCAATAATATGGAATTGAATTCTGTAGTTCACTCAAGTCCCAAATAGTTTGGGATTTTCTTTTCCAGATTCATGTAGTGGATGAATAGTCTATGAAAATCCCTTCTGGAGTTTGGAATGTTGCCTACTGTCTGCAGCTTTGTGGTGGAATACATCAAGGGTTTTTTTTAATTATGGAGTTCTTAAACAATGGCTGTATGTTGCATCGAAGAAAAACAGAATGCTCAGTCAACTTCAGACACTTTCTTCTTTTCAGCTTTTCTATCTATGCCTATCATTTTAACAAAGAAAATAATTTCATGGAAGGGTAGTTCAGATGCATGTTTTGTGTAATTTGCAAGTGTGGACTCTTGCACATAGTTACAGCTGACAGAGTACAGTCAATGGAGGAAAATGTCTCTTATCAACAGTTCCCTGCTCCCAAGAGCATTTCTTCTGTTCTCCACAATTTATGAGGTTGCTATGTCAAAGGTTTTTGTAGCATTCAGCTAGTCATGATGGAGTGCAAACCAATTTGAAATGAAAAATGGCTGGATGAGCTTTACTATGCAAAAATTAAACTCGAAATCAAATTTGCCAATTGAACAGGGAAAAATCTTTAACAAGAGTGGTTTTAGTGGCAGTACCTAGAGTGGCAAAGATTTTGCTTACATATCTGTATAAAATAGTCTGGGTTTTTTGGATGTGCGTTAGGAAGACTGTCATAAATACTATTACCTTTCTTATGATTGGTATTTGTGAGGAACGATCATGCTTGCTCTTGGAAAATATCCATTTGCTTTGAAGTAAGGTAATTAAAGGTGAATACAAGAATTCATGGAAAACTTGAGAAAGGTACTTTCAGTAATATGTTGTGTTCAGACGTATTAGCAAAAAGGAGGCTGTTGTTATTTCCTGTTCTTTTAGTCATTCATGTCTTATCAGGCAACTGACAAAAATGATTTACATTCAGTGCACGCATTGCTTCTCATATGTAGAAGAGAATTACAAGAATAGTTTAGTCTATTAATTTTCATTTTGGAATCTTCCCCACCAGCCCCCAGTGTAAGTGGAGCTTTTGGTCTGAGTGATGATGGATAGGGAGAAACGTACTGATTTTTCTCCTTCTCTTCCTCCCAGCCCTTTCTCAACAACATATAGAGTCAAGATGTTCTAGATCTTCCAATCCTACCTCTTATTCAGTTGGTCAAGATCACAATAAAAATCATGTAAGCCCTGAAGATTTTGGCTTCCCATCCATATGCATTGTAACGTGATGTTTATTGCAGTTCAGTGGAAATAACTTCCTACAATGGTAGAGAAATATAGCTGATGTTTTAGAAGCCATGCTACCTAGTATTTCACCTCTGGCTTTATATTTTAATGAAGCAAACTGCTTGTATCCTTTTGCAATGTGCAGTATCCTACATCATTTTGTTTCTGCTCTTCTCTTTCTTTCTCTTCGGGACTTCATGCATGCGAGACAGTGTCCCAGGCAGCTTGGATAGCCTCGCTGCCTGCACCTGCCATCGATGCTTTTCTTCTTTAGACCTACTTTTTCCCTACAGCCCTTCCTTTCTGCTTAGTTATCCCTCTGTCTTGTCTTAGTTTGTAAGGACTTTTGGATTGTGGTCTGAATTCGCAGGAATATAAAATGTTTTACAGTAGTAATTATGCCATGCAGTGTTTCCCAGCAAATGTCAAGCGCAGACAGACTCGCTCACATAAATCTGGCAGCATATAAAGAAGGCAAGTGGAATTGCATCCCAGTAGGTTGTTCTTGGTAAGCCAAACTGTTCACCTTTAGAAGTGCTACAAGCAAGCTCTGGGTTATGTGATTTAGTAGAGAGATACCAAAGGGACTTTGGAAGGAAGGGTTAAGTTTTATTTGCAATAAAACTGAAATCAGAGGTGGACCCAGTAAATCACATCCCTCTGATTTGAGGAGTAGGAGGAGAAATTATGTTCAAAAAAGTGGAGAACTTGCAGAATTAAGTCTGCTGTTTGGACTCAGAAGGTTATTCCATTAAGGCAGCTAGGACACAGAAAGCGTCCTTTGTTGCGTTCAGAGGTCTGGGTTTATGTTTAACCAGTCCCTGGGACAGGTACTTTCTCTGCCTTCATCTTCCTCCTCAAAAGTTTCCGTGTTCGTGTCGTCTTTGACACCATTTGCAGTATTTCCTTTCCTTCTCTGGTCTTTTTTCCATCTGTGCCATCTGAAAAAAAAAACAGATTGCATTGGGGTAGGGATATTGTGATTGTACCAGCCAGAGAAGGGAAAGAGCTCTCGCTAGATTTTTAACAGCAGCAGCTCAAGAGAAGGGGAGCCATTTGATGCTGTGTTTTAGCCCTTCTACGTTATATTTTACCCCTTCTGTACCCTTTTCTCCATATCATTAATTTTTGTGTTCTGTTGATCTTTTAGTGTGTATCACTCTTTATTTCCCCTCTGATCATATGTAATAAAAGAAAGGTAACGGGTGAAAACTGTATTATTGCAGCAACATATATTGTTGTACTGCAAAAACAATAAACGCATTTTTTTCTTTTGTAAGAGGAAGGGAAAACATACTTATACTGGAGGCCGGTGTTCCTCTAGGACTTCATTTAACTGTTGTCCATCTGAACTTGTATTATATACGTACTCAGCATCTCCCAGGTGTAGACGTATTTATTTTAAACTTCATACAGACTATGATGAGGGAAGCGGAACAAACAGTACAGAGTGAATCTGTGAGGAAAGGCAATCAACGTACATCATTTGCGTTTTGGCTTGTTGTTTTGCAGGACGTATTTTGGTGGATTTGGATTAATTTTTGCTATGGTGATTTACTGTTGGAGGAGAGGAAGAAATAGGCTCCAGAGTGTAGATGATCTTCGCCTGGGGAGCAGTGCAGAAGCATAATGGAATTTCCTGTGTGAGAGGTGCCTGAGAATTACAGTAAAAATGAGTGTTTATGGAAACAAAAGGGTAAGGAAGAAGGACACAGTAAGTGGTTAGGCTATGTGGGTAGAAATGAAAGAGTTATTAATGTCTGTAGAACTCAGATTAAAATTTCTAAACTTAATCTAGAGCAAGAGAAAAACAATTGAAAACTTGTAGTAAAGGGCTATATGGTCAGAGTGTCTTGAGGGGAAGGATTACAACAACAGCTGTGTTTTGTGTAGTGTGGAAGGGTCGTTGGATGTCAGTAATGTTACAGAAGTGTGGGCTGTAGAAGTAGGGAGCTGAGAAAAGACTAAAGAGAGTAACTTCAGGAAAATAGTGGGAGAAGACTAGTAAGGCTTTAGAAAAGCAGAATGCAATGTCAAGGGTGTGTTATGTGGTGGTGTTTGTTTTTTCATAGAATCATAGAATGGTTTGGGTTGGAAGGGACCTTAAAGATCATTTAGTTCCACCCCCCTGCCACAGGCAGGGACATCTTCCACTAGACCAGGTTGCTCAAAGCCCCATCCAACCTGGCCTTGAACACTGCCAGGGAGGGGGCAGCCACAGCCTCTCTGGGCAACCCCTTCCAGTGTCTCACCACCCTCACAGTATACAATTTCTTCCTCATATCTAATCTAAATCTACCCTCTTTCAGTTTAAAACCATTCCCCCTCATCCTATCACTACATGCCCTCGTAAAAAGTCCCTTTCCTGTAGCCCCTTCAGGTACTGGAAGGCTGCTCTAAGGTCTCCCCGGAGCCTTCTCTTTTCCAGGCTGAACAACCCCAACTCTCTCAGCCTGTCATCATAGGAGAGGTGCTCCAGCCCTCTCATCATCTTTGTGGCCCTCCTCTGGACTCACTCCAACAGCTCCATGTCCTTCTTATGTTGGGGGCCCCAGAGCTGGCCACACTACTCCAGGTGGGGTCTCATGAGAGCGGAGTAAAGGGACGGAATCACTTCCTTTGTCCTGCTGGCCACGCTGCTTTTGATGCAGCCCAGGGTACGTTTGGCCTTCCAGGCTGCAAGCGCACATTGCCAGCTCATGTTGAGCTTCTCATCAACCATCACCCCCAAGTCCTTCTCCTCAGGGCTGCTCTCAATCCATTCTCTGCCCAGCCTGTATTTGTGCTTGGGATTGCCCCGACCCACATGCAGGACCTTGCACTTGGCCTTGTTGAACTTCATGCGGTTCGCACAGGCCCAGCTCTCAAGCCTGTCCAGGTCCCTCTGGATGGCATCCCTTCCCTCCAGCGTGTCGACCGCACCACACAGCTTGGTGTCATCGGCAAACTTGCTGAGGGCACACTCAATCACACTGTTTTGGTCGGGTTTTTTTAAGTCATCATGGGTAAATGGATAGTGGGAGTCAGAACAAAGATAATCTCCTGCTGACAACTTTTTTTGACAAAGTGGATAGTATTAACTGGACAAGGAGACCTATCCTCTCTCTCCTGGCACGTTATATTTACCCTCTTCCTCAGCTCCGTTTCACTGGTCAAGCTCTGATGCTGTCACAGACTGATGACAAGTATAACCAGTTTCAGGGGAAAACTATTTTAGTCTGTTGATACCTTGTTAAGAAGTAAGACAGGCTCCTTTTCGTGAGCTAATGCTGAATTAGCAGAATGACTTTACTGTTACACTAAAAATAAAATTGTTTTCCACCATAAGTTTCTGCATCCTGATTATAATGTATTTATTTTTGGCAGGGTGGAGTGAAAAGCAGATTCACAAAGATCCAGCATTGACACCTGAAAGGTATGAGTTTCTGTCCCTGAACTTGGGAAGAAGTTTATTAACATCTATTTTTTCTCACCCCAGGCATTGAGTAGTAACTTTATCTGATTCACATTAGCTTTGGTCCTTATCCCTCTTAAGAATTCTGAGTCAGAGGGTAGTTTATTTCACATCCCCAGACAGTCTTTGACCTCTCTCCTGAGATTGCTAACTAGGGTGCCAGGCTAACAATCTGCTAAGTTTCCTGGGAGCTGGAGACACGATTACCTGCCCACCAGAACTTCTGGCCTCTTCTCAACAAATGAATTTTAAATTGTATGCTTTTAGAGCATAAAACCTCTTTGAGAAGAGAGGGTTTTGGTTGGGTTGGTTGGGGGGGTTTTCTTTTTTTTTTTTTTTCCCCTCTGGTCTTCCTTTGTTGCCCTGTTTGCCTTGCACCTCCCTGTCCAGTATGATTTGCTTCTACATTGATTTGGTAGTTGTGAGTCATCTTGTAGTTCTGTAATGTTGTTCAGGTACGTATGAGCCTGAACTGCTGTTGAATGAAATCACATTAACGTAGTCTACAATGAAGTTATTTTGGTATCGTTCACTGGTGGAATTTAAAACCACCTTCTTTAGCTTTATGACAGGATTCTTGTAGAGACTCTAAAAAAGAGAAGAAACAAAAAGTACAGTTTAGTAAGAATACAGGCAGTAAAATTTATCTTCAAGTCATTGACGATGTCTTATAGATTGATTCAGAAAAAGCTGGAGTGAGTTACTGGTTGTATATTGAGCTGGGAAATGACTCTTCCAGATACATCAAGGAAAGCTGGCTTTATGTAACGCAAAGGACATGGGTTGTGACCTGTCAGCCATGCTCAGATCTCTACTGTGGCAGATGAAGCTGGAAATAATACCTAGCCTGATCAGCTGAATCGATAGAGTTGTGGTTATGGATAATAACTATTAGATAATAACTTTATACTACGTGATACATAGTTTAAGCTACTTTGGTGGAGTTTCACATGTTTATTTGCTAGATTAATGACTTTTAGGTCTTTTGTTTTGTGATAATTTCCCTCTCTCTCCATACTTTGTCAGTAGACATTAAGTGAACAGGTTAAAACAGTAATTACAACTTTGAGATATTTCTGTGGGTTCCCCCCCGCCCCTGCAAAGCTGAGACAAGATTTACAGAGGGAAATTCACCACCTACCTCCCACTGCCTTTCATTGTTGCCACCAGCCAGTTTTGTTAGATGATGAATCGGTATCAGACTTCCAGCATATGGGAAACCATATCACCTGCTATGGTTGGTGTGTACTGAGGAATGTGAAAGCTGGAATAACTGATCTTGCACGTCTTGTTTGGAAGAGGAAAACCTTTTGCTGTATCCTGAATAATAGAAGAATATTCAAATTTTGAATGTGAACCAGTTTGCTTTTCGTAATCATGATGCTTAAACTGGTGATGTATTGCTGTTTTTCAGTATGGTAGATGTCCATCTGTCATGTGCCTCATTCTGCAACCTTACTATATGTTGCATCAATTAGATGCCTGTCTCGTACAAATCTGTGTGCGTGCATAATCTTGCCATTATTTTGTTGTGCTATTAAAATCCATAGATCTGCTTCGGTTAGTAAAAATAAACAAATAAAAAGAAAATACAAAGTTAAATGATATTTTAACATTTCTTAAAACTTCGTGATTTGACATTTCACATGTGTAAATATAACCACAGACAGTATTCTTTTTTTTTTAAATAAATAATATAGTACATATAGAGATTGGGTATTGGCAGCCATTCAGTGCTTCAAGGTAATCCACTGTTGTGGACTACTGAATTGATCAGAAGTACTCTATTCTTTGTGCTAGCTGTCATATTCATTTTTGTTGCTATATTGGTTAGTCATTTATTGCAGTTTCTCATTACCCCCTTTTCAAAGACAGCACACTTGCAATGGCTTATGTTAGACTCTGTGTGCTTCGGAAAGCTTTGGCTCTGCCTGTTAGAGCTCCCCAAAGAGGAATGGCATAGAATTGGGTTTTGGACGTTTCCTCCGTGGTGTCACAGTAAGAAAGAGACTAAAACCACCACTGCCTATTGACAGCAGCCTGGCACATCCCTGCTGCTTGAGAAGTGGGGGATTTGATCCAAAATTCAGAACCAGCAGAAACCCCGTGCTCCTGCAGGTTATGTATGTAAAGACTGTGAACTTGTATTTAACAGGGAAAAAAACCAAGCAACTGCTGCTGACTTGTTTGGTTGTGATGATGAAAGAAAGTTTTTATAGTGTAAGCATGACAGAAGACCTAACGTGGTACTGAATGAACAGTTATTCACTGTAGTATAGCTCAATTGAAGTAAAAGCTTTTTCACGCATTAGAGTTTTCATGCGTTAGTAAACTTAAATAAGCTATATGACTCCCAAATAGGCTTGGTTTAGGGTTTGAAGTGTTAGGTAGCTGTACTGCTAATAAACTAATGTGTTTCTTAAAAATGTTTTTGGTTCTGAAATGTCTTATATACATGTTTTCATGTGTGTTTGTTTCTCAGACTAAGTTGCTGATTTGTTTGCGGATGTTGAATGAATGAGAAGCTTTCTCAGCATTTCACAGAGTAGGAAGAACAGAAATTCCACTAAAAAAAACCTCCAAAAAACAAACCTCCACTTTTCTCCTGTTTTGCTGAAAGGGTTTAGAAAAAAGAGGGACTAAGGAAGAGCAGAATTGTATTGCCCTGAGGTCTACAACTTAACTCAATTTGATCTTAAACCAGTGACTGTTTTAAGATCTGGTGAATCACTATCAGGGCTAAAAACACCTATACCATTGTGCTGAGAAGCTCGCATCCCAGGCTTCAGGAGTGATTTGTATCTGGCTCTAGTAGCTCAGGCGATGCTATAGCTTAAAAGGGTGACAATCTAATTCTTGTCAAGGATGCTTGCAAGAAGGAGGCATGTTTTTAAACTTGCTCCTTTTTTTTTGTCTTTTTCATTTAAGGCCTTTTCATTACTAGCTGAGCCAACCCAATCACACAGGTAGAGTGCTGCAAGTGTAATACCTATACAAAAATTAAATGGAGAAAAATCAGTAAACAAACATTGAAGCACAGCTGAAACAAGATGCAGGAGAGTGTGTGATGGCATGAAGGTTTTACTGGCGATGTCTGAGATGCCCACATACAAGTGAGTTACGCAGGTCACCCCAAATGGGTTCCAATAAAATCTTTATACCAACACGAACGGTCCTATTTATAGACATAGCTCTCTGTCTAAATATAAACTGCTCCCAGTCATGTCTAGATTAACATCAGAGCTGTGCTGGTGTTGAAAGTGGGGGTTCAGAAGTAAGAGCACAAGCCACACTTTTCTTTAAACTACTGCTTATTATAACGAGCACCTAAACATTGTGGCAGCGGTATGCCTTTGAATGTTGTATGATGTTGTGTTGCCCAAGACACCTTTTCTTCCTCTTGTTTAAGCGTCAGAAGGTACGTCTGGTGGACGTGACCTGTAAGCTAAATTCTCTTCAGCATGTGTTTAAAGCTTTGAGAATGTATCGGTGGGTGAGTGGATGGATGGATAGATCAGTAAATGACTTTCATTGCTATTTTCAGCAGCTGAGTTTTAATGAGTCTTTCAACTGTTGCTGCTGTGTTTGTCTGCTCGCTTACTCAGTGTTCAGCATTGAAGAAGCTTTCTAGGAGGTAAATGTCCTGATTGCAGAAGAGGTTAGTTTGATTGTGTTCTGCACAGATGTTGTGTTGAGTTCTTTTTTTTAATTGAGAAATATATGCTGTGCACACAGATAATTAGGATAGATAAGCGAGTGTTGTGTTTGGAAGTGCACATCCAAATATACAATTGCTATATTAAGATTAAGTTAACTCAGACTGCATGAAGTTATAAATTGAGGTCCTGATGCTCTAGCAGTGGGCTTACTGTCATGTCCTATATTTGTGAGTGGGTTCTCCTTTTGCATTTGTGATTTAATATGTATCAGCACATAGCTGAATACAGCCAGAAGGATGGCAAAAAGTGTCTTCCACTTACTTTTCATTTAACATAGGAGTTCTTCCTTAGTTTACTTGATATGCTGCCTAACATCTCTTGTCAAAATAAATAAGCACAGGGCAGCTGCTCGTAAAGGTAGGGAATACTTAAAACATGTAATGTACCACTGTGAAGAAAATGTAGTGGCATTTCTGGTAAGTGTACTAAAAAAAAAATATATCCAGGAGCTTTGATCAAATGCCAGCTCTTACATCAGTCCTCTTTGTAATCTTTCTGCCGATCTGTGACCTTGACCTTGTGTTTGTGTTTGTATGTCAAATCTATTTTAGGGATGGACAAACTAAGTTCAGTTTAATAGGATTCATACTGCGGCTTCACAGGACACCTCAGTAAAATATAAAAATTAAAATATTTGAATCAATTATTCTATTTCCAGTCACCATTTCAGATTTCAGAGGGCTTGAATACATTGGCAAATTTTGTTTTTTAATTCTGTTTAGGAGATGCTTCTTAAAAAGGCATCTTTATCTCACCGATGAACTCTTCCAAATTCAGCACAGACATTCTGCCTGGAAGTGGGGTTTCCTCTTGGAGAACCTCACCGGTGACAATGCTTTCAGTTGGCGTAAGCGCGGTTTGTCACTGAAAGGAGTAGTCGCTGTTCTTTATCCTTCCTCCTGCCACTCTTGTAGTCATGTGTTTCCACTTGGAGAACTGTGAAACAACCACTCGGCAGTATGTTCGGGGTTTCTTTTGATGGCGATGAGGTCCTTAGTCTGACTTGCCTTGTAGGAGCTTTCTGTAGGGATGTTTGTGTCAATGCCGGGAAGGTGGCAGGCACAGGCGGCTGCAGATCTGTAGAGCAAGACAAGGCTACACATTTTGGCAGCAGCTTCACACATAAATAAGACAAAAATTCTTGTGGAACCATGTTTTTGTATACATTTAGATGTGCAGCTTCTGAGCTAGTTTATTTTATCTATTACCAGTGTTGTTGTTCATGGCGACTGAGATGGCCTTTTTTTCCTAGAGATCGCAATGGAGCGCACTAGCAGCCAGTCAGTCTCTGATGGGCTGGTGCCGCTTGCGTTCAGCAGGGATCTTGAGCCCAGGCTTAATTTTAGACATATGCTAACGTGGCAGTGAAGTTGGTTGGTGTAACTGACACTTTGGGCATATGGCTTTATAAAGGCTTAGTGAGGCGGTTGGTTTGACAGGCACTGTGAAAGATGGTCCCAAATTAGCTAATACTTACGTGCAAGTATGGAGTAATAGATTAATTTCTCATAGGTGTTTTATTTTTGGGGCAATGTTGTTATACATAGAAAATGACACACTTTCTTCAGAAATCAATCACATCTGTGTTGTTTTGGTTTATGCAGTTTATAAATGGGCATGAGCACCTGTTTCAACTTTCTTGACATTAATGCAACAAGCGGTAACAATAAATAGTCTTTTCTTGCTCTTTTGCAATTATTTCTTCATGCAGCACTCATGACAGACAGATATAAAACGTATTATTTCCCCAACTTTGGAACGGCATATTATCTTTCTTCTTAAAATGCTTGTCACTTTTACCAACATAAAATTTGAGAAATTACTTCGAAGTGTATGCCCTTATATTGAGGGTTAGTTAAACACTTCCCCTTGCCAGCAATCTGCTGTTCCTGCCATGGCTTTGTGGCAGTGAACATAGTTTTCATTTCAGCTAAGTCAGTATTTAATTGTTCTGATTTGACTCATGACTAAGGTTTGAGTTGCAGCCCAGTTCCTAATGTTTGAAGGTATTACTAACTAACCAACTGATCATCTTTGTATACATCTGTATGACTTAAAAGGCTTTTAGTATTTTACTTGGGGATTTATGTTATGAATGTTTTCAGATTAAGTCTGGCATAGTGGTAAAATGAGGACTTTCTGTGATATTCTTTACAGGATGTTGTTGGCCTCTTCTCTCCAGGTTTCACTAATGTTGGTTCTTATGTTGTATCTTTAATTCCACTTGGTTTTATTGCTGCTTTGGAGAAAAAAAAACAACAACATTTTTTTATTGTAATTGAACTAATAGAGACCTTCTTGCTAATGCAAATTTTTTCTTTCCCACTTAACTAAAATTATATGAGCCTTTTCTGTGTCCGTAGCCTTTAGAAATATATCTACAATAAACTGAAATCTCCCATTACAATAGAAACTATGTTGTCCTTCCACTGACTTGAAAAAAAAAAAAAAAACAACCAAATCACCTGGGTCTTTAACATAGATTTATGGGGTTTTGCATATAATTGAATACGATGTGACTGTGGTCCTATACTTCACCTTGCTGTGGAATTACTGTGTATTTGTGTTCAGTTAGCTGAAACCTATTCTGTTGAAAAGTCTAGAAAATGGCTCTCATTCGTAACTAACCATGAGATGCTTGGTCCCAAGTGGAACACAACTGCTACTGTCAATAAAAGCTGTGCATTACTTTTTAGTGCTTTGTTGCAGTTTGGCCTCTGTGAAACCAATTCTTGGTTAAAATAACATAAAGTGATTTATATGACAAGTCACCTAACATGTACAGTTATTCCAACAAATCCAAGAAATACACAATTTTATTGTAGTAATGTCAATAAAGGCCTGTATCTTTAGATCCCTCCCAACAAGAAGAAGGTCAGAGTTGTGTGGAAATGCATTATCTGCATGCATTGATTGTAACTCAGAAGCATGATTGTCCAGAAGAGGACATTGATTTCTTCACTGCATACTAATAAAGTTTCATTCTTGGGGAGCTGATGTAGAGTTAAATGCATAATCATTTGTAGGTGTAGGTGTTGGAGGGAATGGGAATCTGGTTGTTAGTTTCCTTTTAATTGCTTATTTATAGGCAAATGGTTTACGAAGATTGGAAAGATGCATCCTCTGTCCATTCTGTTGTACCTACCAGTACATAATCCACCCCTCTATCCTGAAAACAGGTCTTGGTATATATTTTTGTGCCTGTTTGCTCTTGGTCCCTTGAATAAGAAGACTCAAATAACCAAAAGCCTTTCTGCCCACATTACTTCTGAGCTTTGATCAACACATGACCCAGATTAGTTGAGATTTAGTGATACGTGCTATTTCTGGATTCCTGTCCTTATTCGGGATGGGGTGTAACTTTTCTGCCTTATCACTTAGTTTCTGCCCGTTTTGTCTTCAGTAGCAGAAGATCATTGAGCAGTGACTCATGAGGCAGTTTTAGATGTCAAATACTCGATTCCTTCACAGGTGGCATTTGTAGGTTGAACTGTCTATTCCTCTTCATACTGCAGCTAGCGAAGAGTTGGCAGAGAGTGTGTTTTGAAGTTCATGTCTGAGTGTTAGCAGATCCTGATTAAGAAATGAACTCGAAGATGCCCTTTACAGTACATTACAGAGCAAAATAGAAATGTTCCTCCAGTAGTATTTGTAAGAACAAATATATGTGCATGGGTCTGTGATAAGGAATTGACTGAAATTGCCATGAACCACTCGGTTACAGGGCTAAATCGTAAGTTATATGAACAGGGTGGGGTTTTCCACGTCTAAAAGTGATTATTTCTGTGATGCTCAATTCTTTTACTTGTTAGAATAATAAATACTAATTTAAGGTAGGCTGACATTAGCTATTGTTTGAAGAATGCCAAAAGCATGAGAAATGGCCACACATGTGATTCATCTCTAAACTTAGCAGAACTTCTTAGCCGGAGGTTTTGACGTGAGGGCCAGATTTGGATTAAGCTGTGTACAGTGCTTGAGTGTACTTGTAAACCTTGAGAGCTGCTACTAAGGCTTTCACAAACTCAGCTTTTATGGCACTTGTGTCTGTCCCCCATTTCCCCTCCCCATATACTTACTTCAGCTGTTCTGGGGATTTGCTAGGTTTTGAGGTGTTGTTGGGTGAGGGATTTTTTTGTTGTTTGGATGGGGTTTGGTTTTTTCCTTTTTTTTTTTTTTATTTTATTTGTCCCATCCTTACTGTTAGGTTTGTGAAGTAAGCTTCAAAAAACACGAGTCACATGTAACTTAGGCAGAAATGTCTGCCTGTGGCCTTGTGTGAGCTGTGCGCTGCTTTCTGGAAGAGGTAGCTGAGATGTGTTAGGTGCCAGCATTGGACAAGTTGCGGCAGACCAGCGCTGTGTGGAAGTACCCTGCTTCGCAGGGCAGGATAACCTCCGTGGGGTCCCTTGCCACCGGGCTAGTCTTACTCTGGCACCTGAGCTGTCTTGGCTCTCCCCCGTATGCGTCAGTCTGCAGCGCAGACATACCTTTTTCTCCAAGCGTTGCTGCTCTTGGGTTGCTGTTGTTCATGCTTGTGCTGTCCCTGCTTGGGGGAGAGATATGGGTCAGAGCTGGATGGGCGTTTCTTTGCAATATGCTTCCCCACGGTTGGGTAAAAGCAGCGATGTTAGGAAAAATTCCTTCACGGAAAGGGTTATCAAACATTGGAACAGGCTACCCAGGGAAGTGGTGGAGTCACCATCCCTGGAGGTATTCAAAAGACAAGTAGATGTGGTGCTTAGGGATATGGTTTAGTGGTGGACTTGGCAGTGTTAGGTTAATGGTTGGACTCGATGATCTTAAAGGTCTTTTCCAACCGAAACGATTCTATGGTTCTGTGTAGCCAGCACCACTCAGGCTTTTTTGGTCCTTCACGTGAAAATGCTTTGCCGCCGAGTTTGAGGCGTTCTGACTTCTGTGTCTCTCCTCGTGTGGGCACAGACGTGCGCAGCCTGCCGTGCCACCTCCCTGAAAGGCGCTCTGCATAAATATGAAAATCTCCCTGACATTTCCACACCTCATTTAAGCAGACAGTGGAAATATTATATTCCCCCTTGATACATATGACGTATCGTCCCAAAGCTTCTGGTTGCCGTGAGGTGGTATTGCGTGGTCTGGGTGAGTCACAGATTCCCGGACTGTGGAGAATCCCATGTGAAATCTTAGGAGCGGAGGGACGCAGAGATGAGGTGTCTGAATCCCCCTTTCCACACCCCAGAGGGAATATGTAGGAACAGCCTCCCCTTCGTTATGTGCCTCTGGGGCCACGGTAAGTGATGACAGTAATTAGCATTTACATTTTAGCAGTCTCTTAAAAGCCCAAGTAAATCTAAGTAGTCTCTACCACCAGAACAGTTGGGGTTTTTTCTTCCCCACTCATTTGTTGGTTTGCTAACATTTCAGTCCAGTGGTCTGTCAAATCTTATTCTCACAGGAAAAACTGCTTCTTGTGTCTGCTTTGCTGTTGGCTCTGTGTTCCTGTCAGTTCTGTGTGACTTAAGACCTCTCAGTTAGTTTTTGCATCTCTTTGAGCTGTTGCATCAACTGTTATGGAATCGGTTTTCTGCAGTATTTTTCAAAATCCAACCATTTAAGCTGCTAAAATCATCAGAACGTTTTGATTGCGCTGGTTTGGGTCCGTTCCCTTCCACTTACTACCCCCTTTTACCCCTCTAATACTGAAAAAAACCCAACACCTCTTTCTGTTGTCTAAAACTTCTCTTCAGAAAAGACAGTAAGGTCAGGGCTGTGTTTGGCAGTACTCAGCTTAACAAAACAGTAGGGAAAAGGCTTTTCCATTTCGTATCCTTGCATGGGATGGAGCCATGAAGCCGTGGCCCTGGCTAACCCCGCCATTACCCAAGGGGGTGTGTGATAGAGCCGGCGACGCTGCTGTGTGCTGCAGGAGGGGCAGCAGGACCACGCCAGCCTGGAGGGAACCCCCCTGCCCGGGGTGGGGGACACCGGCTTCCCTGGCAGGGTCAGGGCCTCGGGAGCCCCTCCAGAAATCCTGGCAGCAGGGGGGCCTCCTGCTGCTGCTGCTGCAACACGATTCCCCGCCGGCCCTCTCCTGACCCAGCCGTTCAAAAGCGACAGGCTGTCCTTTCCATGTTTGAGATGTCTGTCGGAGTCAGCCAGTAGGCCTAACGAAGGAGTGAACAACATGCCAAGCTCCTGGGAAGAAGCCTGGTTTTGCTTTCTCAAAGTGGTATCCTATGACTGTAGGAGAGGAGCTTGAATTTTTTTTTTTTTAATTCATTTAGTGTAAAAAAGGCTTGTTGATTCCCAAGTTCTTTAGAGTGCAACAATGGAAGAATTCACCTGTTTATTGCTGAATTTTGCTCCATCATCTGATCACTTTTGTGTTGGTTTTGTTTTTTTTTTTTTTTGTCTTTTTCTAAGTTACATTTGCAAAGGGAACCTTCAAAATGTCTTGACAGCCTGAATCAAAATTGTGAAGAGGTCTCAGCTGCTCCATTCATCTCAGTAGATTTCTGGCATGAAGCAGGGATTTAGCAAAGCACTTAAAATACTTGATTTCCTTAAAGCACGGGCTTAAGTGCTGTTGAAGTACCTGCACATTTGTGCAGCTTTGTGGATTTGGTACAGAGGGTTGTTGAATCAGGCCCGTTTCGCTACTTAAAACCTTAGTAAAAAGCATCAACTGAAGTGCTTGTACCACACCACTCAGAATACATCCTTCCTGCCCGCTAAAATCAAAGAAGTACGAATTGAGCTTAATAACAAAATAATTCTGGGACAGCTAGTCTCATTTTCCACACTCATCTTTAGTTCACTGCAAGAATCTGTTGCAATTGCCAGTGCATCTAGGAATTTTTCTGGAGACCTTAATTTCATTGCGCTCTGCAGCATTTCCCTGCAGGCAGCTGTAAGGATGGGGAATTATTTAAAATCCTATGTTTTAGGTACTTAGTGCTATTCCTGGAGCTGTTGAGCAACACACAGCCTTTAATATATTTATCCTCTGTTATCTTTCTGAAGTTTGCATCTGTTATTACTCCATCTGGGAAAACAGGGTACAGAAAAGTAAAACCAGAAGTCAGACAGCCTGTCTGCAGCACAGCGAGTAATTGGAGCCCTAGATCCCAAGCTGCCACTGTAATCACTGTACTGCATTCCTCAAATCTGTAATAATTAAAATGACTGTCTGAGCCATTGGTTGATGTGGTGGGCTGTAGCCTTTACATTTGGGAATATGAGAACGGGAAGGCAGTGAGCTAGTGAGAGACTTTTTCTGGCTCTTCCAGTAGTTTCTAACCGTTAGAACACTGACTTTATTAAAAAACTAAAGATGTTAATTTCACAGACCAGTTTGATTTCAGCTCTACGAATTCATTTGATTCATCTCAACTTAAAAATGGAACATAAAATTGCTACAGGAATTTAACAGTCATTAAAGAACTCTGAAATGCAGTTAATAAAAATGTTTTATCTGTGTATATGTATACACCTCAACCTCTGTTAATCATTCTAACAATGTGAATGAGTTTGGATAATCTCTCTTTTAATAAGTGTTCATGTGAGTGATCTGCTAGCCATTGCCAATTTCCTAAATGAATACATTAATAGGTTCTGTAAGATTTTTTTCATAAATTCTTGAATTAAGACTACAGAAGAAGACACCTTGATAATATCAAGTTTTATGAGTTATCTCCATTAGATTGTGTAGCCCTCCTACTTGAATAATATCAGTCTAGTGTTAATTTACTGTGGCTCTCTGTTCCATTTAGCAAAGGGATTTAACTAGAAATACTAGTCTGGGATATTGGAAAAATGTCTTATGGATGTCATTTTGCTAGTTTAAACTGTGAGTTGTTCTTAATTTCTTAAATGGCAGCAGCTGAATATCTATTGAGTTAACGAGGAGGCTGCTGTATGTTTAGAGTCTCCAATTAGGTTTTACAGTTGAGGCATTTGTTAATTCAGAGAATTCTTTAAAAATAAATATATATTCAGGAGTAAAAAGCCATTGGCTCAGATGTTGTGGTTTAACCTATTAAAGATGTGTTCTCAAATTTTATTATCTTTTGCAGCAGTAATACTTTATGGTAAGCAAAGGATCTTAAAGTTTATTGTTCTTTTGAAATTTTTGTGATGGCTAAGTATATCTGTAGTTTGCAAGCAAAGATAACTCCAACAACTGCAAAAGTAGAATTAATATTCTCGACATACACAGTTCAGTATACATTTTTATATTCTCTTATCTTCCCTATTCTGCCCACAGTTTCTCCCTAGGCATATTTTAAAAGGCTGTAGGACTGATTTCCCATGGTGTGCTCCACTTGGGGACCATCTCCCCAGGTTACAGCGTTTGTGCTGCAAATCCTGCTGCTGCTTTAGTTCTGTCTAGGTAAACAGGGCTTAATGAGCTGTGGTCCCTGCGTGTTCACGGAGGTTCTGAAAATAGTCTTTGCAAAACAAGTGTTTTATTTATTTGTTAGGATACAGAGATCTGGGAGAAGATAGTTGAAACAACAAAAAACAGTGCATATATAGTAGTTACGTGGTCAAGAAAGCACGTCAACTTTAATTTATCAATTGATTTGTGTCACAATAGCTTAAGTATAATTTTTAAGCCTAGAGATTCATAGATATTACAGGTTAATGTTAGAGGCTCATTGCAATAAGGTTACTTCAGCTCTTACTGGGAAATATGAGGTGTGTTGCTGTAGGGCTTCTCCTTTCTCTTCCTTCCGCATTAGTTCTTTACATTCTTTTTTTTCTTTCCTCTGTTCTGGCAACTTCTGAAATAATATTTAATAGTGAGAAAAATTATTAACATTTCAGTAGGTCCAGGGAAATTCTCCAATATGGTCTATATGTTTTTAAAAGTTTGCTGAATGGTTGCCTTAGTGTCCAGCTAAACATGAATTTCCGAAGCTGGTTCAGTTTCCACATGACCACGCTTCAGATAGTGGAAGAAACGCGTACAAGCTTCAGAACTCGCTGGAAATGCTTTGTTAGAGATTGCCTTCAAAGCCTGAAATTTACTACCTAGTTTTCCATTACAAATAAGGTGTAGGTTTAGAGACTTTTTTTTAAAATGTAATTTCAGCTCTTGACAGATGACTTCATCACATTTGTGTATTGTACGTTAGGTCATGTAAGGTTTTATAACGCTGTAATACCTGTTGCAGCACTAGATCAGAGCGGGCTCTTCAGAAGGATCACGGATGTCCCATTCCTTATGTGTTCAGTGCTTTTCAGATTCTGTCCTCTTTAATGAAGGCTCCTTTTCATCAACCCAATTTCTGTAAAGTTATCAATATTTCATTAGCACTGAGTAATTTAAAAAAAAAAGTGGCAAA
This sequence comes from Nyctibius grandis, assembly GCF_013368605.1. Classification (NCBI taxonomy): domain Eukaryota; kingdom Metazoa; phylum Chordata; class Aves; order Nyctibiiformes; family Nyctibiidae; genus Nyctibius; species Nyctibius grandis. The sequence continues at coordinate 12,225,116 of NC_090659.1, read as the reverse complement.
ACACTTCTTACAGTAGTTCTTACAGTACAGTAAACTGTACTGGCTACAAGTGTTGTCTCCTGCAACAGGCTTTTTGAGTACCCCAGGGATTTGCATAAATGCATTGTCTTAATTACCCAGAGCTGTAATGAGTAAAGTTTTACTGAATATTGACTTAATGGTGCATTTGTTTGGGACTTTATCTTAAAGGTGACCTGTAAGGCTTGCTTTTATCAGATACTAAGAAATCTTGAAAAAAATCTCAATTTTATTCTCTTAAACACAAAACACAGGGTATCAAGTGCTACTCACTCATTTTTTTAAGAACAGCATGCTGTCAGCTTAGTTCCCTTTTGAAATATGAAAATGTGGCTGCAGATAAACAGGTTATTTCTGGAAGCTGGAAAACTATTTTTCCAGATAAAGTGCATTCCCAAATATTTGAGGAAATAAGTATAGCCGTATTGATGTTGCAGTTGCTGGATATTTGATGTGTTCATTGGAAACCTTGATTTTTCAAGGATTTGTTATTTCTCATTTTAGTCTATTTTGGGTTGAAACTCTGCAAAAGCCCACCCAGAGGTGCACAGGTTTTTGAGGGAACAGTAAGATGATCAGAAATTTTTAATTAGATGAATCAACATTTAAGTTGTAGTTACATATTTGAACAAACATTGTCTCTTCTACAGGTAACTACATAAATGCTGGTTAATGTAGACGTGTATTTCTGAGAAGCGCTGAGACCCCAGCAATAGCTACCAACTTTCGTTTTGATATTTAGACATATGGATATACACATTTACACTGCAATGCATTGCTGGCTTGTTTGGTTGTTGTTGGTTTGCCTTTTTTTTTTTTTTGAGATAGCTCAGTTTTAGAGTTTCTCTAAATGACTTAAAATCTAGTAAAGGGAGTATTTGCACGGGGGATGTATGGGCTGTTAACAGTACAGCTACTCAGTTGTTCTTCTGATTCTTTACTTTTTTCAGATCTGATATTTTTCTGACTTCTAGTTGCCTGTAGCTTTTGAATTAAAAAATAGCCTCTGGGAAATCAATCATAAAATATTCATTCACTTTAAGGAGGCAAGGATTTCATCTGTGTACATCCTTTTTAAACTTGTAAACACAAGTTTCCAATTGGCTTTTAGTCTGTGAAAGCAAATTGCAGAGTTAGGTATGTGGAAAGGCACTTAGCTTTGCTCATGTTGAATATTTATGCCAGTTTAGAACTGAACAAGTGAAGGAGTAGGCATGTGTGGTGTAATGATCTCAATATTGAACCGTGTTGACTGTCTGAACTGTTCGTGCTGTCATTGACCAGTAACATAACTAAAACAGAAGACACACATCTAGCATAAGCACCATTGTTGTGCTTTTTAAAACAGCTTTTTATAGCCCACTGCCTCATCCAAGGAAGCACTGAGTAGAGATATTCTACACTCTGTGGAAATAACAAGACTTCAAGGAAGACATGTTTTTTTTGCCGTTACATGTTTAATAATAAAAAGAATGTAAAGGTAAAAATCTTCTGGCGAAGGGAGGATTTTTACATCAGGATTTATATTAGGAACATAAGCACCCTTTTCACCACTTCTATCACATGACTCTTCTAATGACTTGTGGTAGTTGGGAGTAGTAAGAACAACAGATTTGCTCCCTGTTGTGCTATCGTACTAGATTTTGCATTACTAGATAGTCCCGGGCAGCAGTGGCAACTTGGTTTCTACTTTTAGTGGTATCATCTACCTGCCAAACCAAAATGTACTCATTTATGATGCTACCTATTCTGTTACTTGAAAACGGATTCAGCATGAACCTAAACATTGACGTTAGGCATGCCTTTTCCCATTAATTCTCTTTTAGAGTGATAGTCTGCATGTCCTGTGTATTTATATAGTAAGAAATATATATAATTTATATAATAATAAGAAAGGTTGATGCAACTGTGAAGTAAAATCAAATGTAATCTTTTAAAAACTATATTTAGAGTGCTTTAAGATTTTCCTTTCATGGTTGCTGTTGCTTGTTTTGAGCTCTAGGATAGAGAAATTCAATGAACGCTTGTAGTAGCTATGCTTATGATAGTTAAGCTTAATCTCAGAATTGTTTTCACAAAGTTCTTTAAATTAGTTACTATGTACTTTGTCCGTTACTTGACTTTAATTTCTTCTGGAATGTGGTACTTGCTTAAATACCCTGAATCTCTGTCTAAGACAATAAGTTTAAAAAAAAAAAAAGTCTTATGCAATTGGATCTTATACTAAATATTTTCTTTCTTGACCACTTGTTTTTTTGTTTTGTTTTGTTTTTGTTTTGTTTTTTTCACTTAGGAATTTTATGTGCTTGGTGGAGATGGAAAAAGATGAAAAACAAGCTGGCTTCCTGGAGAAACAAGGCGGCAAATACTTAATGGAACTTTATTACTGTGGAACCGTGTTTTGAGTGCTTCTAGACATCTTTCATAAATATTCTAGATATCGGCAGATTAATATGATTGGAAACCTGGCTCATCAAACAATATACACTGGAAGAAGCCTGCTTGGAATATGACATTTTTTATTGTTTCTGAAAGTCTGTGAGAAAGCTTTATAGACATCTACCTATTATTTCTTAACTCTGCATCTCAATTCAGCTACAGCAAAACTAGTCTTTGAAGTGAACAGAACCAGAGCCCTTTTGGAAACTTTTATTGAACATGACTCATGGAGAAGAGCTTGGCTCTGAGATGCACCAAGATTCTGTTGTTCTAACTTACCTAGAGGGATTACTAATGCATCAAGCAGCAGGAGGCTCAGGTACTGCAGTTGACAAAAAGTCTACTGGGCGTAGTGGAGAGGATCAAAACTTTAAGATTTCTGGAAATATATTTCCCAGCTGTCAAAGTAATGGTCCAGTTCTTAACACAAATACATATCAGGGATCTGGCATGCTGCACCTCAAAAAAGCAAGACTGTTGCAGTCTTCTGAAGACTGGAATGCAGCAAAGAGAAGGCGGTTGTCTGATTCCATTGTGGATTTAGATGGAAAAAAGGAAGCTTTATTAGCTGGCGTGGTTGAAAATGTGCCTAAAGGCAAACAGGATAGCACATTACTTGCCTCTTTGCTTCAGTCATTCAGCTCTAGGCTGCAGAGTGTTGCTCTGTCACAGCAGATTAGGCAGAGCCTTAAGGAGCAAGGGTATTCCCTTAGCCATGATTCTTTACAAGTGGAGAAAGATTTAAGGTGCTATGGCGTTGCATCCAGTCACCTGAAGACTCTACTGAAGAAGAGCAAAGCAAAAGATCAGAAGCTGGACAACAGCCTGCCTGATATAACAAAGAACTTGCCCAAAGAGAGGTTTATAGAATCTCCTCATGCTGTGCAGAGCGGACCTAAGGTGATAAATGAGCCACTGTCATGTGCTGCAAGATTACAAGCTGTTGCAAGCATGGTAGAGAAACGATCTAGTCCTGCTGCTTCACCGAAGCCCAGCGTAGCATGCAGCCAGCTAGCTTTACTCCTTTCAAGTGAAGCTCACTTGCAGCAGTACTCCAGGGAACATGCTTTAAAAGCACAAAATGCAAATCAAATAGCAAGTGAGAGACTTGCAGCTATGGCCAGATTGCAAGAAAGCGCTCAGAAAGATACTGGCCAATTCGGTGTAGCAAAAGGAATGACAAGCCATCTCAATGGTCAAACAGGATCATCAACCAAACCAGTATCTAGCAAAAGCAATATGGCACCATTTCAGAGTTCGGTGGGAATCATGCATTCACCTCCCAAAAGCGTTGGATACAAAAGTACTTTGGAAAGGAGTAACCTGAAAACCTCTCCCAGCAACAGTTTACTCTTGCATCTGCTGAAAAGCCAGAATACCACCAAACATGTAAAAGGGCATGAACAGAGTGAGAGAGGCAGCATTTTTGAAGACAGCAGCACACCAACAACTGTAGATGAGTATTCAGACAACAATCCTAGTTTTACGGAAGATGACAGCAGTGATGATGAAAGCTCCCATTCTAACTGTCTTCCTATAGATCTATCCTTTAAACAGAGGACAGATAAACCAGATGCAGGTCCACCTGCATCGCTGGATAACCTGACTCAGTCTTTGCTTCATAACTGGGATCCAAAAGTTTCCTATCCAGAGAACAAGGAAGACAAAGACACTCCAAAAGCTTCTAAGCTGAATCCTCATCAGAAAGTAACACTGCTTCAGCTGTTACTTGGGCATAAGAGTGAAGAAAAGTTAGACAAGAGCAATGACCCTCAGGGACCACACAGTGCAGCTGATGTGGCAAAATTCACTGTACAGACTGGTAAAAGGACTCCTGTAACTGATAGTCCCAGTGCAAATCGAATTACTCCGTTAAGCACTCCGCCTTTGCTGGCTTCTACAAAAGCAGACTCTCCTATAAATCTGTCGCACCAATCGTTAGCCATCAAGCGTAGCTCGCCACCATATGCCTGCAGCATCCAGCCTGACAGGCTGGTGAATCCTGCATCTAAACATTTGATAGACCTTTCTAAAAGCAAAGAAATTCAAGGAGCCAAGCTGAGCAGGAACGATAGTCCCCAGAACTCTTCAGCTTTCAGTGCCAGCAAACTGTTGCAGAACCTTGCTCAGTGCGGCATGCAGACTTCCATGTCTGGTGAAGAACAAAGAGCTAGCAAACAGCTGCTAGCAGGGAACACAGATAAACCTGTAGGCTTGATTGATAGATTGAACAGTCCTGTGCTTACAAATAAATTGAGTGTGCATGAAGAAAATAACAAAATATTCAGTTGTCAGCCTGCACCCACTGAACAAGGACTTCCAGGTTCGGAAATAGAAAATCTCCTTGAAAGGCGCACTGTCCTTCAGCTGCTTCTGGGAACTCCCAATAAAGGTAAAAGTGAAAAGAAAGAGAGGATGCTTTTAAGAGATGAAAGTTCTCAAGAACAGACAGATAAGGCTTTGAATGAGCAAATATTGACAGTGAAAATAAAAACTGAACCATCTGAAGAATCAGATGTTCCTTATAATTCAAATGCACAACAAGTAAGAGTGTGCAAGGGTAACAAATTTCAGGGATTTGTTCATTCACTGCAGAGAAACACAGCTGCTTCTCCAGCATCTGAGGAGTTGAAATCTGAGCCTCTTTCGCCTCAAGATTTCTCTTTTTCCAAAAATGGCTTGCTAAGTAGGTTGCTGAGACAGAATCAAGACGGTTACCCTGCAGATGAGCTGGACAGAAGTCACCGAAACAATGAGCTGACACACCTTGAATCAAAGAGTCTTTGCACAGTACCGAAGAAGAGAAAGCTTCATGCTGGGCCTTTGGAAAGTCCATTAAAAAAGATGAAAAGTAGTGTGTCTGATGCTGCAAACAATCACCCTTCTCCTACAGAGGCACTGTATGGGCCTTTGCTTAGCCAGCAAGAACTGAAATTCAGCAGAAGTGATGCTGAATTTAAATATGGTGTAAGTCATGGTTCAAATAATGAAAGTGAAAACAGGAGTTGGTCTAGAGATAGTAAAGGCTTTAATGTGTTGAAACAGCTGCTTCTCTCAGAAAACTGTGAGAGAGATCTGTCACAACATAGGAATAACGTACTAACGGAGGGCAAGAAAAAAGGAAACAAAACCAGTGCAACAATTAATAAACCTGAATTCAGCATTTCTTCAGTAAGTGCGTTAATGGCAAGCCCTGTGCAACAGAACAATTGTGTAGATCACAGAACATTTCAGTATCCTGTAGCAGTAAAAAGTCCTGCCGGTTCCCCCTTCCCTGAACATTTGGGGAGTACAGTATCTAGACTCGAGTCCGACCAGTTTAACGTGTGTCCCATGCCCAGTGAGAAAGGGCCCATCAGATGGGTGATCACAGGTATGGACAAGAATGATTATGAAAAAGACTCTCCAAGACTGACCAAAACCAATCCAATATTGTACTACATGTTACAGAAAGGCGGCAACTCTGTTAGTAGCCAAGAAGCACATGACAAAGAAATCTGGAATGAACCTTCATTTACTGATAGTTCAACTCATGTTACAATCAAAGAGGAGTTGACATCCGAGGCAGAGCTTAAAACTCCTTTTAGTAATTTAAGAAGCCCTTACAACAGCTATATGGGGAATAAGACTTCTCATCAACATGGTGTGAATGGAGAAGTGCATGGACTTCTGGAAAAAGTGCTAACAATCAAAAAAGAGCCAGAATAAACTACAGCCTCCTCAATGAGTTTACAATCAGTGATTTTGAATCTTTGTTTTAAAAAAAAAAAAAGAAAAAATAAAAACGAGTACGAACTTGACGACTGTATAAATTGAGCATGATTTTAGAAAAGCATGGTCTAATTGAAATATGTTTTCATTTGATAAACTTTTTATTTTTCTGGTGATGTTATTTAAAATACATGTAGATAAAATTTGCTTTACAATAGATTGTCACAAGGAAACTAGAAAGGTTGTAATGTGTACAAGACATTTCTGTATGCATCAGATTAAGTTATGAGTACTCTTTGATCAGAGTCTTATTTGGATCTGCAAGGTTTTGGTATAACATAAAGTGTAAGCGTACAGCCTAGGTGGTGGTAATGCTGCGTTTCCTCCCTCCCTGTAAAATAACCCTTATTTTTTGGAAGCCTGAGCATAGAGACAGCGTACTTTTTTTTTTTTGAATGTTTAATATGTTTTCTGAAATTTTAAGAATAATTTTTAAGAAATGGAGCAGTCCGTCCAAGGTATTAGCTTGTCCTATTGGAAAACTTGTGTCAGTGTTAATAATTGAAATGCACTGAAATGTATTTTTTAGTGCTTCCAAAATTTTTATTGTTATTTTTAAATCTTGTTTGTGGTCCTGCCAGAATAGTGGTGTAAAATCTATTTTTCTTCCTTGCCCTGCTCTTGACAAATGCCTTCCTCAGAATCCTTAGCCATAGTTATGAGTTACTAGTTACAATTAAGCTTTTTTTCTAGTTTTTTAGACAGAAGGCAGATTTTCATAGGCCATGCAAGTACTGCATGAGTGTCTTTGTCAGCGCATTCCTGATTCCTGTCACTTCCCCGCTTAAAAGGGCAAAGCCAAACTGCCTCTTGGAGATGTGCGATTAAGAAAGCTTAGTACATGTATTTGGTGAGGAAAATGGTGGAAGGTTTGTGAAGCGTATGAGCGGAACTGCCTGTTCAGCGCCATCCTGCTTCCCCTGCAGAAGAGTACCAGCCGTGCTAAAGCAGCCCATCAGACTTCCACTCAAAGACAGAATAGGATTTTAATGAAAAATGTGTTGGCCTCTTCCTGCAACCAGGGAAAAGAATCCATATTCTGCCAATATTTATTACTCTCTGAACAGCTGATGCATGGTTTAATGCACTACCCTTTCACTGCAGAAAACCTGGTTTTAGAATAATTTTCCAGGTTGCGCTGAGGATAAAATTGTGGTTTTGTCATGTTCTGTAATGGATAGTGGGACATGTCTGAGAAATCCTCCTCTGCCCTTCTCCTCAATCCCCACCTGTGCTGTGATTTGTAACATCTGGCAATATCAGCCTGAGATGGGAGTAACTGAAAATTGCCGTCAAAGCCGAGAGACCTTAAAAGAATTGCTGGCTGGGGAAGAGCCACGCAGCTCTGCTTTCCTGTTAACGCTGTCAGTGTTAACTCCATTTGCAGCCCTTATTTCTCATGGGGGAGGAGGAGGACAAAATCCAGTTCCTCTAAACTATATGCATTATTGGCAGCCATAAGTTTTGCTGAACTTTTTACTCCCCTGAAAAAAATGTTCTCTGGAGCTTCTAGTTTCACTGCTAATCCCCTGTGCTATCCGCAAACAGCTAAATAATTGGCTTGCACAGATAATGAAAGCTACACTCTTTTAATTTCAGCCATTTTCACCGCTGAGAGCCGATGACATGACAAAACTGCTGTTTCTGTCCATCTCATGTTTGCATAGCAGAGATGAGTGATGGGGCATTTTGCTCTTTTCCTTTCTGGTTTGGTTTCAAGAGATTCTTTTCCCAGACTGCTCGCTCGCTGAGACAGAGCGAGCTGTTGTCCCCCTCTCGTCCTCCGCCTGCTGCCTGGGATCAGTTTCCCTTCTTTCCAGTGCAGTCCCTACTGAAAGGGACTTCTCCTGTCTGCCAGCTGGAAAAAGCACCACTATTCTCTTTTACCTCCCTGGGGGCTACCTTCTTTTAGGGAACACAGATATTTGGCAGTATCTGACATAAAACATTCCCCCTGGTTTATATGAGAAATAACAGAGCGATTTAAAGATATATTTTTATGTTATTTGGGTGAAGCGTAATATATTAATGGGCTGTACAAAGAAGATTTATATTTTAAAACCTTCACACAAATCTAATGTCATTTTAAATGTCATTGTCTGAAGTATAATATAAAAATAAAATTTTGTTTGTCTTCAATATTGCATTTATTAGTGGCCCAGTGACAATTCAGATGTCTCATACAATAATCATTAACAAGATAAAGTATATTTTGGATTGACAGTGGAACTGAATGCTTTTTATATGAGTCAACCCAGCAGAAACATTAAAAAGATGGTATTTGATCCATCCATTAAATGTCTCTTAAAGTCTTAATTGATTATTTTCTTGAAACAACATGTATGTATATAGCTAGGAAATATATACAATATAGAATAATAGATGGTCCCCGGAGTAAATACAGGGCTATAATTTACTTGAAGGGCTCCACAGAAAAATGCAGCTTGAAGGGATGTGAAACAATGTGGCTGGAAAAACGTCATCAAAACAAAGTTGAGATGAAAAGTAGGGAGGAGAGTCTAACCCTAACAAAAAGTAATATTGGAGTCTAGGAGTGTGCTTACCTATGTATTTATTCTATGGTAGTCTATTGTTATAATATATACTTTTGAACATTTAGTTTTTAAAGTTTTATAAAACATTTAAGTTAAAATGTTAACAGCTTGACCAGTTAATGATTTAGCTTTCTTTTTAGGTGATGTTAATGGAAGGGTATTACTATTCTCACAGACGTCAGTAAACTTTAATACACGAGAATTTTAGTTTAGGACATGCTGTTCATGGAAGAATCTTACCTCTTGTAGACATTGCAATCTCAAGCAGCATGTAACATATCGATGAGGCCCTTGAGAGAGGGTAGGGCTCACCAACTTAATGCTCTTCAGTCTCAGCTGCTTAAGAGGGCAACAGTCTCCTATGTGAAATTCTCCAGTATCACTGATGTTACCCCTCCCTAAGGAAGAGAGGTCTTCTTTAAAATCTGCCCTATCCACATTTACAGCCTTTAAACCTGAGGACCAAAGGCTCTTTAATCATTTTTTTATCTTGTAGCGTGTGTGAGTACCATCTTTTTCCTTGGGGACTTTTCCATCAGAGAAGGGGTTGCAGGAGCTGGGTTTGCCGCACCGGCAGAAGGACTGGTAGGGCTGGCCGTGTTTTCCCAAGCAACTCAAAGATCCTTGATCTCCACCAGTCCATATAGATGAATGATAAACCAAGGTCATCTGAGCAATGCTTGATATTCTCAGCAACTCCCGTCTCCTTCGTTCAGTAGACGTTCACTACTAGGATATGCATTTTGGGTGTCCCCAATATGCTTCCTCAGTCTGTGGGAGTGGAAGCTTCAAAGATAGCTCTGCAAACTCAGGAGGCTGAGGTTTCAGCTAGGCCTTTAGACTATAGACTTGAGGGAAAACAGGGCCTTGTCAGATGTTGACAGCAGCAGCTGTGTAGGCAAAGAGGTGCAGGATTGATGGGTGCTGTTGTGTGATCTCACCATCAAAGGAGCAGGGAGGGAGGGGAGGAGATCACATCCCAGATGTAGCTGGGTGAGACTGCTGGGAGAAAGCTGCCTCCACCCCATGGAGCAGTGAATTAAGTTAGGGATGTGTCTATACCACACTTCAGTTGCAGCCCCTTGGGTCTTACACCTGAATTAACTTTAACCTCGCTTAACTCGGAGCAGTTGCAGCAGCAGCAGTCAGGTTGCTGAGTGCCCGGTGCCTTGCTCGAGGGGGCATCTACAGGCTCATGCCACTTCACCAGCTGCGGTGGGGTAGTGCTCAAGCTAGCTAGATTTGGGGATTGACCTGTAATTGCCATGCAGATATGCCTTTTCTTTCCAGAGGAAACTGTATGGGACTAAGATAACCAGATTTCTAGTGTCTCCTCTGCCAAAGTTTGAGGAAATGATGGGGGGTAACGCATGACCACAGAATCAGAGGTGTTTTGCTGGAGGGCTTCTCTACTGATACCACATAACCGGGTGGCTCAGTTTGAGAAGTTTAGAAACATTATCAGATCAAAAGGGAATTCAGCCATAACTTTCACTTTTCTTAGCCATTTACTCTTAGTAATGTTTTTAAATTTTTAATTTACAAATGTTTTTAAAAGAAAGAAATGAATGGTTTAAATTTTCCCTGTTAAATGTTGGTGAAAGTATTACAGCTCTCATTGACGTCAGTGACATGATATTACCAGTTTGTTCTCTGCCACATCTTACAGAGGAGTAAACTGGTAAGTATATATTATATATATTTATATATAATGTAAATATATTGACTTATTACACCTATAATATGTTGAAATTGGTTTTTAAAAGGTGATGTAAATAGTGGTTTCCTTAATGAAAAATACATATTTTGTATTGTTCTAATGCAAAGGAAAAAAAGACCTTTTAATCTTTTTTGTTATGTATATTCCATGTATAAGTGTAAATATGATCACATAGGCTTAAAAACTTTTGCATGTATGTATACAGTTGCAAGTCTGGAAGAATGTATAGAAAAGTACTTTTATTTAAAGTTGTGATTACCTGCTGCATGAAAAGTGCATGGGGGACCCTGTGCATCTGTGCGTTGGCAAAAAAAAATGTCTTAAGTCAGGTCAGTTCAAAACACAACAGTATTCCACTTCTGGACATGACTTCTGCTGTGGTATTTTAGCTTTGTGAAAGAATGTGCTTCAAATCAAAAGGGTCTGGGGGAAAAAAAAACAAACGCAAAGCTACTTTTAAAACATGAAGTACTCATACATCTATAATCAGTCGTGTAAGTTCAGGACTCCATTTTGCATAATTGAAATATTGTACCAGGACTATTCCATCCCTGTAAAACAAACGAATATTGATTTTCATTGCCATACATAAGAATTCGGGGTTTTACCACAACCAGTTTTATTGTGATGCGTCTTCAGTAATTTATCTCACTGGTCTCATTTTTTAATTAGAAATTAATTTCCTCATGTGATGTCACAAAACTGTACATACTGCAGTGTGAAGTTTTTCTAAATCTTTCAGTGTTTACTTCCTGCAGAATATTTGAATAAACGAGAAAAATGCATTGTCTTGATGGTTTTTAAATCTGCTTTATTTCATGTGTACTTTCCGTTATTGGAGTGTTAGCGGGCTCTTTGCATCAGTGCTATTAACATAAATTTCTGACAGCAAAAATACCTCAAGGAACTTAGGGACACATAGCCTTCAACAAGGCTACTGACTGGAAATGGAGAGTCCTGGAGCTGGAAATGAAACTATCTGAATCAGATTAGCAGCTTTACTTTACAAAGCACTGTATTATGTTTTATTCAAATACCCTTCTGCTTATTAACTTGAAATCAGTGACCATAAACCAGAAACCTCTGAATGGGAATTTTCATTTGAAAATCCTTTTAAACAGATGCCGAACCATTTTTCAGGTCCCCTGTGTAGGGCAGGAAAGGTATGTTTTCCCACTAAAATCAGCTTTGGTCCATATCACAAAGAGGACTTTTTAGTTGTATTCAATTTAAGTTCTTAAGCAAACATGTAGAAAAGTGAACACAATTTGCCCATGAAGACTATACAAAGATTTAACAGTGCACTTGCATCATATTTTGCAGCTTTTAGGTTAGCTTATGACATTAGTGCAAATGGTGGATTGCAACATGAGTGAAAAGTGCTGTTTCTGCAGAGAGTTTTTGTTCCAAGATGTGTAGGCACGCTGTGTCTGGAACTGTACAGTTGCAAGCAGGCACTTGGGTCATGACTGTCTTGGGTAACAGTAACAGCTATTTTCATGAATCATCCTATGTTTTTTGATCTTTTAGCAATAAATAGGTTGCGGTTCTGTGGAAGCTTTCTGGAAAGCATAAATTATTATCCATAAAGTTAATTTAAAAACAGTAATTCCAGCTGCATAGATCTCAGCTAGGGCTTCATGAAGTATGTAACTGAGCATTTTGATTGTTTGATATCCTAAATGGAACAGGATCGGGATATTGGCTGTCTTTGGATATGTCATCTTAAAGTACGTATATAATGCCACCAGCGATACTCAGCTGTGCTTCGGAGGGAGAAGACCCTTGACCCAGCTTCTGCATAGACTCTTCTTTCTGTAAGTAGGCTTACCCCTGGTAGCAGGGATGAATGGCTAAGCCAAAATACAGCCACATGAAAAAGCAATATACCTGAGGAGCCAATCTAGTCTTCTAATGGCAGTGCAAATAATTTCTGAGATACATGCTTCCTCGCTGAAATGGTTCCTTTGGTTTTGATTCTACCCACCAAGCAAAACCAATGGTTATCCCTTTATTTCTCAAGTGATAGTGCCCTAGGACAGTTCCTTGGTGCACCTGAATGTCACTGATTTTTGTTTTATTACGCAGGGGGAGTTCAGGCTCTTGTAACTTCACTATATTTATTCAGTTTATTGTGCTGTAACACCAAGGAAAACTTGCTTTGTATCTACCCAGAACAAACAGGCCTGCAGAGTTGAGCGTATGGTATGATAAACAGCCTGGGGAGTGATGAGGATGTTGAATGGGTGTAAATATTATGAGAAACATTTCGCTCTGAGTGAGCATTAACAACATTTGCTTAGTGATTCATAATAAACTTCCTCAAGAATGCCTGAAACCACCAGTGAACTCTTTACAGGCAGACCTGTGGTCATGCGGAATCTTCCTGATCTTCACTTTGTTCCTCACAAAATGAAAGATGCATGTGATGTTGATGATTTTTCACAAAACAGCCGCTGGATAAAGAAATTAAAGTTTCTATTTCAGAGATTTCAAAATGTGGGGAAAAAAAACCAGCAATTGTGTTCATGGGACTTGGCAGCCCAATCGCATGCTCCTCAATTAAATTAACTCTAGTCTTGTGGGCATCAAGGACAAACATGGACTCTGAGAGATCAGTTGCAGGCCTGTGCATTGCGGAAGCCTTTATCAGAGTAGAAACAGTAATACAAACACGTCTACACATAAGAAAAGTAAAGCAAATTATTGTTCATTGACTGTAAACTTTGTCAAGAAAAATGTGATTTTGAAACTGGAGAATATAATGACAAGGGTTTTCTGTATGAAGCAGCTCCGTGCATTAGACATGTGTAATGCACCCATGGGAACGTCTGTAGGGACTCGCTGTGAGCCTCAAGCAGTGGCTAGGACACGCAGGTAACGATTGTTGATAATATTTTTATTTCCTTTTGATTGTCAGAGGGACTCGGAGCATGGCACAAACTCGGGGCATGAAAATCGTCTCTGCTGGTAAATATCAATGCTGCTAATGAAAGAGCATATGCTGATCTGAGCTCACAGCAGCCCACTTTGATTTGCCTTTTTAAGGACTGCTTGCTCTTAATGAGTGAAGAGATTTGTCACTCTTTCCAGATTACTTTTCTGATTAAACTACTCAGAATTTAACTGAATGCAAAAATGACCATTATTGACTTGCGACTGTGCCAGTTAGATAAGCTTGGTGCCTACCTCTGCAATTAAACTCGGTATGTCCCTTCAGTGCACCTTGGTGTGTTGGAAAAATAACTCTGTCCCCCTTCACAGTGTTAGATGATCTTGATTCTCTTTGCCTAGTCTAGTTTGGTGAGGTGGAGATACTTTCTCACTAAATGGGAAGCAAACTGGACTATTCTGTAAGTTCGTGGGGGCTATCTAGCCGCTGTATTTACTGAAGCTGGTGTTGGCTTTTGAAGTCACACTCTTTTTGCATGCTCAGAAATTCTTTTGAAAATTTCAGTACAGACCTCAAAGGTGACTTCTGCAAACGAGTTGTGGGTAGCCACTGGGACATAGATACATCCAATCTGTTGCTATTATCTCTTAGTATTTGCCTGTTTGCACCTTTCTAACTCCAGCAAAATGTCCTCGTTTTCCAAGTTCTGCCTGACTAGAACCCATGCCCAAATCTCATCACTGATACCAAGAGAGAGAGAGGAAGAGATGAAATTCAAGCATGTTCTGGAGTTGAATGCTCTGATGCACAGTGCCTTGGATGCTGTGACTTGGGAAAAGCTTTACTAGGGGTTTTGTGGAAGATGGAAGAAAGTTCCTCTAATACCTCTGTTAGCTGTTATTATTGTGCAATTTTTTTCCAAATATCTTATTCACATTTGGCTCTGAAAGAAACCCCTGCTATTTTTAAAGAAACCTACGTGACTCACATGCCTTACAAATGGCTCAGCACGTGATTGACCTTCGGTCATGCAGGAAGCCCATGTTCCTTCAGTTCCTACACGCTCCCCCCATGCTTCTATGTATCTGCATGCCTGTCCTTTGTGTTTGCTGTGGTGAACCAGCGACTTGGGGGGTGTTACTCACCTCTTGGGCCACCGTTTGTTTAAGGGGAGGAGGAAAAAGGAGAGGGAAGGAGAATCATAGGGTAGCAAGCTACACGTAATTCTTATGTGCCTTTTACTTTTTAATCCCATCTCAATGGTCACAGGGAGAAAGTCTTCGTTAGCATCTGCAGCAAGAATTAGATACATCCAGGAAACAAAAACCTCATGCAGCTATTCAGGTCATAGATAATATACTAACTATAGTTCAGTATCACTGCTTAAATCTCAGAGTATTACTGATGCAAGTTTACTTACTTCCTAGTCCAAAATCAAAAGAAGCCTTACATTTCCATTATGCAGAAGTACCAAGAGCTGGTTGGTCGGCCTGTAAACATGCTTGAAAATCTAAAAGGAATTAGTTTCGCTAATCCATGCATGTACTGATGTGTCCATCTCTTGTGCGAGCAACTGCTAACTCATGCCGGTTTTCCCCTTCCTCTTTCCTATTATTTTGAGTCCTTTCATCTCATTTTTAAACTATATGGGAGCCCAGTCATCACCCATGAAGGGCAGAGGAGACATATAAAGTATATGTTTTTAGACAAAAAAATGCTTTGAAGTAAGTACTTGCCTAAGGTACTATGTTATGCATTGACTGTACTGAATGCTATGTCTCGGTCTCTCCTATTGAAAGTATTCACCCAAGACATTGCGTAGCACCTGCATACTGAGAAGAGAGGTGATGATCTCTAACAGTACCTACCCCCCGTATCTCTTTCCTTTATTTTAGAATGCTGCCTACCATGGCAGAAAGAAGCAAAGTGTATGTCACAAAGCCTCCTTTCCCCAAAAAAATCGCTATTTAAGAGTTTTTAAAAGTGACAAAGAATAGAAGGTGTAAGTCCAAGGGCAGAGTAAGAAGGAAAATGAGAGAGAGGGAATTTTTTTTTAAGCGTCCTCATCGTGGTCCAGCTGGCAGCGTGTTGCCTGCTCCTGTTCTGTCCCACCACCTGTTTCCCAGAGGGAAGGCACAGTGGTGGTGCAGGCAGTGATTGCTTCCCAGGGGGCCAAATGCTGCCATTCGCATGAGATCTGACGCAGAGAGCTGGGAGCTGGTGGCGGCTGTTCTTACCACTAACAAAACAGTGGCAGCTGCTGATAGAGGAAGAGAAGGCACTGAAATCCCCTGCTGAAAAATGTTAACAGCCCAAAGAATCATCCTGTATTTTTGCATGGCATAGATTTGTGGTTATTAATTTAGAAGCGGAAGGAATAGTTGTCTAGAAACAGACAGCAGCTATTGTATTGAATACATCCCACTCTTTAAAACTTACATAGAAGGTCTAAGGATAAAGCTAGTTACATAAAAAGATGACTTTTTTAATGTATCCAGTGGTTTTAACAGATTTTTTTCATTGTCTTCCCACATCTGCTTAGCACTTGAAAACTTGGTTCACTTTAGTAAGAAAGGTGCTATTCCCGCTTTGCTGTCATCTTTGTATCTCTTTTTACGTAAACATTTATGTTGTGCTTACACTACAAAAATATGGCTTGCTATCACTTGCTTGATTTCAAACTATGTCTGTAACACAGTACAGTTGTGCCTGCAAAATGTCTCCTGACAGTACCGGGAACCTCCTGCAAGGAACAGAAGTCTCCTCTGACCCAGGCTAACTTGCTCCTCACTGCTAGCGTGCCTGGAGCGGTAAGTGGTAACGTTAGTGGTGTGACGTACTGAGCGCTGTATATCTGCCTAGTTCAGTTTTTGTATCTCCCAGTTTGGATCAAGGGGATACGGAAATTTTTGGCAGTACATAGAGCGTGGGCTGCAGAAGTAGCAGCCAGTTTCCAGGCATCTACTATATTCATGTTACCCTGCATTAACGGCACAGCTGTGCCAGTGTCACCCTTTGAGCATGTGCCCAGTTGACCCAAAGCAAACATGATTATACTGGAGCTGAGATGGTGCTGTCCATTTTGATGTGGCACATGGCTGCCTGTGGCGTGGAGCCCTGTGCTTTGAAGGCAAGTAGAGGATTCAGCATATAATATGAAACTCTTGACAACTGTAGAAACATCTGTAGGGCAGGGTAGTGCTCCTTTTTGTTGAGGAGCCATGCTGGATGCTTAGAGTTTGCTCTCCTCTGCTTAATGCACTGCTGCATGTATTTTTCTGGGCTGGGAACCAGGAGGGGAAGAATTGGATGAATGAGAACACCACTTACAGGGCTAAATACAGTCCATGGAGTGAGGAACCAGATCAGACAGTGGTGAAGCAGAGAGACCTCTGTCCAAAAAGGCATCAAGGCCAAAAGACAGTTCCAGAAGTAGATTGGTCAAAGAAGGAGAGCTTGGAAAGATGCTCTTGTCTTTTCTATCTAGTATGGTTATCTGGTTACCCGGCAGGAATTAAAAGACGTTACCTGGGACCTGGCAGGAATTAAGAGGTACCAAAAAGGGGCAATATAATGGGGCCCCACTGGCTGCAGCTGCTACTGCTGCTCAGTGGGGTGGGGGATACACAGTGGCCAACTGAGTAGATGTTATCATCCTGAGCCTGGAGGGACTGACGTCTGGGTTGGGCTTGCTGAAAGAGTCCAGGATAAGAGGGAGATGCAGAAAAACACCTCAGGAGGAGTATTGTGGTACCAGGATGCTTTGCTTTAGCATCTGAGCAAACAAGGTCAGGTTACAGAGCCAAAATGCTAAGGCTCCTATAAAAGCA
This sequence comes from Nyctibius grandis, assembly GCF_013368605.1. NCBI lineage: Eukaryota > Metazoa > Chordata > Aves > Nyctibiiformes > Nyctibiidae > Nyctibius > Nyctibius grandis. The sequence goes on along the minus strand of NC_090659.1, from coordinate 12,207,890 downwards.
GAAGTCCTTGTTTGCTGTTTTCTTTTTCCATAGAAGTTAACAGCTGCTACATCATCACTGTTTACTTAAGTTCAGCAGCAATCACTGCAGTCTTCCTGCCATGAGCAAGAGTTGCTCCTTGCCACAGTATTTGGAAATACATAGCTTAGATAAGGTCTATATTACTATCAGGTGGTGCTTGCAGCCTGTCATGGCTGGTCATATTTCCTACCACCATCCTCACCAGGAGAAGAGGGATGGTCCCCAAATTATGATTGAGAAACCCTAGGTTTGCGTTGTGTTGACTGTGGGGTTTCATGAGATTTCAGGTGGGGCATATGACCATACTGCATGTCAGGATTTCTGTGTTAAATAGACAAAAAAAAAGACTTCTCCTTGTTTTAGGGAGACTTCAAAGCTAGTAGAATGTCAACTGTACATGTACCTGAGATAGACATTTGTCCTGTATCGAGTTTTGTTGTGTTAAAAGGCATAGCGTGTGGTTTGGCCTTCCTGTATGGAGCACCTAAATGTGAAGATTCCCATCAGATGGGAAAATCCCTGGAGATGATGGAACTGCTCTGATATCTGGTAACCTGTCTCTCAGAAATGTCTTTGCAAGTGACAGATCACAAAGTAGAAGGTAAAATCCACAACTCTGGTCTCTTTTGCTTCCTGTCTGCATCAGTTATTTAAATCACATTCTGTACCCTGCCCCTGCTTTGGTCATCTCACCTGAGACCTTTGAGTAAAACTAGGTTAAAATGTACTTGCAAGAGAAATATTTTGGAAATATAACTCAATTACAATGCATTAAATAAGCAAGTTAAAAAGCCAATGAGGATGAAGAAAATGAAAGAAAGGTTTCTGAAGCCAGAGAGTAACCTAAGTGGAAGCAGGGCACCGGCTATGGTTTGTACCTGAAACCTGTGTAAGCTGACCCCAGGCGTGCGATCGTATAGCAGGTCTAACCCCTAATAGGCTTAGACAAGTAAATCAGACCTTGCAGCAGTGAAAGTGCCTTATTGTGACTGTGCTTGTGGGAGCCTGATGACTCTTTTTTTCTCAGCTGGGCTACACCTCACTGTGTTTTCCTCAACATAAAGCTCTTTCACTTAGGCTTAGTTCCAATGTTGAGTGTATTATTTTTAGCATGTTGTTTGTTTATCATCTGCCATATTATTTCTTATATCAACAGCAGGGCAAGTATAACATGGAGTCTCATGTCTAAAATAGCTTTTCATGAAGAACAAGAACACAAACACAAACACAAACAGTGCTTTTACACTTTCTGATAGGTTTTTGGGAGGGAAGGGGAACTTTTCTAAGAATAAAAAAAATGTGGAAAAATTTTAAAGCTGAATGTGTCTCCAGCTAATACAAAATATTTGGATTTATGTGCAAAATAAGGAATTTTGGTGCAGGGGAATATTTTAGTGTTTCTGTGAAGAGAAACGTGAATGAGCACGTGTACATAAACACATGCAGAAGATGGGTACAATGACTCATGCAGACAAAAGAAAATTAAGAAAGCTGACAATGCAAGGGTTGATATTTAAAACAGTAGGGGTGTATAGTGCACATTCTTGTAGAGTAGCCATTATTTATTAAGTAGAGACAAAGTGAGTGGAGCTGTACAAAAATACAATGAGACATGCTTCAAGGAATTTGCAGCCTATTACAAACTCAGAAAAAACACTGGAGGCACATAAAGTACATTAAGTGCTGGTACAAGTTAGCAGTAGTGAAGGAATCTGGCTGAGGTCGTTGTTGAAAAGTATTGTGAAAAGAATAAGTCTAGAGGAGGAGGAGAGGGGAAAGTCATCTGAGGTGAAATTGTTTGGAAGACTTAAGTGGACCTGGCACCAGCTTCTCTGCATGGGGTGGATTTTACCCTTGACGCTGGGGAAAGATGACTTCCCATTTGAAGAGGCTGTCAGGGAGAGGAGGAGAAGAGGGAAGCAGGTTGAACTGGAGGGAAAGGTTTTATGGTGGGACTTGAAGGCAACTTTTGAAGGTGATGAGGGGAAGATGAGAGTAGGAAGGGAAAGAAGGAAGAATTTTGATGTATGCAACTACAAAATAAGAACTGATCTTAGTTTGGAGCTAGTGAAGAAACACTAGTTCCAGATGGTACTGAGCTGATTTTCAGGAGTTGAGTTAAGCCAGAGCATTCAAAATATTATGAAATGTAGAAAAATGGTAAATAAAACAAGAGTAGAGGAGGAGAAAGATTTATTTGATTGATAAATTTACTGCCTCAGCATTGGGATTCCTTATTTCAGGAGGGAGTGTGTTATTTCTTAGCTTGAAACACGAATGATTATCTATGGATTGTATCATGGAGGTGATCAGGAAAGGGGCCTGCCACTGTGGGTTTCCCCAGTGATCCCTTAAAACAAATTCTACGAACCCAGAAATAAGTATGAAGAAAAAACATGAAGATCAAAAGTGGAGTGAGAAGTTACTTATTAAATGACCCAGAGAGAAAAAAGTGCAAAAAACCTTGTTTAATAGGTTAAGAAATCTAAAATAAGCATTGAGGTGTTTGGCTAAAAGCTCCGATGTTCTTGGAAATGCTGCTGGTGCCCACGCCAACTCATTTACAGCTAGTGTGGGTATGTTGGCACAGCCACAGTGGCAGAGCTACGCAGACGTGCTCTCAGGGCTTTGCATGAGACTAGCCTTGAGATTTTAGCAGAGAAGTGTCATCTGGATCTGAAAAATGAGCAGTACCAAGGTGAAAACAGGAAAGGCTTTGTGGAGAGAGCTGACTCCAAGTCTGTGGGTGCTCTCTTTGTTTCTTAGTTGCTTTTAACTAGCTAGCACAAAAGTATAGTCTTACGTGTGGGTGGTCCCTGCATTGCAACCCAATGCTAGTCTTTGTTTTGTTAAAGGTTAGTGCTGACAGTACCATCTTATCACTGCAAGCTGAAAAAAATGTAATGGGACTTCCTAGTAGTGAATTTTAGGGAATTTTCCTGATTTCTGGTTTCAAGGGACAAGAAAATAACAAATTACGTCTGATACAGCATAGCTCTTGGGAGAGTTTCAAACAAGCCGTGGTTTTATACAGAGTTTGATGAAGCAGATGACCTTACTTGCTCTATAAATTGTAAAAGAACCTACCCACACCTTCTCTTGTTCCATAATGTTACTGTGTGCTCGTTGGGGCTGCACACATACAGTGGAGCCAAGCAGCACAGGTAGCAGATGAGCCTGGTTGTTTTCTGCAGCAAACTGTGGAGAGAAGGGGCAGGTTTCTTCAAGTCTTCAGATCATAAATTTCAAGAAGGAATTCTTTGTCCTTTTCTTAAATTACCCAAGAACACCTTCTGCCATTGGATCTGTTGAGCTATGAATGCCTAGCTTTTGCTTTTCCACTGTGAAAACAAAACAGGCTTGTTTCTTTTGGGTGTGATCTTTGGCTTCCTTTGATGTAACTTAATGAGTGTTGGTAACACCTCACCTCTGCAGACCAACCTCACTTGCCTTTTCTATGGAGAACATTGAGACTTAGACTGAACAACAGTGCATTTAGATATAAATTTAGGTGAACTGCATGTTGTTCTCCAGATATCTGACGCTACATTTAGGGGGATTTGCCATTATCTTCAGTTTCTGCATTCCTCAACTCCTCGATTTGGAGCAGGGGTTCTGGAATTTATGGGCTCCTGCATTTATTTCATAACAGTGCAGACACTTTTATGTCAGTGAATTTGACCGTCCTGACAAAAAACTTGCTTTTTCTAGCTGCCTTTCATAGGCTGCTTAGACATTTTCAAGGCATGCTCAGAGTCTCTATGGCCCTACTAGGAAAATGTCTGCAGTTGAGAGGCAGTCTCTGAAGATTATTCATGTATGACGAGTAAAAGATGCAGGAACACTTGATGAAATGAAAAGAAATATTTTGAAACAATTTAGATTTAGTTGTATGCCAGATGACTTTTCACCTGTTTAGCATGTCAGTTAGCGTGAATATACCTTCTGTGTGTCTCCTCAGCAAAATCTGTTTAGAACAAACCACACTGATCTGGAAACACAAGCTTGCACTTTGGGAAAAAAAATGCATCTGTGGACTACTGCCCCTGCCAGATTACAGGAGTTTATTACTCTTAGGGGAAAGTTTAATAGTCTGTTAATTGAGAAGACAGAAGATCTTTTACACTTGGCTGCACACTGTTATTAGGAGCATAGCAATAAAGGGAGCAAACCTTAGCCTACATATTCAAGAAAATTTTGCAAAATAAATTTAACAAGATAGTGATGGATTATAAGTGCTACAATGTGCGTGGTTCTCTGCAGAGCACAAAAGGGCTAATAGTAATACAGGCATTGATTACAGACAGGGATTTTGTTGATTTTTATTATTGCCATGGACAAGCTGCAGTTTCCTAAGCAAGCCATGTGTTTCTTCAACATTGTGTTATGGCCAACACTGTGAGAAGAGCTGTGGGGTTTCTGGTACTTCTGACTTAATCCACAGGTTGCAGAGTTGCAGCTCCATAATAACCATGGCAGTGTGGAGCCAGGCCTAGCTTGCAGAAAATCACCAATTTATCCAAAATCTCACCACTTTTTAAACTTTGAATCCAGACTGCTAGATTGGAGTGAACGTTGCGTTCCTTGAAGGTACAGAACAGTTCGTTTCAAGGTTTTGCTCGCTTTGTATGCAGGCAAAACTGCTGCTTTTCAGAGTGTGATCTGATGGTACTGTGAATCACACATAGTAGCACTGGTACCATGACAACTCCAAACTCAGCCGTGCTTGTGAATTTCAATCTCAACTTCCAACGCCAGCCCCATCTTTTATAATTCCCATGGTTTGTTTTTTTTTTTTTTTTAAATGTTACACTGTCACTCTGAATTGCTTCTACAGATTTTAAAGCAAGTTGTTCCAGCCCCAACTTAAACAGAGAAAAGCACACTTAGCATTAAATTTGCAAACACTTCTGGGTCTTACAGTTTTATACACAAGTAAATTATGGCTCCGTAAACAAGAAATGATTTGATAAACTCTATTGTGATTGATTCTTACCGACTTAAAAGGTCAGGCATGCAACCGTGCTGCCAGTATGAAGTCTGTGAAATTTAGATCTCAGGCACACTTGTGAGTAGCTCCTGGCGCTTGCAGGTGGCTTTGCCTGGGCAGTTGACTGAGCCCACGTCTCCATTCCAGGGAGACGCAGAGGTCTCTTGCAAAAGAAACTGTGGGCTTTTGAATCTGCATGTCTAAATCCATTATGTTTCCAATGGATCTGCATCATAGACCATTTGGGAGAAGGTTGTTTTAAAGCAATATTTAGAGCGTCTGCATGCTGGGGAACGTAGAGAGCGTGCAAACGTTGTGAAGCAGGGGTAATATTTCTTTTTATGTTTGTACATTTCTTGTCACTGTGATTTAGAAATGCTACCAAAGGTTTTAATAAAGGTGGGTTGTTTTTTTTTTCACCCAGTGGTGTAAGTTAATTTCAGTACAAATACTCTTGTCCTGTCCTTTGGGTATCTGCTATGGGAGAGAAACTCACCCTCCAGGGATACTTACACTAACACACAGGACATACACCGGTCCTTCCCCCAAATTTGAACACCGCCTGTGTTTTGATCAGACCATCATCTGTTTTTATAGACAAGCAATTGGTTCCAGTGCAGAAGGCAAAGTTTCTGGGGCAGAGTCACAGGAAGGCAGAGCTCCGGGGTCTGTCTCCTTGGAGGGAAAGCCCACCGCCCCACGCAGCCCTTTTGGGAAACGGGCTGTCTGAGGGAGCAGTGGGCAAGCGTTCATAACGTGAGTGTTTTTAAAACTTTGTGGTTTGCTGAAGAAGCTTCTGTTTATGCTCCCATTTTTTTAAAAAAATCAGGGCTGCTGTGCAGGAAGGGTTTGCATCTGGCATGATGCGACAGCTACGCTGTAAGGAGGTTTTGGTGGCTGACACACTGGAGCTGACAAGGGTTTTACCAGGAGGGGGATTTTAAGTGAAGAAAACTTATTAACTCCTACATCTGCAAAGACATGGGTGTAGCTTGAAGCACAGGAGCTGGCTCTGTTGCTGTACAGTATTTGTCTTGACCGTCAGGTTATACACCTGGTTGAGTTCTTGCTGATGCTAAATTTCTGGTATTTTCTTCTGTGAAGTTGTTTGTTTATGAAATACATATAACTGGGGCCGTTGTGACAAACCTTTTCTGGCACAGATGACCTCTTTCCAGGAGGCAGGCACAGCGCCCGTGAGGGCAGGGCCCTGCCGGCCCCGTTGCACCAGCCCCGCCGGGCCGGACCATGGGTGCCGGCACCACAGCAGGCCTGTCCCTGCCTCCCTCATGGCAGGGCCCATCCCACCCCACGGCGGCCATGGGGGCTGGGGCTGCCCCTGGGCCACCTTCACTCCCTGTGGAGGTGGTTGGACAGGCTCGGCCACCGATGCCCTACCATGCCCTGCTGGAGAGGGTGGCCTGGGCCATGTCCCCAGCAGCCCTGTGCCATGGCAGGAGTGGGGGAAAATAACATCTGTCGAGCTCTCAGATGAGGCACTTTTCCTTGTTCAGGAGGAGCAGAGGGCAGGGGCCCAGGCAGGGCGTTTGGTGGTGGTTTCTGAGAGCTCTGGAAGGTGCATGGAATTTGCTTGCAAGATGTGCACCATCCACTGACATATTTTTGTAAATCCTGAAAGGGGGAAAAAAAAAAAACTAACCCCAAGATGACGAAGAACTTTTCAAACCTTTCTTTCAAATGCACTTTTAAAAAATGCAGCGGATCTGTTGTGTCTTATGACGAGTACTGACTAGCCTGAAGTTTCCTGATACAAATTCTGTCAGCTCTGCCAAGAGCTGAGATTATTTTGGGCTTGTCCGGACCATGTCAAACCCGTTCGCACCCTCTTATCCTGGCACTGAGTGTACCGATGTGCTACTCCGCTGGGTCATGCTGCCACTCTGACCGGGTCAGGTATGATGCAGACGTAAAAACCAAACAGGTGCCCAGTGTGGGAATGTGCTGCTGCCAGCGTTTCCTCCCAAGTCCTCCCGTCCTGGGAGCTAGAGAGAGGTTCACCGTGCCACTCGCAGGAGAGGGCTTCTGGGGGCCAGAACTCGCAGGGGCACTTGGAGATTGCTCAGAAAGGGGGGGACGGGGCTTGAGGAGAGTGGTTCTGCTGATGGCAGCTCTTCTCCACCAACAACTTGATAAAATCTCACAGCCAGCTGAATCGCCACCGACACTGTGTCTTTAGGTCTTGCTAGGACAAAATTGAATACTGGAGCTAGTACGGCATCTCTACCATGCCCAGATCTATGAGCTATTTAACAGAGTTGAGGTAGTCTGAGGAAACCTGACAACTGCTAGAGCTGCCACAAAGTCTGGAGACAGACACTATTGAAATAAAGGAGACAGTACACAAGCTGATACTGGCTTCCTGACCAGGGGTTTCACTGCCCCTTTCTCTCCAAGAGTGAGGGGTGATATGCTGGGTGCAGAGAAATGGCAATACTGCCGGTCATTGGTGTCACCAGATAGGGAGGAATCTCAGCCACTCCACAAACCAAGCAAGTGACAGAGACTGAAATGCACCCAATGAAGGGAGGGGAAGTTTCTGTGTCTGAAACTGCTGGTCTTTTTTCACGTTGGTGAAACTCAAGTCTGTACAACTACGTTTGCAGAGAAGCACGAAAATTCCTCGCAAGAAAAACTTGTGATAGCAGTTGGCATGCTTCGCAGACCAGAGACACTGACAGACGGCTCTCAGGAAGTAAATGGGATCACTGAACGAGAATATTAACATCTGCCCACCAGGAATGAAGCACTGGGGCCACTTCTTCAAACAACTGAAATGAACTGACAGAGTCTGGGCCGCTGCCTTTGGACGCAGGGTGTTCAAAGATTTGCATCTCTCCTCTGCCATTTGACAGCCTGATTGTATGTAATACTCCTGGTGGCTAATCTTTCCCCATACACTTGCTTTCCATTGCTGCAAACTGGGTGCTCTGATAGCCTGCCAATGGTTAGGATTTTAAGGAAACAAACACTTTGCAATTATTCTTTTTTGCATGCGCTTGCTTTAGTATGTTCAGCTGTGGAAGTGCTTAACTGGATAATGCCCCAGATGTCTGAAGGTCTCTTGGGGATGAGAGCATGCATTGGTGATATTGTAGCCTGGGATGGTGCTTTTTGTGTGCGTTAGGAATGACTACAGTTACTAACGGAAATTTAGGACAGGAAACCACCTACCTAGAGAAGAGATTGACTACAGAAGGAGCCATGCACAATAATTCTGAAAACCAAGCAATATTTAACATTCAGATAAAATGAAGATAAGCCTGAAACTCAGCCACTCAAAAAGCAAGTTAAAGTGGGTCAGTGAGTTTAGACCCAGCACTGTAGTTTGAATAACTCACAGACAGCATCTGCATATTTTTCAAGCCATAGGCACTGCCTAAAGCCATTGCTTTGCAGCAGATCCAAAAGTCAACTGAACATCCACAAGTCTGATCCAAGACCTTCCAGTGCTGCAATAACATAGAAAATGAGACAAAATCATCATCCTTTTTTAAGAAGTGTTCAGTCAGGGAAAAAAATTTAAAAGGGTTCAGCTTCAACTGACACGTGCCCTACTTCTCATATGAGCTTGCTAGGAACAGTGATAAGAATCATCTCTGTGAGAGCAAGACAAGCGTGAAGCTTGGTTTTGGAGTTTGAGTCACACCACTATGCCCCACCTTGGGATTTGTGTGGTGCCACAGTCCTTCCCTCTGGCTCAGTCCTGCCCAACCACCAGCTGCTTCATGCAAGGGCAGAGCCTACTTACAGCCAGGGCTACCAAAGCGTAAAGAATAAAAGGTAGCAAGTATTCAGCTTCCTCTGGGCAATGTAGGTTAGTACCATGGAGGTAATGCCTCTCTGAGATCCCAGCAGGGCACCCAGAAATGTGGCAGGCTGGGATAGTCCTATCAGAATCGCCATTAGAAAAGCATGCAGCAGGATCACTGTTTCCTCACATGGGTCCAATGCTAGTAATAAAAATAGAGTTAATGTTAACTTGTTACTAGGGAAGAGCAGCAGCATTGGCCAGTTACTGGGGCTGGCAGGTGACTTCTCCCTTTTTTTGTTGTTATTTCTTCTCTCCTGAAAACACAGAAACTTCTGGTTCTGTTTCTCTGCAGGTGTTCAGCCCAAAACAAGAGAGCTAGTTTAAGAAAACTAAAAAAAAGAAGACAAAAAGAAAAAAACCCAACCCAGAATAAAGTGACACCACATAGCTGACTAGAAGCCTTAATCTCTCTTGATAGCGCAGGAAAGCTTGTACAGACTTTCACAGTGAATGGCTCAGGTTGGTATTTATTTGAGAAGAAATCAACCTAAAAATATAAGTGAAGACTGATGCACTTTTCTAGGTTAGGTCTGCCTTATTTAGTGAGCCTCGTTACATGTTCAATGACATAAAACCAGGTGGCAGTTGACACACTAAACCAGTCGAAACAGGTCACAGTCTGCTCCAATGTCAATCATTTGCCTGGGGTGAGGAAGTAAAAGTAGGCCATGACTTCATTTCTAAAAACATCAAATTCGGTTTTGTTCCTTGTTAGTTTTGTTCAACTCTCATGTTGAAATACAGTGGTAATGTGCATCCGGTGTAAGCAGCTGAACCTGAGACTGTATCTCCAGTAGGAAGCCACTGCACAGGTTTGCTGCTACTCCTCACTGTGTAGTGTCCACCCCTTCCTTGTTTGGCTGCTGTAAGGGTGGTTGTTTATTATCCCTCCTGCCTCAAGCAAAAATCATTTCAAATTTCACAGAACAGCTCTTTTAAACAGGCTACTCTATGTATGCTGAAGGTATACACAGTCACAAAACAAACTGGGATAAAAGTCTTAGACTGGCATCATGATCTTTCCTTTGGTGCAGCTCTGCTGATTTACATCAGCTGATAGATACCTCTGGTGCCTCTCTTTTCAGTTAGCAGGGTAATTACAATAATACATCTTTTGCTAAAATAGAGTTTTCTGAAAATACGTCGCATACAGCAGCCAGCCAAAAGCTGACATGGTGTGAAAACAGAGCTTTTGTAAAACTGCATTTTCTATGAAACAAAAGCATAGATTTATTTCAATGGACAGCTCTTAATTGTACAGTCCTACCAGGTTCATTCCTTGGTTTCCTATCTCCAACTAGTTACTCCATAGGAAAAAGAATAATATTCCTTGAAGTATCAAAAAACAGAATACAGTATTTTACTTTCTTTTCACCTCCAATCCAGCTATAATGCCAGGAATTAAAGAGCAGGGTTCTTCTTTTCAGTCCCATGTTAAAGTGCAGTGAAAGGAGTGGTAGGTCAGCAGAGAACTGGTCTGAGAATTTTTCACTGGGGACATACACCAGTCTGGATTTCTTTTAGTATGCAGCACCGCTTTCACTGTGTGGTACTTCATCATGTCAGCGATGTTTTCACCAGGTATTTGGGAGGCTTTAGTAATAAAAACATAGGCATCTTCTGAATCAAGTGAAAATTCATTACAATCCTTTTAGATAAGATGCTGAAGAACCCTTGACACAAGTCTTTCAGTGATAAATTTCTACTGTGTATGAAATAAAATTACTTGGAATCATATTCCAATTTTTAATTCCAGGCAGCTATGTGGTTGATCAACATTCCTAAAGGATCTGAGGTAAATTCAATTACTGAGAAATGTTTCACCTGATGTAGAAAAGTTGAGTGGTGTGCATTACATTATTAGATGTTTGTTTATTGATTTCTGAGGAGTTATCCTGTTATAGTTTTTTAATCCTGCTAAAGACTGCCTCAGGTTTTTGAAAAACATTTTGGATCTGAACAGCCCTACTGAAGGAGCCACTTATTTGGTCTTAGTGTGAGAAAAAATATAGCATTTTAAAATATGTCACCAGTTGGAAGCTAAGATTTAAATTTGACAAGGGTCAAATCTGGATTAAGTATTTTAAATGTACTTCTCAATAGAAAAGCGTGAACAAGCAGATAAATTCTGAAAGATAGTTCATAGATGGAAAAAAATATGCCGTACAAATGTTAAGAGAGAAATTTGCTGAAAACTGAGACAGAAGCTTTACAAACTCTGATACATACTGTAGCATAAACTGGGCTTTAATGGTATCTTCCATTAATTGTCGGTATCACAATTCTGTGTGGATCAGTAAATTCAATATAATTTAATAAGAGTTCAGCATATATATAGCTGGTAAGTTGGGGAAGTAGTTTCTTTAACGATTATAGAGTGATTTGAGAGCCCCCACCGGAAATGCCACATAGTCTTGCCGTTATTAGGCAGGCACGCGTGGGTTAGCTTCAGCAGATTTGCAGCTTCTATTGGATATGTAGATACTAACTTCTTTCTCAAAATTGCCGCTGTTGAGAGACACATGAGCTGTACCATGTACCTCGTGTCAGTACCCAGTTAGAAGCAGCTGCTTGTGGGGTAGGCAGCAGGAAAGAGAAAGGGCTCTTCAGGTCATAAGCTTCAATTACGGCTGGCAGAAAGTGGCCAAGTAAGGCCTTTGAGTTGTGACTGGGAGTCTGGATGAGATGAGTCCTGTGCTGCGTATTCCTGATGTAGTTTTTCATCCAAAATCACTACACATGGGCTTTCCACAGAGGATATGAGTTATTTCCAGACCTCTTTTAAATACTTGCTTGTCACTTGCTGCAGAATGGAATACAACAGTGCCATCTCCTCCTCTTCCCTGTTTCCAGCAAAAGAAATTCTCAGTCAAACCCAGTACCACTTCTTTTAGCCACCCATGTGTTCTCTTTTCTTGTGGCTATTCAAAGTACTTCGTTACACACTAGAGACCAATGGAAAATGAATTCTCCAATTCCATATGTCTGAATACAAACTTGAGACTGCGCCATAAGCAGTTAAAAACAAAACCCACACCCTGGGACCAAAGAAAGAGATTTGTGCTTCACAGTTCTATAAATACATTCTGATTTTGCAAAGCAACAGAGTGCTAGTGCTTGTCATTACCTGGTAAAATAAATGTACATCTTCTGTTTGGAAAAAAAAAAAAAAGTACTTTTTAGACTTGCATGTGAATCTCGAAAGCATGCTGAAGCTGGTTGCAGCAATATTTGGCGGTGACTGCAAAGTGAAGTCAGATTGTTTTCCCAGTGGAATTGTTGATTACTCATTTTTCTTGTTTTCCTTCATAGGAACTCTCTCCAAGGTTATGTATTTTAGGATCATAAGTGTAATTGTATCCTCAGAGCATATCAGTTCAGTTTATGTAGAGAGCATCATGGCATGTGTCATATGAATTCACTGGTCAAATGCTATCCAATGCTGGTCTGCTTTGGTTCAGATTATCAGTAGTTTGTAAGTAAGTGTAAGACCATGATCTTTGTTGTTAGTCAGTAGGTCATCAAACCTTTTTCTCAGACTTATCCTGCTAGTGACAGAAACGAAAACTGCTCTATTTTGTCGAGTTTGTTGAAGGTCTGCAGATATTAGTAGTGATCTGGTTTAAGTTTCAGAATAATTGGAAAATAACAAGTCATCTTCTATTTACAGAAGCACATTTTCTAGAATAAAGCTGAGAACTGAGAACTCTGCCGCAGTTTAGCATCCAGCACTGAAGGTTTGTGTTAACAGCATGCCACAGCTTCTTGAAGTATCACAGCTGTATATGTTTTCAATGTAACGTATTAGTGGCTTGAATATAATGAAAATGTAAGAAGGAAAGATGTGCTACTGAAAAATCCGTTTCTGACTTCAAAGCAACTTAAACAGAAGAGGTAGAAAACATTAGGTCACTGATCGCTTTCTCCACAGCCCTTAGAAGTCAATGGGAATTGCTGGATTGGATGCAATCAACCACAGCAAATGTGAAAGCTTGCTATGAAAATACCCTCATAAGCAAAGAGATATGATGTCTGATGGTTGTGGATGCCAGGAAATTACTTTCCGTGGGGATTCTTAAAAACATTACTTTTTCAACAAATAGATGTAAAAAATATTTCATGCGCTGTTTTATACCTGTTTTCCAGGATTCATGCTTTTGATTGCAGCCCAGTGATTCAACTAAGAGTGAGGAATTCTAACATGTGTTCACACATTTATCTCAAAATTGTTGTCTTCACATAACTGAGAAAGTTACTAAGTTTAAGTTACTTTTATGTATTCAGACAAGTCTCCTGAAACTCATTATGACGGTGGGCAAGTTACTATAACTGCTATTGAACCAGGTTGCTGTTTATTTCAGTTCACGTTGTGTAGGAATTTCTTTTCTAGAACTGCTTCAAATCTACATATTTTGATATAACCAGTAGTGAAATCTCCAATTAAGCAGAGGGGCTGAAATAACCAAGATTTACATTGACAGAGGAGTGTAGGAAAGTTTCCATCTTGTAATACTTGGTTCTAGGGAGTTTTTTTAACATTTTATTACACTGTTGTAGCCAGGTGATATTGGTTATCCACTGCACCATATAAATTAAACAGCAGCTGGTTGGCTCCCACATTATTCTGTAGATGTCTTCAGTATAGCTATTTCAAAATTCAGCCTGGTATATTACTTTCCATATGTTTCACACTGAATTCTCAGGAGAGGAATGTCTGCCTTAGCCTAGATACTTCCAGTCACACCTTCCTGGTATGGAAAGTCCTGGTTCATACTTTAATCACAAATGTACGTTTTCTAGATCTCCACAAGCATTGACATTTGCTCTTCTTCTTCTAGCTGCCTGCCAGTTGCTCACTGGCATTATCTACATGGGTGAAAATAAAAAAATCTTTAGACAAAAAAAAAAGATTTGCCACTATTTGAAAGATTCTATATCAGAAGCAAGGTCATAGCAAAACACCTTAAGTGAGCCTGATGGTAGCAGCAGAAAATATCCAGCAAGTATCCTGTATACTAGGGGAAAATGCAATATAATTTTTTTCTTAAAAAAGAGAGAGATTTTTAGTGTTTACAGGTTACTCCTGCCCTGATTAGCCATAGATCTTACTAGACTCACTGGAGGTACCCTGTAAGATCCCATTTATCAGGATTACAAGTGAAAGCTTAGAAAATGGAGGATTGTAATAAGGTGAGGAGCAAAAGGCCAGAAGTACCTTCCTGCTTCCCAGGCAGTGGAGTAGTGAGCCATGCTGTACAACTGGTAGGGGCAAATACTTATTTCCCATTTGCTGTGCAGTGGCAACACACTGATAGGTGCTGCTAAGCCTACAGGTTAAGGTTTCCTATTCAGCAGAATATGTAGTCCAGCTGTGGCCAATATTTTCTCGTGCTGTCTCATGTTTTTTTGTGTGCTTTGAAGAGTATTCAGACTAAGAGAGAAATCATATTATAAAACTTTTCCTGTAAGGGTGTTTCTTTTTGCCAGGGTTACGTGTACTAGATGGCACATTAGGGTGAAGAGGCAGCAGAGCCATAGCAGCTAATTTGCACAATGGTGAGTGAAGGCTTTGGTTGTTTCTTGTCTGGCTGATGGACCTACTTACTCTGGCAGCCTCTTCATGAATGAGCAGCCTTCTTTAGGGATCTCACCACTATCTATGGTGGGGAATAGAAAAATGCGTAATGTATTGCGTATTTTACCTCATATGTATGGGAATACAAAGCTGTAGTCACGCTTATGAAAATGAGTGCAAGCCTGCACTACCTGCCCTCCTTGAAGAAATCCCAGGAGCACCAAGAGGCCTTAAGCATCCTTACATGGGACCCCCTTCCTCTTCCCATGGGCCTGGGAGCCCCATTCCACCTCCGGACACCTGTACCTGTTTCTAGTCTTGTCCCTAGTCCAGTCTCTGTTTGCTCCTGGTAGGACGCCCAGCTGGGCCCTGGCACCCATCCAGCTCCTCGACACATCTGGGGTTGCCAACCGGTCCTGCTGCTGCCTCCGGTTCTGCCCACTGCATTCAGGGGCTAATGGCATCCCGGGCTGCATTAGGAGGAATGTTGCCAGCAGGTTGCAGAAGGTGATCCTTCCCCTCTACTCAGCACTGGTAAGGCCACACCTGGATTGCTGAGTCCAGTTCTGGGCTCCCCAGTGCAAGAGAGACATGGATATACTGAAGAGAGTCCAGCAAAGGGCTGCTAAGAGGATTTAGGGACCGGAGCATCTCTCCTATAAGGAAAGGCTGAGAGGGCTGGGACTGTTCAGGCTGGACAAGGGATGGCTCAGGGGAATCTTATCAATGTATTTAATTATCTGAAGGGGGAGTGTAAAGAAGACAGAGCCAGGCTCTTTTCAGTGGTGCCCAATAGCAGGACAATAGCAGGACAATAGCTGGAGGCTGTCCTGAGGAGCCCCGGACCCCTGAGGCCCCAGAAGAAGTCAGGATAGAGGAGGAATCTGTCTTGGTAGATGAGGGCTGGGTCAGGGACCAATTAAGCAATCTGGACGTCCATAAATCCATGGGCCCTGATGGGATGCACCCGTGGGTGCTGAGGGAGCTGGCGGAAGTCATTGCTAGGCCACTCTCCATCATCTTTGCTAAGTCGTGGGCAACGGGAGAGGTGCCTGAGGACTGGAGAAAAGCGAATGTCACTCCAGTCTTCAAAAAGGGCAAGAAGGAGGACCCGGGTAACTATAGACCGGTCAGCCTCACCTCCATCCCTGGAAAGGTGATGGAACAACTTGTCCTTGGTGCTGTCTCTAGGCACATCAAGGATAGGGGGATCATTAGGGGCACTCAGCATGGCTTCACCAAGGGGAAGTCATGCTCAACCAACTTGATAGCCTTTTATGAGGACGTAACCCGGTGAATAGATGATGGTAAAGCTGTGGATGTGGTCTATCTCGATTTCAGTAAAGCGTTTGACACGGTCTCCCACAGCATCCTCTCAGCTAAACTGAGGAAGTGTGGTCTGGATGATCGGGTAGTGAGGTGGATTGTGAACTGGCTGAAGGAAAGAAGCCAGAGAGTAGTGGTCAATGGGACTGAGTCCAGTTGGAGGTCTGTGTCTAGCGGAGTCCCTCAAGGGTAGGTACTGGGACCAGTACTATTCAATATATTCATTAATGACTTGGATGAGGGAATAAAGTGCACTGTCAGCAAGTTCGCTGATGACACAAAACTGGGAGGAGTGGCTGACACAACGGAAGGCTGCGCAGCCATTCAGAGAGACCTGGACAGGCTGGAGAGTTGGGCGGGGAGAAATTTAATGAAATATAACAAGGGCAAGTGTAGAGTCCTGCATCTGGGCAAGAACAACCCCATGTACCAGTACAAGTTGGGGGCAGACCTGTTGGAGAGCAGCGTAGGGGAAAGGGACCTGGGGGTCCTAGTGGACAACAGGATGACCATGAGCCAGCAGTGTGCCCTTGTGGCCAAGAAGGCCAATGGCATCCTGGGGTGTATTAGAAGGGGTGTGCTTAGCAGGTCGAGAGAGGTTCTCCTCCCCCTCTACTCTGCCCTGGTGAGGCCGCATGTGGAGTATTGTGTCCAGTTCTGGGCCCCTCAGTTCAAGAAGGACAGGGAACTGCTAGAGAGAGTCCAGCGCAGAGCCACGAAGATGATTAAGGGAGTGGAACATCTCCCTTATGAGGAGAGGCTGAGGGAGCTGGGTGTCTTTAGCTTAGAGAAGAGGAGACTGAGGGGTGACCTCATGAATGTTTATAAATATGTAAAGGGCAAGTGTCATGAGGATGGAGCCAGGCTCTTCTCAGTGACATCCCTTGACAGGACAAGGGGCAATGGGTGCAAGCTGGAACACAGGAGGTTCCACATAAATTTGAGGAAAAACTTCTTTACGGTGAGGGTGACTGAACACTGGAACAGGCTGCCCAGAGAGGTTGTGGAGTCTCCTTCTCTGGAGACATTCAAAACCCGCCTGGACGCGTTCCTGTGTGATATGATCTAGGCAATCCTGCTCCGGCAGGGGGATTGGACTAGATGATCTTTCGAGGTCCCTTCCAATCCCTAACATTCTGTGATTCTGTGACAAGAGGCGATGGGCACAAACTGAGACACAGGAGGCTCCACCTGAACATAAGGAGAAGCTTTTTTACTGTGAGGGTGACATAGCCCTCGCACAGGTTGCCCATAGAAATTGTGGAATCTCAATCCTTGGAGATATTAAAAAGTCTTCTGGACATTGTCCTGGGCAATTTGCTCTAGATGGTCCTATATGAGAGGGGGATTGGACCAGATGACCTCCAGAGGTCCCTCCCAGCCTCAACCATTCTGTGTAATTCTGTGTGCCTGTACCCAGGTCATCTTGACTCCTTGCCATCAGGGGGAAGCCCCTATGCCTGACATTGAACAGTTTCTATTCCATCTCAACCAGCAGAGCTGCAAGGTCAGCCGTGTAGAAAAAAAAGCCAGTGCATCTTAAAGATGCCTTACTTGCCTTATCCAAACACCAGCTGGCTATATTAAGAGCAGACATCAAGACGGACCAATTAAAATTATGAAGAGATCAAACAGACTTGGTCTGTCTAGCACAGCTCACATGTTAAACTTCACAAGAAGCAGGAGCATTATAAATCCTTGTGTAACATGACATCTTTGGGAAATGGAAGATGCGTAGTAGAAAGGCAAGTTTAAGGACGTGCAGTCCTGTACTAATACATACAACACCAAATATACTTCTACAAAGATCTCTATATGGGGTCCCACCATTACTAGCTTTAACTCCTTTGACAGATCTTGGAGTAGTATTTTTTTATCTGAAAAATAAGTTGATCTTGGCAGTTGAATAAGGTCTTTAGTCAGCCACCTCTCATCTCCTTCATGCAATGATTAATGTGATCAAATAGAAATCTGATATATAATAGTGCTACAAGAAGATATGTCCCCAAGGATGGTGGGATAGCTGCTAGCATACTTACGTGTGGAAGCAAAAGGCTATTGTCTGTTGCCCTTTCACTATTCACCCGAATATCTGGAAAAGGAGAAGTGGTGGAAGACTTTAAGGATGCTTTAATTGTATAGCCATGGAAAAAATAAATGTGATTCTCCATTATGTGAGAGCTATCTGGCATCTTCCTTGAATTTATACTCTGGAAATTATTAGTTCAGGTTGTTCTTAGCATTAGTTCTTCCTTCTGATAGTGATGCCTCATGACCAGCAGTTTCTGGACTGTATGTGGTAACACTGAGATAATTATGCTTGAACAAGCAAACCTGGGAAAAGCAGAGAATTATGTACCAGATAAGATAAAGATTCATCTTAGTCCAGTGTTTTAGCTTGGAGTGGCTATTAGTGAATGTTTAAGGGTGACTATAAGGGAGAAAGCATACATTACTACTTCTCCCAGTACATCCTCTCAGCTTCTAGCAATCAGCATCATAGTATTTCTTGGGATTAGAATTCATACTCTTAGTGTTACTAATTGGACTAAACTATTCAATTTTCTTGCTCAAGACTCAGTAGTCTGCAATTCGTCAACAAGCCAGGCTGTTCTGATAGACTCTATAACCTCATCTGCTCCTTTCATGATGATATACAAGCCTGTAATTCTCCACTTTAGAGTAGATTCTTGCTCCCAATAGAGTCAAACAAGGCTCTGTACTTGCACCTAGCCTATTCATTTTTCTGTCTTTGGTAATGCTTCCCAGAGCATGACAAAGGAATGCACCTTTGCTAGAGAACTGAAGGTCACCAGCTTGACATTAGCAGACTGAGAGCCCAGCCCAGGGATGAACCATACAGAAGTCTTCGTTTGTTGATGGTTGCAGGATTGCGTGCCTATTTGCTAGAAGTCATCAGGCTATCCTCAGTTGCCTTGCTGTCATCCAGAGACATTTATCTTACCGTAAGTATATAGAAGATGGAGGTCATTGTACAAGCTCACCGAAGGCAGTTATTCAGCTTTTTCACAGCCACAGTTGATGAAACAAGGTTCCAAGTGATTGACGTGTTTACCTTTGTAGCACTCTTTCCAGGTCAACAATAAATGAGGATGCAACATCTCTTTGCTTTTGGGAAGAGAGCTTGTTTTGATCATCAACAAAATCATAATTGGAATGAAGGATGCTCTGCTGAGGCTCTGATGTTTACTTTTTGCTCTTTTCCACAGGTGCTCCTCTGGGATGGTGTCCAGTAAACATCCAGCAGTCAAACAACTCTACCAATGCTGCTAATGCCAAATTTTAGATGTCCGCTAGCATAGCTTTGTAACAAACACTGAGCTTCTAACTTGCAGCAGCTTTCCATGTATCAAAACTGCCATGGAAAGATCCCTTCTGGGCTTGCATCTTCCCTGAACTTGTCTTTTTCCACAGCTTGTTAGTATAAAGAGGATCACCTTGAGGATGATACTTGAATCTTTCAAGGACACCCTGAAAATCTTCAGCCAAATCGGTAAGATTAATACTACTGAGTGTCAGGAAAAGGCTTTGAATTCAGATAAATCTTTTGAATGGAGCCTCAGTCTCTGTGGTGAAGCACCCAGCCAAACCATTGGCCAGAAGAGAAGAAAGGCTAATCAAAGAGAAACCATAATAATGTTCTGGTCACCTAAAATCTGCATATTTGGCCTGTAACCATACCTGTTCATCCCAGACTGGCTTGTTTTAACATACTTATATGTAAAGATGGTGAAAGTGAAAACAGCTAGAATGGACTGGCAGACAGTGATTGTTAGTTCTGTTGGACAACTAATAAAATATTGGTTAAGCTCCGTGACAGAAACAAAACCAAAATTAATGTATACCTTCTTAATGTTTACAGCCCTTGTAGTATTAAACTTTGGAAGTTTGCATTTGTTTTCACATTTTAGAAAGATCCATTAAATTAAAAATAATAATTAAAAAAAGTGGTAGCACTTTGTTTTCCATTTCTAGAGTGGGCTTTTCAGATATTCATTTTTCTCAGTTATTAACTTAGAAATATTATAGTTGATCTGTTTCTCAGTCTATGAAATTTCAGAAATTAACCTTATTCAGTCTCAGAACTGTTACATCAGCAGAGACAATGGCAGTACAATAGTATCTCTTCTTCGGCTGTAGCATGATTCCTGGGCTTGATCTGTAGCTCACTCAAGACAAATGAAGAATGCCCACTGAGTATATTCAGACCTGAACAGGGTTCTGAATTAAACTCAATGCACAGAGAAAGATAAGATTTAATTTTTTTTTATCCACAGAACTTGAAACTCTTCTAGCAGGTTTGCCCACTGAGTCAAGGTCGCTTTTCATTTAGTAGTTTTTAGACGCATAGCCTTAATAAGAATATAATTTATTTTATCATCACTGGTTTAATTGCTTAGATTATGGTGCTTCTTAATGTGCATGTGGAGAATGTAGTTACAAAGTTTCTCACAATATTTCACAAAATCTTAGCATGTGTTTCATGTGTTAGAGACTAGACTGAATGTATATTTTTCCTACCTGAGTAACTTCTCAGTAATTTGTGAGAAGAGATACAATACTGAAGTTAGAATCTGTAAAATACCATGACATAAAACCCCCAAGCTTCTCCTCACGAAGAAGTTCGGCCTTATGTTTTTGATGCATGTCTAAATTCTATAATGATTTCAGTCTACAAATTTGAAAATGTCCAGAAGACTGAATCAGCACCTTATCGGTTTCAGTGCATCCAATGTTTTGCTTAAATATGTCTACCTCAGTTGATATACTGCCTAAAGGCCAATAGAGTAGTTTTACATTTGGAACAAGTTCTAAAATTTAAATCAGGAAAAGACCTTTGCTGCATTTTCTATCAACTTTAGAAAAAGTCTACAGAAGAAATGATATAACCTAGATTCACAGTTACAAAAGGATTAATAGTAATATTTTGTATTCAAGGGGAGAAGAGAAATTTGTGTTATATAATATTTCAAAGCTGCTGAACAAAGCAACTTGATAATGGAGGTAATACGAAGTGAAATATCCAAGGTTTAAAGAAACTCTAATGGAGTGATGCTGTTAAAGTCACCAGGAATGCTGCCTCTCTGGAGATAGCCTTAGCAAGGAACTAGGCCAACGAACTGAAGCTCTCAGCTTCATCTTTAATAGATAAGAAGCTCGTTTTGCAAAAATCAGTGTAGCACAGTTAAATTGAGGCTCTGGTAATTATAGTAGCTGAAGTTCTTCTGTTAGATATCTTTCCCATGCTTTCTCCTATTTAACTGCTTATGCTGCCCTGCTGTCCTGCCCCTCTATCTTTTTCTTTCCAGCCTCCAACACTAGAGTTGACTGGTTAGGCATGGCATCCAAGAAAAACCAACTGGTCAGTAGTCAGGCAGTAAGTGGCATTATGGTAATATTTCAACTCTAGAACAATAAAAGCTAAGGTGTACAGAGAAACTACCAAGAGCAGTGTCAGATCACAGTAGCGTTAATGCATCTCTGCAAGAGAGAAGCAGCAGAGCATGGAAGTATATAGGGCAAAAGGTCGAACAGTTTTTGGTAACAGATTTACATGCAACTTATGGTCTGGGTTTTTAAGTGTAGTGCAGTCAAGAGGCAAAAATGAAGTTTTGGAACCCACCTATAGTATTAAAAACTCTTGCAGGTCCTTAAAGAAGATAGACTGGGTGTCATAACGCTTACTGAGCCCAGAAGAACGTAAAGTAGAGAATGTAGCAGAATTACAAGGAAAGATCAGTGCAAAAGCCAAAGACTGAAAATGAAAGGTAGAAAATATGTGGGAAAATCCCCAGAGAAGAAACAGGCATGCTGCTGCTGTTGCTGCCTTCTCCAATATAAAAGAATAATAACCATTTTTCAGTTGATTTCCACCTGACAAGATGACAAAAGAGTGCTTGGAATGACTATGACAAGAGCCTGTATGCCCCAAACCCTTAGTAATTAATATATTGGTTTTTTTTTTAAGAAATACGTTCTAGCCTTTCATATGTCTGGTAAATGTAAATCAGTAACTTGAATTACCAGCTGCTTACTCTTATATGCATACAGTGATGTGATGGTCTTAACTAGAGGTATTTGCAACCGTATTACTTTTTATCTCATTTGGAAAAATATAAATTGGGTGTTGAAACTGCAGTGAACCTTATTAAATACCTTCCCTGTTTCCATTGGTTGCCTTAAGTGCACAGTAGTTCTTTCTTGTTGCTGTAAGAGGGATGAAAGATTTAGAAGCTCAAATCTACCTGAAAGGCAGCACACACATGCAGATCTGAAGAGGGTGCTTTCTCATTTGTAACAGTGCCAGAATTTTATTGTGATGCCTTGGAAGCGTCTCTAAGTATTGATTCTGAAAAATGATGGCGCAGGTTCAGACCTAGTGAAAGCAATGGAGTCAGCTTATCCAGCTTGCTTTTGAGGACTCAGCCATCTATCAAGTGAACATAGCAGTTTTTGCGTATCTGAATGAATCATTCCTGTACAGCAAACTGTCCAGGACCATACAGGAATGCTTAGCTTACTCTCGGAGCTACTAATCTAATATACATTTCACAATTAACACTCAAAGTGAATGTTCAGTGACTTTTTGCTTTGAGATTCAGTTACTGTGATTTCAACTTTAAACGACTGCTCTTTATTGTGAGAAAGGCTGCCAGCCCTTTCATTATTAGTCACGGGGATCATCACGTGCTCCTTCCATTGTGTCTGTAGATCTTCTCCCTTCTCTGGCTCATGCTGTGTAACCTCCTTCCTCTCCTACGTCACAAGCGCTGCAATCCTTTTCTTTTTCTGTTGCATGCACAGCAATAATCTCCTGCTAACGCACCAGCTCTGACTAAGAGAATAAGCCCTGTCACCTCCAAGCTCAAGCAGCTTCCTGAATAATACCATGTGATGGGAGATTACATGCTTAAAATTTATTTCAGTCTTAGAGTTTTCTTTCTGGTTGTAAGTAATTCAAGACCTTCCTTGCAGGTTGTGATGTTGCCCAAATCCCTCCCCAGGCCTATAACCCTGTGGTCTGTTGTCTCCTGTGACCTGACTCCATATTTGGCCTTCTAATGAGTCTCCAGGTTGCTGGTGAGGCACGTGCCTTCTGATGTGCCTTTAGCTCACAGGGATGGCACTTTAACATGTCCCTCAGCTAAGATGTTGCAACAAATGCTGTGCCCTGGTGCAGCACTTAGACCCCCAAAATTGCAAAGTCCTATGCAAAACTTCTTTGCATTTTGCATTTTGCAAACCTACTGTCTTAGGATGTAGCTGATTTTTAGCCGCCTTATTTACTTCTGTAATGTAGGTATGTACGTATGTGTTTATATTTATCTAGCTGGGCTTTTCACTAAGTTTTCGATAAATACGGTAAGTATAAATCTTTACATAACATTTTTGGAAATAAAGTGAGCAGGTTGATATATCTGAATATCCTAATATACACTAAGAACGGGGTCCCTGAATAGCTGTTATATAAAGTCTAAGTTCCTGTGCAAGTACTGCGGTACCTAGGTGCTGTTTTAGAAAATTTTAGTATTGAAACAACTTTAGAAATTGAATTAAATATTTCTTCTCATCTCTTACCATTCTTAAACTGTTTCTTTTCCCTGGACTCTGAAGACTGGCAAACAGATACTCTAGGTTGCAGAATTCTGTAGTAAGGCTTTGATGCATCATGCAGTCAGAGATCTGTAAAACACTACTTTCTTCTGCACAGAATCTTGTAAGGTTTGGTTGGGTTTTTTTCCCCCAAAACAGAGTGATGTAGTAAAGCCAAAGTTGTGTGGGATGCCTGTGCTCATTATGTGCTCTACTACACAACATTGAGAGTGATATTTTGCTCTGTGGTATGCTAGCTGTAAAATAAGGGTAGTAGTTCTTACCTTCTTTAGTAAGCCTATTTGAGGTGAGATAAGTGTGAAGGGATAATTATACGTTATTAGTATGATGACGCTGTTCTTTTTAATGTATGGTTTCATGCAATGCTTCCTAAAAATCTTGTTGCTCTGCCATTGAAGCATTCATTAGCCTTTCCCCTGTTAAACTATGATTTTTCCTTTTTTTTTTCAATATTTTTTTTTTTTTACAAGGCATGATTTTTCTGATGTAATTGTCTTTCTGGCTGGGGACTTTCAACCAATGCTGAACTGAAGGACAAAGAATAGGTTTCTCTTTCAGCACGCTTTTCTTGGCAGGCACATGGAATTCCAGATTGTATCCATACAATCTGGAATTATATAGAAGAGTTTTAGGGTGGAATCAATTTTCTTTTTATTTGGCTATCTAAAAGTTTGCCGTCCATTTGTGGTTAATTGTGTAGCTAAATATTTTCCAGTGAATACCTAAGTCAGCTGTCAGACTTCCTCATAGTCTCGTTTTTCTTTTTGAGTCTGCTATAGAAACACTTTCGTCGATCCAAAGTAATGCATATATTCACATATGAAAAGAAATGAGTTTTCTTTCTATTGCAGAGTTGTGATTTTTTTTAACCTGGGTGTACAAGTTTCTGTATTTAAAAAATGCAAGTATATTTGCAGGTAGTAGAAATAATTTATCACAAGTAGTAATGTAAGGGAGGACAAGAGCATAGAGTTATTTCTTCTTGTGATTTCAGTTTGTTTCTACCAAGAATCTGTCTACTCAAGAGACAATTATTCCTGCCTTGTTACATAGCTATAAATACCTAAAAATTCAGTGGCATTTATTCACAGAGCTGGTGAGATTAATAAGCACAGCTTGGTTTAGATGTATTTTCTGAGTTGTAAAGCTTTTATCTGAGTTTTGCTCTGAAGTTTGAGCCTGCAGTGGGTTAGATGCATAATTTGTAAGGGCATCTGGTAGCAGAAGGCCAAAGAGGGAGGTCTGTTCTCTTTGTCAGTGTCTCTAGACTAGAACATGGCACAATTTAAGACACCAGAGTTAAGTTGTAATGTTATAAGTTGGAAGCTGGACTGTGGTCTCTCTGCAGTGCTGAGTGTTATTATCCTGAGTGGGACTATATGTGAAATACCATGGCTTATTTAAGCTTGTGTGACTTCTTAGAAGCATTAGTAAAACAGACAGAGCATGCTTCTTTCAAGGTGCCACATGAGCTTGCACTTGAATTTTATGGACTCTGTTAGGTGCAGAAGCTTGATCATCTACTCTGACAGATGTATGGAACCTCCGTGAGTTCAATATAATTCCTTCTTCATTTTAGATGGCAAAATCTGTGACACAGGAAAGGGCTGTACGGTTGAATGAATCATACCATAGAAATCTGTAACCGAGATCTGTTTTTCCTGACTCCTACTCCACAGATATGTCTTCCCTTACTCCACTGTCATGCTGTCATAATGTGCCATCTATGCTTTGTTACTGATACAATAGCATTATGAAAGAAACCTAATTAGCAAATGGAAATCTTCTCCTTTAGCCCTATTAGAAATTCATGTGAAAGTTAGTGAGAGACACTGTAACACCAATACCATAAGTTTTTTAAAATACATTTTATTCATGGATTTATTGAGAAATGTTACTAGTTGATTTGGAGCATCAAATGAACAACTACGTAATGCAAAGAATAAGAAGCTGACAGCAAACAATAGATCAGAGGCAGCTAAAGCAGAGTGTTAATTGTGGATCAGGTTTAATATTTGGAGGGTCAAGCTATGTACAGGAGAAAAGGTAAGAAATTATAAATACCATTTTCAGCCAGTCAATACTTAAGACCTTGATTTGCTGAAAGGCGTCTGGAATGTTACTTGAACTCTTAGTTTTAAAACTAAATTGAATATTTAGGAACCTAAGGCTGTGGTCAGCCTATGACTGCAAACGCAACAGTCCATGGCTGAGATGCTACTGCCCACTGCATGGCCACCCCCCAAGCTGAGTCAGAAGAGCAGAGGTACCTCAGAAGGGGTATGCGTTCTCCTAAATTGGCTCAGTACGAAGTTAGTTGGATTAGCTTGAACTGCTGTTCAAAGCGGTTTAAACATTAGATAATTGACAGCTGTTATACTTACATTACTATGAAGCAAGTAATGGTAAACATTTTAATATTTGTTTATGAGACAGCTGAAATATATTTTAAGCAAGTAATTTAATAAAAGCAATATCAATAGTCATTAAACTTCTTACGAAGTATGCAGAGTGTACCAAAGACTTCAACAATTCTCAGAATTATTTTTGTGCTGTCATGCTTAAATTTTCAATCAGAATTGGCAGGAATAGTAAACTAATTAATGCTGGATTACAATGGAACTCCTACAAACCTGTATATGACATCTAGATTAATACCAAATGAAGCCTTCATGATTAGTGTTACCATGATGAACACCAAAGGTATTAAGAAAGATTAGACCAATTATTAGACAGTGTCAACCAAAAGAGGATAGTTCAGTGCAAAAAGATGATATTGAATACGAAAAAATCAGTGTCACCCCTTAAAATTCATTTTCGCAAAATGCTAGGGATCTGACTAAAACTGAAAAGCCCAGACTGTTCTCTTAAAAATGCTGCAGCCTGATCCTTCCTGGTGAGGCAGGCATACATGTTCTGCTGCTCGAGAGGCACTCTGCATGGCTTGACAGATGTGTATTCAGCATGACCAAATTTTGATGCACCCAAGAACCACCGGTAGCATCGTTATGTACAGAGAAGAAAGCATTTCTAAAGTCTGCCAAATATGGTTTCCTTAAAACTCAAATAACAGAAGAAAAAAACCCCAGACTCTGATTCAATAGCTGTGCAGATGGCGCATGTAGGTAGTACATGAGAAAGTTTTTCTTACTGGTTTCTTTGCATATCATCTCCCTGTAGATTTTCTTCTACCTCAGTAGCCTTCTCACCTTTGCCTCGGATTTTCTGTAGTTTATTTAAAGGATTAAATTTAATTGAAGTAATAGATTATCTGAGGATTTATTTTAAACTGTAACTTACTATAACCTAGTAAAGTTTTTCTGTGTGAAAATGAAGTGTGTTTTTAAAATATGCTTACCTATTTAAATTACTGACAAATATTATTAGGTTTCAGTGGAGTCATGCAGCAGATAATTGATCAGTTCGTGCTGATGAACCAACGGAGCCAAACCAGACATATCCACTGGGCATCATACGATGCTGTAAGAGGAAGGACAATGTTTGAAGGTTGTTTGCGTGGAGACAAGTGCAAGGATACAGGAGAGTTTGATCCAATAGACTGAGGGGTTTGTTACAGATGATGATACATGGACAGGTCACAGAATTTCACTCACTGTTCCTACCCTGCATCTGAAAACACATCCTCTACAGTGGCACCCAGTGCAAGGGGAGGGCTCGGAAGATTAGCGAGGAGTCAAGGACGTGGCTCAGCATGTGCTATCTCATCTCAGTTCACAAAGTGAACATCCTGCCACTGCTGATGATCATCAGGTCACAGTGACCCTAGCCTCTATTTATTGCAATGGTGTATTGTTTGTTGTGTAATCACGGGGTGTGATATATGTAATCTGCTGTTAAAAAGAAAATATATATAAGCTGAGTCAGGGACATCCCTGAGTTGAACCCTGACTGGCCACCTGACCCAATCATGCACTTTTCCCCTGCAACCCTCCCCTTGGTTACTGGGGCTCCTCACACCAACTGGAGTGTGAGTATATGATCAATAAACTAATAGCTATCTAGCCCCTCTTGTGGTCTCATATTTCACCTGACAGTATCAAACTGCACAACTGTTTCTGAGAACCTTTTCATCTACACCCAGCATTCTCAGAATACGGTAGTCTTGACAAATTTTTCCCATTTCTCTGATCATCAGTGAAAACACAGCAACCTCTGTGATGGTGAGTGAGTGCTGGGAGCTAAGCCTCTCCCCAAAGGGAGCTGCCAGGCTGGGAAAGCGTTAAATGAGCTACAGTAAATAAACAGCATGATCCAATTATAGTACTATTTTCCAAATATGTTTTTAAACATTTTAACTATGTTACTGAAAAATGAAAGTGATAAGAAAAAATCTTCCTGCTGCAATATCCAGAGGTTAGAATGACTTACATGCAATTAGTACTTTATTTGATGAATGTAGCTGTTCTTTGTTCATGGAACAGCTCTGTGAAGTCTGCAATGTCCTTTAATGCATCTGTTGTTCAGAATTATTTGACAAAGCATTTCTTCAGTGTTTCTCATTTAAATCAAGCTTTTTGTGAGATTTTGATTTTAGTATTTGTTTCTGAAGTCCTGTTGGTTAGGTGTGAAAGGTAAATTATTCTGTATTGTGTTATCCTCTGACTGGACAGCTGGTGCAGGCAACACACTCCCCCATGCTTGTAAGATATTTTTTTTATTTTTTTTATAAACCTCCTCCTTTTCAGGCAACTTAAACATGATTGCATAAGTATCTGTACAGTTTACACTGCAGAAATTGAATTGGAATAAAATTTAAAATATTTTGAAATAGTAGCAGGTTTAACTGCAGTCCAACAAATCTCCTGAACTTCACTCTGTATCATAGGAAATACAATCTGGGACATAGACAAGAAGAGGTATGAGACAGATCATCATCGGCCTCCATAAACAGCTCACCAGTTAACTCCTGTGCTCTATTGCTGCAGTTCGGCCAGAGCGACAACATTAGTACAGTGGAGTTATTTCTGAACCAGGAAACAACTTTTCAGCAAAATCCAAATTTTACCCATATATGCTTTTGATTTTTACAGAAAGTTCCCTTTCTTTTGAGAAACTGGAAGCATGACATCTTGCCATGGAAGGAAAATGGTAGCATATACATGGTGGCAGGGCAAGCCACAAATGGACACTCTAAGGCGTTCCTTATGTAGACTACTGGAAAGAAGAGGTGCTAGCTGAGCTTTCAAAGCTGCAAAGCAGCTATATAAACCCTCTTCATTTCAAACTGGTGTTGAGACCAAATGGCCTAATTGTCTAAGGCCAAATTCACAGCTGAAAGAGGTCTGCTTATGAAGCTCTGCTACCAAGTCCTGTTGGTGGTAGTGTCCCAAGACCTGAAGATTGGTTTTGCCACCATAGCCAGTTCTGACCCCCTGGATGAAGTCTACCAACAAAAAGGAAAAACACTGTTATGCTTTTTGCACCAGAGATTCCACTGCAAAAATATTACTGAAATGAAAATTTCCTCTCTAAACTACAGTATTGTAACAGTGAAAGATTTTTATGTTAGACTATGGCCTTTGAGAAATCAGCAGTGAAGTTTTATAAAGTTGAATGGTGAAGCCTTTTTAAAGCATATGTTTCGATCTAGAAAGGAGGTTTCCAAGAGCTCGCCTTGTGTTGAACAACATGCTTGACAACTGAATAACATGGTACTAAGCCCAGGACATTAAACCCTGCTGCGAGGTAAGATATATTGGATCAGGTCTGGAGTTGTTCCAGCGTGGTTTCACTCCTCTTAATTCTCTTGTATCATGGATAGAGCAAGCTCACATTTGCCTAGAAAGTGGTAAATGGACATATAGTAAGATGCAACTGCAACAATACAATTTTTTAAAAAACCTAATAGCGGTAGAAAATTTCCCAGAGAAATACTGGGGTAGAAGACACATCTGAAAACAATAGCAGATGGGATGATAACGTGACCACTTTAGAACTTCTATAATGTTTAATGGTCTACAATGAAATAATTTGACTTTAAAAAAATCAAATGTCAGTGGATTTTTTTGCAACTCACCACATCCACCAACCTTTGCCTTGACTGTTCTCTGTGAGCTTTTGGGATGGAGCACATGCAGCATGTGGAGTCCCATGTCATGTCAGTCATCTTTCTCTGCCTGACATCTCTTGTGTTCCTAAGTCGATATGTTCCAGATTAATGAGGCATTTGTTCTCAATCAAGAAGCTATTTAAGAATATATTTTTAATTGTAATGGGTTGTATATGATTAATTATTTCTACATGGCTTTCTCATATTTTTGGATAGTTCAAAGCAGATCTTTTTTTCCACTGGGTACTGCCCAAATCTTTTCAATGTTCTTACTAGTTATCACCTAATAATTCATGGAAGTGAATTGTCTTTGTGAGGGTTGTGAACTACTTTGAGAAATTTGCGTGGAGCTCATTGCTGTAATGACCTTCAATGTTCTTTGTCTGTAAAAGGAATAAGAGGGCTAACACAAGTTGGTTGCAAAAGCTCTGTGTGTAAGTTAATTTGTGGGTTTTTGGGTTTTTTTTTAAAGACTCCATTGTTTTAGGACTACTATCTCACAGTTGGTTCTGATGAGAGCATGTAGCCATTTTAGTATTGTTCTGTGCTCATCCTTCTGCTTTAATTGAGGTCTACTCTTTTAACTCAGCTATGTCTTTAGAAGAAACTGTGTTTAATGGCCAGTACATTCCAAACTGGACCAAGTTGTTCCCTACATGTGTGCTCCCTGCATGGGGGAAAAGGGACATGCCATGTGTTTTCATTTGCAAAGCTTGCTTCAGATTTTTTCACACCCTGAAGAATTTCCGTTTGTTGCTGTTCTTGAAAGGACAAAAGGCTCAGTACTTCAGGGCTCTGGGTCTTGAGGGACTATTTGAAAACTCTGATTTTATGACCTTTCATTTCTCTTGGATGCATGGGACATAATTTTGGCAAGTGTAACCATGGGCCTAATGGGGGTCAGCACACTAGATTCTGAGCTCGGAAGAGAATTTGTCATAAGGGAAGAAGATATATTATCTCCTCTCAATTAGTAAATAATTAAATTAACATTAACTTAATCCTACCCTTCCCATAAGATCTGTTGTTTGTGGCTACAGAGATTGCAAATGAATCACCTTAGAAGGATTCGGGTACAGAGGAGGCTCTTTAACCTTTTCACATCACCTTTGCTGCGGTCAGATAGATAATCTGATCATCCACTCACAAGATACATTATCCTTTTATTAAGTGGGTCCAGTCTAGTAAAATAATAGCCATGAAAATGCTACAATAAAAGAATAATAAGAACCCAAAGTGCTTGTTAGAGCTGTCTGTAGATAGCAGTCTGCTATTCATTGCCTTGTGAATGATTTTTTACAAATTTTATGTGAAATGTGGGCAGCTGGCATCCAGCTATTTTTCTTGTCTGTTTCCATTTTAGATGAGCAAGAGCAACATGATGAGGAAAGATCCATGTGTTCAAAGGGACCCATTAGGTCTAAACTTAAGGGCTATAGCATCAGATTATGTGCTATCTGTGGGTGGCTTTTTGTAGCATATGGTGATTGAATCTATGTTCTGTCCTTCTCTTCTCATACAGAATATGTCATGAGGAGCAGCTCCTCCAGAAGAGCTTTTTCTGTAGGAACGACATTCAAATTACTTTGATTTTCCCTAGTATCTATCATGGCACTATGTTCCTGCAGGGCAAGGGACATAGCTTTGTCAGTCAGGTTTACAGTGAAAGGGCACAAGTGGTGCAGAATGACTTAGCAGAGAATTAAAAGGAGGAATTGCAAATGAAACAAACCATAGAGTCATGACAAAGTGCAGAGATGGTGAAAACATCCAATAACAACCCCTCACCCCCCACCCCCAGTATTGTGTGTCATTCAGGGCTCTTCCCATAAGTGCCAGTGACTCATTTTGGTGAAGTTTCAAAGGTTAGCACCCTTCCTCGTTCCTCAGTGGGAGGTCATAGCTCTTGATGCAGAGGCAACAGATCTGAATGTGTAATGGCACATAAGCTACCACAGCTCGTGGCTGATTTGTTTTAATTTAAACTGCTGCATAGTATATTAATACACAGGGCTGTAGAATGAGACAACAGGAGAGTAGAAACACTTGACTGTTTCACCAGCCAGGAGGGCAGGGGGGAAGCATAATCCTCTGCCCTTCCCAGTGCAACTTGATGGTACTCATGGGTTGGAGCTCTTGTTCTAGAAGACACTTATATCCTGGTGGTCAGAGGCTGAATTTTGCACTCAGAAGTGCTTTTGTGTAGATGCATGTGTGTGAAAGGGGGTGAGATGATAGCAGAGGTGAGTAAAGAAGCTCTCTGAAGTACTGATTTTGAACTCTGTGGCTACAATTGCACTATCAAAAAAAACCCCAATGATCCAGCTTCAAGAGAGTACAGTATATCTTATCTACTTTGCTTATGAAGTTTATTTTACTACTAAGAAAAATAACAACTTAAATTTTTAGTGTGAAGGTTAAGACACAGCAAAACCCTCTTTGACTTAGCCTACAGGCAGAGCTGAGACATGGAACAGCTGTAGTTAAAGGCAAAAGGGCATGTGTGGAGACTGACAGAGAAGCAAAAGTGAACTAGAATAGTCCGTGTCTCACTGAAGCTGAAAAAGTACACTCCATTTAAAACGATAATTTATGGAGGTCTGATTGCCAGATATTCAATTTGGTCCTGGAATCCCTTGAACCCAGACTATATTTGTGAAATGTCATGCTTTACACAAATATTGTCAGTGTCAGCTGTATTGAACAGTCTGCCTTTTTTTTGGTATTAAGCATAATTATAATTAACTGAGTAAAATGACAATTATGTCCAAAAGGGACCTCTTCCAATAAAAAATTATGCTATGCTACCTATTGTAAGTCTCGTAAATGGTTTCATAATCAGATTCAGCCATCCTTTACTCTATCTGGATGGCCTGTAACCTACAGAATCTGTTGTTAATTTGTGAGTTTGAGGTTTGAACGGAGCTTGCTGAGAAGGTCATGCAGAGTTGATGCCAAGCACCCACTCCAGAGAGACTGATGTAAATACGGTTGGGCTGGCCCAACAAGGCCCTCTCGTAAGGTCACCGTCATTAGCTGAACTTTGGGACCTCTGGACCTAGTAAACTAGTTCTGTCAAAATAGTAAACCTTTCCTACTGAACTGAACTTGAAATGGCTCATGTGTTGGAGTCAATTGCTGATCACATAAAGCAAAGAAAATGTTTCTCAGAATATTTAAGGAAAACTTATCTTTGCTCTAGTCTTCATCTGACAGTGTGGACAAGGGACCAAAATGATAATGGAGAGGTGCTTGTAGAAATACTTGATGAATGATAGATTAAATGGAATAAAAAGTTGTGCAAGTCTGTACGAGAACTAAAAATCAAAAGGGTAATTTAAGACAAGCTTCCTAACAGTGAAGATTTGCAGGTCCATTGCAAAGTGTTTATTATTTTATTGACACAGTAGTGAATATTAGTCTATGAGAAAGACCTGGAAGTGCAAAGTGTGGGTTACAGCCAAGTAAAAGAAATTAAAGAGCTGAGTTAAATCTAAAACTTCATTTCTCAAAACTGAATTGTCCTCCAAAGCATGGGTCGAGTGGAGCAGGATGAGGAAAAAAAATCTTCAGTTATGTTCTGAGAGTGAGACGGTCAGATCTAAAGCATACTGAAGTGAGAGCTCGTATTGATTTTGCTGAGGTTTGTATCAAAGAACAGTCACAAGTATTGGTCAGAGCAACACTTTCAGGCATACTGTGAGAGGTTTTTGCTTGCAGATACAGTGAGACTGAAATGCTGAGCTTCATCTTCTTTATAAATGAAACAGGACTGAACTGTTCTGGGACTATTTGAACTTTAATAAGCTGATCTTTAATAAAAAGACCACTCACACCATGGCAATCCACAACTCACATTATGAGAAACTCCCTAAGGACGGCCCAAATTAGGATTTGTTGTTTTTTAAGACTGCAGTTATCCCAAATTTATGCATAGCAATCTTTTATCTTCCAAGCCAAGGGCATTTCCTATTTCAGTTTCACAAGTGCTTATCCTGGCCATTAGACACAGGACAAATACTAAAAACGAGAGTAACATTTTCATTGTCTTTTCCTCTTTTTGTAAACCTTTTGACCCACACCAATTAGTATCAGTCTCTTTGCACCTATTGAATACTGCTCAGGGAACTCCCATAGCACAAATCTGAACTGTGTTATATAAAACCAGATATATTTTAGATTAACTGTTTTGTATATTTTCCAGCAGCATAGTTGCTAAAAGGTCAGAATGGCAATCTTATTCCTTAGAGAATGAAGATAATGAAAAGACCTATACTTGACACGTTCATCATTGACAGAACTGGTGAACCTGAACTTGTGTGAAATAAACTGTGCAAAAAGTCCTGGTGGAGAAACATCTGCCGCATATGTTTCAGTAGGGAAAAGATATTGTCTGGCTGAAAAATGTAGGACAGATTCACAAATGCAGCATGTTGCTGTTTAACAGATACATGTGGCCTTAGGGACTCAAGTGGCTCCATTACTTGTCCAAAGTTCAAAATAAAGAGAAAAATAAGTTTTGACAGTCACTTATGAAGGAAGTGATAACAGATCAAAGGCCTTTCTTTTATTGCGATATTTTCATCATTATGGGAAAGAATCACTTTGGACTTTAGCTGCTGTTTGAAATCTTTACCTTTTAATAAGTGAACTCTGCAAATGTAGCTCTGAGAACAAAGGTTCCTCTTTTACAGTTAAACTTTTAACCCTTGAGGTTGAATTGCTGGAGACCAGAGGGAAAATCCACTGTGTTTTCACTGAACTTTTTACCCTTTGAAAAAAACTGAACAAGTTTAAAGTTCATACACTGAGCAAGAGGTCTCTACTGGGGATTTCTGGTATTATTAACTTCCTGACCTCAGATAATTAAAAGGGAAGAGCGGAGGCAGTGCAGACTTTGACTCAACTTTGAACTTTTAACTTCTTAAGGAACATTTTTAGTGTGCAAGTGGTGCACACAGTAAACTCTCTCATTAACTTTCTTTAACCCACAGACACAAAAAATGTTAGCAGGCCAAAATTATCCTTTGTCCTTTATGTCATATTTCTATTTGTGTAGTAGTTAAAACTCAAGGGGGATATTGTTTGGATACAAAAAGTGACGGAGACAACTGTTTTCCAGGAACTGGCAAGTACAGTAGGCAAGCAAAAGGGAGAAGCAGCCATGAATCTGTCAGACACTGCATCAGGATTTGTAATTCAGACTACGTTGGGTTTTGCCTTTAGGACAAACACCAGTATTTTAGTGTTGCCTCTTAGCAAAAGTTTCCTTACAGAGTGGAAGTATTTTATCTCTTTATTCAGCTGGGCTTTGCTTCCTCAAGCATTAAACATAGTGATACTCAGCAGCTCAGGAGATTATGGATTTATTGACTAGGAAATAATCAAACAAGTAGCATTGTGAATTGTGTATTAGAGCACATAAATTGTACTTTCTCATGGCTATAACATATATGAAAGAAAAAAAATCTTCTTGTCTCAACAAGATGAAGATTATCTGTGGTCAGTTGTTTGTCAGGGTTACTATTTACTATGAACTAGTCTGGGGAACAACGTGGGAAGCAGTAAAAGCTTCATTTAAACCTC
The DNA here is from genome assembly GCF_013368605.1 of Nyctibius grandis. Taxonomy (NCBI): domain Eukaryota; kingdom Metazoa; phylum Chordata; class Aves; order Nyctibiiformes; family Nyctibiidae; genus Nyctibius; species Nyctibius grandis. The sequence continues at coordinate 12,172,855 of NC_090659.1, read as the reverse complement.
CTAGCATTAGTGTTATTGGGGTGTAAAATAGAATTATTGTGAATCCATGTAGTCAGAGATAAAAGAACTTAGCTGAAAAAAAAATACAACAAATGTTGAATGAAAATATTTCCCGTAAGAGAAATCTGTAAGCTTCTGGGGCAAAATGTCAATAACTGGAATCCTCTCAATTTTTTCACCGTAAGTAAAGGAAGAACACAAGTGAGTTTATGTCTTATGGTTCCCTAAATGTTTATTGCGTATCATGGTGTTCCCAATCATAGCAATTGTTTGTCTTCTTCACTAGGAACTCAGCAGTGTTCAGTGTAAATTGTAACATTCATTACAGTTTTCTTTAGATGCAGAAACACAATCAGAAAAACCTACAGAAGGTCTTTTGGAAGCAGATGTGCTAGAGCATGAAATTTCTGTGTTAGGATTATTAGAAGATAAAAATGGCAGAAAAATTTTGAGGCTGGCTAGATGTTATGGTAAGTATGGATGCATGCATCATGAAAGTTTTGAATTTGGAAGATTTTTCAAACCTCTTGATTAAAGCCAGCTGAACACTGAAAAAAATCCCTTTTTAAAACAAATACACAAATCAAATAGTTGTTTAGGGGATCATCCTATGTGTCCTGGTGAAAAGAACTCTGAAAGACACAAGTCTTGAAAATTTTGGCAAAAATACACCTTTGCTTGGAAAGGCACCGGATTAGCCTGGTTTTCTATTGGTTTTCACTGTTTTTCTACTGCTTAAAAATATTGGCTACGTTACCAGATAATGTGATGCAATTCAAATAGATCTGTAGAGTGAAACAGTGTGGTAGGACCTGATATTCATACTGTATGCATGTGGAGGGTATATTTCAGACTAGCTCTGGTCTGATCCCATGAGCCAAACCCCCATAGTGGTAGGAGCACATCATGAGTATTCCTAAGGTTTATTTTCTGGTCGATTTTTAACCTGGAAGAATCTCTATTTCATCTGCTCTGTGACCGCCTGACAGTGTGAACCAGAGGGCAAGAAGTGGAGGTGATGAAGGGATTCACTTCCAATGTGCCCTCCTGTTCTAGACTGAAACGCTTGTGTAGGTGCACCTGGTGCCATTGAAGCGGGGAGCAGGAATGGCAGCACATGGCCTCTGTGACCAGATCACATACCACGCTGAAAGTGTCTTCATGATTTGTAATTGGTGACGCAGGCACAGGATCACCCCTGCAGCTGTGTGGCTGTAGGCATGCATGTACTGGGCTGTGCCTAGAGCGGGGTTGGGAGGAGTGAGCATCCTTGGGAAACCCGCAGTAGGATCTGGTGGCTGGGAAAGAACCACCCCATAGCCCTCCTTCCACAGGTGCATCTATAAGGGTCAGCTGGTGTGCAAACAGAATAATAAAAGGCCGTTTAGTGTTAATCTTTCACTACCACCAGCTAGGGGCATCATCTGGGCCCCTTAGTAGCTGTCACAGCGACCCACACCGGGATGTGTGGGGTCCAAAACTGTAAGTAGAGGGATGGTGAATGACTGCGTGGGCCCAGTGGACAGAAGTACTTGCCGTTAAGCCTCCACAGAGGTGCCTGATCTTTCCTGCTTGGGGTAGGACTGTCACAGAAAGTCCGAATTAAATATGCTGTATTGCATCTGAAAGAAGTGTTGCCCTGTCTATGAAGTCCTGGCTCAGGAAAGCACTAAGGCTAATGTTTATATGCTGGAAAAGTGCAATTATGAGTAGACACTGCTATTAATCAAAAACCATAGTAGAAGGAAGAACACTTGAGCTGCTACATGTAAGAAAAATTCACAAAATTTCTTCTTCTTAAACACGGGTTTAAACATGAGTTTTCTTATGTGAGGCCTGCAGCTGAGCAGTGGGTCCTGTTGAGTCTTGGCTAGCCAGGTGCCTTCCTCCTGGAGGAGGATATGGCCTCCTCTTCAGGGCACAGTGAAAGAGAGGGAGAGATATGCTTATGAAAGCCACTTCCTTCTGCTCCACTATTGGAGCAGGGTGAATCCTTTCATTGTGCCCCGGCCTTGGGGTGGAGCGTGAAAACCATGGCAAAGTCTCATGCTCAGGCTGAGCTGGTTCATCCCTGGCTGCACCAGTGGCACCAAGCAAGCTGAGGCTGGGCAGGACTTCCCCTGCTCCCTTTGCAACTTCTAGCTCTGAAGATTTTGCAGATTTTCAGGTGTGAGGTAGGAAGCTTCAAAGACTGGTCACTAGGCCACAGTGAGCAATTTTTCATGTGAATAGCAAAAAGCACTCTTGGAAATAAGGCCAAAGTCCTCCAGACAAGCTTAAATTCTTGCTGCAAAGCGTGGGGTTAGTAAGAGCATCTTTAGTAGCAGATTACCCAGATTTTATTTTTTTCAGCATAGATAACAATGCATTTTCCCCTGATCCAGATCACTGAACTGTCTCAGCTGTTTTAGTGCAGAGATTTTCCAAAAAGCATTCTGCTTGTGGTATATAGTTGGCACAGAAAATTTCAGCTGGAGCTGGACAGGAGGAGTTTGGCAAAGTTACAGGCAATTGAAAGCAGGGTGTTTATCATAACAAGCATTGGGAAACCTTCCTGCTAGCCCCTCCTGCAATCTCGCAGTTCATAGACAGAGACAGAATATGTGAAATCAGCGTGAGTGTGTATGCATATGAGCGTGTGGATGGACGGAAAGTGTCAACGTGCGTGAGTTTGTGTACTGCAGAGCTACTCATGTGAGAAAGTACCAGAGCCTGTCCCTAGGCAGGGATTAAGGAAGGCAATTAGACACATGTTTGGACACTGGAGGTGCCTTCCTCTATCAGACCTTTACAAACTCATCTGTCCTTGTGCACCCGTATGCCTGTGGAAGCACTGAACTTCTGCTTTCCCTTAGATTTCAACATTGGTGAATTGGTACCAGCTGTTCCCTGTGGTGAAACCCTTGGCTTTGCAGATCTACATTTGCTGTCCCTCAGAGCAAAAAGCAGTCTCATCTGTTTTTGAAGACTTCTCTCCTGAGCATGGAGAATATGTTCAGTTTTTATTGGAGATGGAGATGCAAGCAGGAAAAACCTAGTAATAGATATACTTAGCACTCATAACGGGTTCTTCAGGAAGTAACTATATGATACAGGAAAATATTGTTAGAACAAAACTGCACTGTATTTTTTCCCGAATAGAGCATACAGGTATTCTGGAAACAGGTAAAATATAAACCCAATAATTATTATCATCTCTATATAAACAGAGAGTAGAAGTTCTGAACTTCATGATGAAACCATGTCAGGATAAGGTTTAGAAAGTCAAAGCCTTGTTCTCAGTCCTGCACCCAGCCTGTAGGTCATTACCTTTCACTCACGCTGAATGTAGGTAGCTTTTAATTTCTCTGCTTTCTGCATGGGTGTGTGATGGACAGAGTTTATAAAAACTGGAAAGCAAAATTCTCACCTGGCCCTGCACATTGAAACAAGAATAAAAGAGGAATCCTGGTAAATGTCACATCCCACACACTCTGCCCTTGAGTCTTTCGAGGCCGAATGATTAAGGCTGAAATGCATTGCATGGAAGGAAGGAAGAGGAATTAAAAACCTGCTCCACCTTGCAAAGGGATACTTACAGTTTAAATTCTGGTCAAGGTGAGGGACAGAAAGGAGATATAACTGAATTACGAACCCTGCTTGGGCATTTAGGGAGGGTAGCACCCTACTTACTAAAGCTAATTGGAGGGGCAAACCTAGCTCTAAACACATTCAGTTAGTCAGGGTAATAGTAACAGTGGTAAAAACTGGCAGTGAACACATTCATCCTTTCATCGTGCGGTTCTGCCCTGCCTGCAGCTGCCCTTGGCTGGTCCAAGCATGGCTGCGAGTGTCACAGAATCACAGAATCACAGAATGTTAGGGATTGGAAGGGACCTCGAAAGATCATCTAGTCCAATCCCCCTGCCGGAGCAGGATTGCCTAGACCATATCACACAGGAACGCGTCCAGGCGGGTTTTGAATGTCTCCAGAGAAGGAGACTCCACAACCTCTCTGGGCAGCCTGTTCCAGTGTTCGCTCACCCTCACCGGAAAGAAGTTTTTCCTCATATTTATGTGGAACCTCCTGTGTTCCAACTTGCACCCATTGCCCCTTGTCCTGTCAAGGGATGTCACTGAGAAGAGCCTGGCTCCATCCTCATGACACTTGCCCTTTACATATTTATAAACATTAATGAGGTCACCCCTCAGTCTCCTCTTCTCTAAGCTAAAGACACCCAGCTCCCTCAGCCTCTCCTCATAAGGGAGATGTTCCACCCCCTTAATCATCTTCGTGGCTCTGCGCTGGACTCTCTCTAGCAGTTCCCTGTCCTTCTTGAACTGAGGGGCCCAGAACTGGACACAATATTCCAGATGCGGCCTCACCAGGGCAGAGTAGAGGGGGAGGAGAACCTCTCTCAACCTGCTAACCACACCCCTTCTAATACACCCCAGGATGCCATTGGCCTTCTTGGCCACAAGGGCACACTGCTGGCTCATGGTCATCCTGTTGTCCACTAGGACCCCCAGGTCCCTTTCCCCTACTCTGGTCTCCAACAGGTCTGCCTCCAACTTGTACTGGTACATGGGGTTGTTCTTGCCCAGATGCAGGACTCTACACTTGCTCTTGTTATATTTCATTAAATTTCTCCCCTCCCAACTCTCCAGCCTGTCCAGGTCTCTCTGAATGGCTGCGCAGCCTTCCCGTGTGTCAGCCACTCCTCCCAGTTTGGTGTCATCAGCGAACTTGCTGACAGTGCACTCTATTCCCTCATCCAAGTCATTAATGAATATATTGAATAGTACTGGTCCCAGTACCGACCCTTGAGGGACTCCGCTAGACACAGGCCTCCAACTGGACTCAGTCCCATTGACCACCACTCTCTGGCTTCTTTCCTTCAGCCAGTTCACAATCCACCTCACTACCCGGTCATCCAGACCACACTTCCCCAGTTTAGCTGCGAGGATGCTGTGGGAGACCGTGTCAAACGCCTTACTGAAATCGAGATAGACCACATCCACAGCTTTACCATCATCTATCCACTGGGTTACGTCCTCATAAAAGGCTATCAAGTTGGTTAAGCATGACTTCCCCTTGGTGAAGCCATGTTGACTGCCCCTAATGATCCCCCTGTCCTTGATGTGCCTAGAGACAGCACCAAGAACAAGTTGTTCCATCACCTTTCCGGGGATGGAGGTGAGGCTGACCGGTCTATAGTTACCCGGGTCCTCCTTCTTGCCCTTTTTGAAGACTGGAGTGACATTCGCTTTCCTCCAGTCCTCAGGCACCTCTCCCGTTGCCCACGACTTCGCAAAGATGATGGAGAGTGGCCTAGCAATGACTTCCGCCAGCTCCCTCAGCACCCACGGGTGCATCCCATCAGGGCCCATGGATTTATGGACGTCCAGATTGCTTAATTGGTCCCTGACCCAGCCCTCATCTACCAAGACAGATTCCTCCTCTATCCTGACTTCTTCTGGGGCCTCAGGGGTCCGGGGCTCCTCAGGACAGCCTCCAGCAGTACAGACAGAGGCAAAGAAGGCATTCAGTAACTCCGCCTTCTTTTTATCCTCTGTCTCCAGGGCCCCCACCTCATTCATCAGTGGGCCTACATAGCCTCTAGTGTTGGCTTTACCTGCAATGTATTTGAAGAAGCCCTTTCTGTTGTCCTTGACCTCTCTTGCAAGGTTTAATTTCAAGGAGGCCTTAGCTTTCCTAGTTGCCTCCCTACATCCTCTGACAACAGACTTATATTCCTCCCAAGTGGCCAGCCCCACCTTCCATGATCTGTACACCCTCTTCTTCCACTTTAGTTTGCCCAGCAGTGTCTGACTGAGGAGTTGAGAGCCAAACGGTATATCTGTAGGTGGAACTGGATCGTATTAAAACTTTCCCCTGCAGCCCTCTTTTTGCTGACGGGCCATTTCACCTGCTTCACCCCTCACACCAAGCGGATCATGTGGCCTTGGAAAGACCCTGGTTTAAAGTGCCAGACAAGAGGAGTTGTTGCAAGAAGGAGTGCAAGGAGAAAGCCCTGCCAACAAAAAGGGCCCATACTGGGGGTCCAGAAAGTGATTCCCTGACAACCTGAAATCAGGCTCCTCTGAAGGTATACGTTCATGCCCTCATTGTGTTTCTCAAAGGCAAGCTTGAAAAATCTCACCTTGGACTCATTTTTTTTCCTGCTCTTAGATTATACATAAGCTAATAACATGCAAAGATTTGTCTGTAGTGACTACTGCTTATGCCAGGTTAGTTGATGGATGTGTTTGTCTGTTTTTCATTATTACTTTATGACTCCGCAGAGAGGACATCTGAGTGCCCACAGGGATGAAGACAACATGATCCCTGCTGAAAACTGCTTGCAATCAAATTTGAGACTTGATAGTGAAGGATGTCAAGACAAAATGGTGAATAGATGTAGGCTGAGCAAGAGTTTTATTAGCAAAACAGACTCCATGCTCATCAAAGCCTTTCTTTATGGTGAGTGGGAAAAAGTTTTGTTTTGGTTTGGTTTGGTTTTTTTCAATGTAAGTAAGTCTGTGGGACTGATCCATTGCTAAAGGTGTTAAGAATGATGTGCCTGAAGTTTGTCAAGTGGCCAGGCAGATACCAGTGTACAAATCAAAGGGAAGATTAAATTTAAGACCAAATCCCATCCTATAAAGCTGAGCTGCTCATAAGCCAGCACCATGGTAGACAACTTCTCTCCTGCTTGCTTCTTTTGTGCCATGGCTGCACCTCCAACAGTTTAACAGAAGAGCATCCTGATCAGGTTAACTATTATATTTCAGACGTTGTTGGCTAAGCTGGCTAGCGGCAGAGAAACCGGCCTCCCTTGGATCCCCCCAGGAAATGGAATTTCCTTGCCAGGAAGGGAGAGCATATTACTCTACACTAGATAAATTATAGAGCTACACAAAGGAGGGATACGTTAATAGTCTTCCTCATCTTCATGTCAAAATTGCTTATTAGTTGCTTATTTTTTTTGCTCTCAGCAGTGAGATTTCTTACACAGGAGAAAGATCAAAGTGTGTTCTTGTCTCATGCCTTGTGCCTAACCAAAGCCAGATAAAAAAATATATTACTCCTTATGTTCCTTCATGAAGAGCTGTGAGGCAAAAAGACATAACTTGTCTTTATTTTAGAAGAATATACTAGTTTAAATCAGTGATGCTAGTGACACAGGGAAACAAATAGCAGAAGAAGTGTTCTGGCTTCAAATTAAGATATTAAATAGAAAATGAATGAATCACGACTGATCATATTTTTGTTTTTGTAAAGTTTTATTTTGTTCCACAGTCTTATCAATATGAAAAAAAAACCCTTCTGATGTTTAAGGCATAAGTGCATAGCCTAATTCTTCTGATAACATACTTTTCCTCTGACACATTTCAGTCTGTCCACTGAGACAACAGAGTATTTTTTCTTTGATGTATGATATATTACATGTTGTTTTACTGTTATTTATCTTTAAAACCTTTCCATTGTGCCTTGTACAATATTGCACAGGTTAGACAGGATATCTTTAGTATTCCTAGTGTCAAATATTAGAATGAGGAACTAAAAATAATATGTAAAAAGTAACGTTAATCAGTAGCTGATATTTTTAAGGGTTTTGTTTGGTATCAGGAGTACAGGATGATATTTTGGAAGTAGTGTTGATCTCAAATCTCAACCTCAAATCCACTTTACTGGCCACAGGACCATCAGAACTGCTGGATACTGTACTCAAGGAGTACTTGTTTGGATGTGTGGGATTTTGAATGTTTATTACTCAGCCCTAAGGCTTCATTTTTTGACTTGCCACAAAAGTCAAATCAAACCACGAAATGTTGTTCTGTGACCATGGTGAAGATACTATAAAATCAGTGTTCACAGGTAGTACAGAAAAGATGATATTGATTCCATACTACTGAAAAATCATTGCTAGTAGCTCAGAAATTTATATTTACTTCCCCTTACAAAGCACCATTATTATATTATAGAAATATATCATTATCATGAACTAATGTTTGTCCACCACCACATATTGTCCAAGAGGACATCAGACAAGAAGCAGATTAAAGGATTGGTGAGTTTCCTGACTTCTCGCTATATAAGTAAATTGTAGTAAGCAAAAGCTCAACAAAATCAAAAAGTGGAGCTGAGAGTCTGACCCAGTGAAAGAACATCAGGAGTCATCGTCTGCCTTTAATTCTGGCTGTTCCCCAGCTTCCCCCCCCAAGAAATGCAGGTTTACTCTTCTCTTAAAGCACATTACCACCTAAGCAAAAAAATCCCCTCGTCTTTGCTATCACAGTTCTAAATTTGACATGCTTGCTTTATTGGCTGATACACACTACAGTTAACAAAATGCATTTATGTTGTGACTCAAGATGTTCTTGTTTACAAGTACCCTGTTCCGTGAAGAAGGCTAATTTTAATGTCATAAGAAACTTCACATTTTGTTTCTAACACTGATATACCTAATGTAAACAATCCTCCCCAAGGAAGAAAGGAGAAAAGTAAGAATGCAGAAAGCACTGTATGAAAACTTTCTCAGGACCACGCCGAGCCTGCCTTTTCTCCCCAGTGGCAATGGGCACAGCACCTCACTCTTCTCGAGTGTGCTGCCATTTTCTCCTTTTAGGGCAGCAAATCCCAATCTGTAAAGCTCACGGTGGCACAGGAGCCGCAGCCAGTGCCAGGAATCTGCTGCCGCTCCCTGGGTCAGCTCAATGTTGCTTTCATCAGAAGTGTCACTGCAACAGGGAGAAGTTGTTATAACGAGTTTCAGGAGGCATTGACATAATCAGGTCAGCTGGAGGTGCGTAAACAAGAGAGAGGGGAACAAATCCCGTAGAGAAATGTATATCTTTCCATCCTGTCCCTGGGAGACATGAAGCAAAAAGCCTTTGCTCTCACCTGCTAGCGTGGCATTCTTACTCCCTCCTTTTCTCTTTTTGGATCTAAGGTGTTTTCTTCAGTGGAACCTGACAGACCCAAGGACATTTTCAACCGTTGTGTGGATCTTAGGCACATTTTCCCTTTCTTCTTCTTGTTATCGTGGCAGGCAGATTTTTTTGTAACCGGCTGCTTAATGGCTAGGTACCACCCACTGTGGGGATGTCTGTCAGTGAGAAGGAGAGAGGATGGGGTCTCTCCGGGGGCTTCAGGGCTGTTGGGGAGGGTAGAACAGGGAGTTTAAAGCAATATGTACAATATGTACATTGCAGGAACATCTAGGGAGCTTGCGCCTCTGATGATGAAAACATTACTGGTCTTTTGTATTTTCTCCTCTTGTGAGTCTATTGAAAGTATTTCATGACAACCGTGATCTGAAGAGAGCCAGGAAAAATACCATGTTATGTAATTTGCATCTGGAGATGGCACATGCTGAATGCAAACTTCAGCTGATCATACAGCAGGCTGCTATTACAACTGGTGCTGAAAAAGACTTCTTTCTGCCTATATTGTTTAAAAAAAATAATCTGCAAGTGTTGAAATTACTGGTGAATCCTCTTTTCTGATGTGACACTAGTCATATCAGAAGTAGGGCCGGCCGTCCTGGCTGGGAGATGAAGCTCTCTGTATTTATTGGGCATTTAGAGTACATACATGCTAACATACATGCAAATGTTTAATGCAATCATCTCTAGCTATATTACTTAAGATAACTGATTTCACAAGGAAGAAAGATGGCAGATTCCATTCTTTATTCTGTCCCTATTGCTGAGAAATTAATTTTCATTTGGAGGGAGAAGTCTTGGGGAATATGAAAAGGTGCTTCCATCAGTCACATCTCCGTTAAGCATCCAAATTAACCAACAAAGAAAGAAGCTGGTGTTGAGGGAGATGGAAAACGCATTTTGTTCATGAGGAGCTGAGTTTTTGTGATCTGCTGCATGACTGAATTGCGAGAACTCACAGACTAAGGGAACTAGTTTTAGGAGGTCATCTTGGGAAAAGTTTGAGGTGCTGTAAAAAGAAGATGCAGTTGACAGGTTAGATACTGTGACCTCTTCTTTACAGCAGCACAGAGCTGAAGACTGCCTTTGACATTAGTGGGTGAAGATCTGCAAGGGTTTTGGATAAGACTGATGTCCTTGTAAGCACAATCGCCTGCTTCTGGCAAGAGAGTGGCAGTGTATTACTCCCTGTATTTGGATTATTACCATGCTTTCTACCTACTTACACTTCACTTGCAATTTTGGATAAGTAGAGTCATCATCTTCATTTTGTGCCCCCAGCTTTTGTCTGGTACAGCTATGTAGTGTTAACAGCTGCTGGTTTTCATTACAGAAGTGGCTGCATTTTAGGAATAGGCAATGAGATTTCTGCTCCGCAGTTTGTTCAACCAGTTTGTGGAGCACTTTGTAGATCCAAGTGTGTAAAAAGTACTTAATAATATTGATCTTACAATAATAATAATTTGGTAAAAACAGATTATGATCCATGTTTTGATGTGTGATTTACTACTGGTTTGTTATACAATATGCAGAAAATCTCGGGCCCATGTTACTGAGCCTCATCGAACAAAACCCCAGGTCTAGAAATGAGATTACTATTCTGTAGTTCAGCGATTAAAATAAAAAATACTCTATCACTTGTATTTACATTCTTGCTGCAAATCAGGTCACCCTGCCCTTTGAATTCTGTTTTCCACAGAATGGGCCAAATCCATTCCCAGTGTGACTCCCTTAACTCCAGCACAGTTGCACAAGAGATGCCTGTAGCTCATTAAGTCTGCAGAATAACTCTATTTTGATTAGGGATTTAAAAAATAGTATTTGGGTGGAGTTTCATACTTGTGGGCATGCTAGGTGGTTTTTATCATTGACATTAACTGGAGCTGGAATAGACATTGTTTTCTTAAAAAGAAAAAGTATACATTTTTATCTGCTTTCGAACCATCGTACAAAAATAACCATAAGACCGTAAATGACAACAAAATCAGAAGAGAAGATAAATATAATATCTTAGCTATGTCTTCCTCTGTAATACCATTCTCTGCTGAAAATACAGATACAGTTCTACTGCAAATGCAAGAAAGGAATTGGGTCCATTTGGTTTACTGTTTCCTCTCTGAGCTGGGAGCACTGGGTATGGATTGGCAATGAGAGGGGATATGCTCACCTAAGCACCACACAGAGGAGGGGCAAAGAGAGAGCCAGGGGTGGGTACTAGCACCAGGAGCCTGCCGGGAGAGGTGGGGAGAGGCAAAGGGGACTGGAAAGCCCTGTCTGTCTTGCACAGGTGGGACACCAAGCAGGGAACTGCCTACCTTGAGTGGAGGAGAGTATGAGAGAGGCATGGGGGAGAGGGAAGAAGCTAGCTGGGAAGTCAAATATGAGGAATTAGAGGCTGTCTGGAGAGTGTGGGATTGAGAGAAACGTCAGATGAGGTGCCTGGGAAAGAGACAGTGGGACTTTTTTTGGTATAGAGAGGAGAAGAGATGACTGGAGTCACCCATGCCGTGTAGCTGGAAAGCTTTCAGTGGACAACTGATTTCATCCCTCTGCCCCTACACAAGAGAAACTGGCCAAGACAGTCATCTTTCTGTTGTCTCGTCTCCAATTACTTTGCCATAGACAGGGACCTGCAGTGCCCCAGACTGTGTCTGGTGGCAAATAAATAAATCTGATTGACTAGCGCTGTGAACATTAATTCTCTGGGAGTATCAACAGAGTGACATTGCCCTTTGTACATGTAAGGGCCAGGAAAAAATATACTGCAGCACTTTTCTTCCTGATGTTTAGCTGAAAGTAGCATTAAAGACCTCAGCTCCTCCCATCAGGTCATTAAGCACCAGGAAATACCCTGTTCCTCTATCCTTAGTGCTTAATTATTTTCAGCTCTGTAATCTAATTTGCAGTTTGACTCTGTGTTGATTCTAGCTGCTGTATCACAACCTTTGCAGTACAGGAAACGTGACGCAGGGTTGGCTGTACTGACATCTAAATCTTTTGGTGAAAAGGGCCTTTTTCTAAGTCTGCAGCTTCAGGAAATAACTCATTTTCTAGAAAGCTTGAAACCTTTAACATTCTGGAGATTTCACTTTCTCCTACTTTCTTTTAAAAATGTTTTACAGAGTTTACAGTGCAAAATGAGTAATAAAAAGTCTTCTATTGAGTATGTATGTGCCACTACTCTTTAGTTTTAAAGCAGGATGTTAGAGAAGTATGTCACACAGAGGAGTGTTAACATATTCCTTTTATATTAATTAAATATAACAGATGCTCCAGGTGTTCTAAAAACAAGGAACTAAACTCATAGCTGTGCAGGGAAGCTGTCTGAATATAGGAATTACAAATGAGATAAATTAACAATTGAAACAATTTAAAGCTTGAAGTATTATTAAATACACACTGTCTAAAGCAGATGATAGTTTTATTTCAAACAGAAATAACTGAGTTTATGCAATACCTCCTACCTACTTGGTTTCTCTAGAAATCTCCAAAAACTAACAGGAAATTAGAGCCGTAGGGAGCCGTCTACTTTGAGATATGTCTCATCAAGACTCTTGTTCTTATGTCTGGAACTGTTTGACAAAATAGTGTGTGATATATGGGATGCTTTTGAGCTCAAAGGTTCTTATGGATGCGTATTAGTAATGTGAGCCTGCGGGAGGGCACTTAATCTGAAATAACGCAAAAAGGGAAAGAATGTGAAGGCATCTCTGACGTCTCCAAGGAAAAGCTGTCAAAAAAAGCACAGAAGGAAATCATCTAGACTAGGAGATGAGAATAGGGGAAGCATATGGAAATTAGTGATCAGTAGTCCAAGGACTACATTTTGGATGAATATCCTTAATGAGTAGGAAGTATTGCAAGCACAATTGTATTTTATTTTTCCTATAGCCTTTTTCTTTCCAACCCTTGCATGCATACTTCTGAAACTTGGCTTCAAATCAGGTTAAATAAACCTTCCCATTGTTTTGCTACAGGTCTGTCTTATGTCAAGGTGCACCAGCATGAAACAGAGGGACAGAGGGCCTGACTGTGCAGCCTGAGGGGCTCAGGGTGTCAGAGGTGCGGTGGACGGGTGGCAGTGCCTATGCTGCATGTACTGAGGGACCCTGGGAGGTCCATGCAGATGCTCTGAAGCTTGTGTTGCCACATGTTGGGTTTTGAGACATACCCTATGGCTGGTGCAGGAAAAGCTGCTTCTCTGCAGTGTAGGGGGCTACATGGGCCATTTCTCAGCCTATGGGGATGGCCACGCATCCATATGTGACACTTGTGCCCTGCATAAAAACAAGGGTCTTGTCTCACTTTAAAATCTCAGGATCAGGGAAAAGGAGATTTCCATACAGTGAAGATGGCACGTTCTAGGCTGCTGGACTCAGCTGAGCAGGATGACTCTAAAACACTGCACGCTGTTCAGCCTTCCTCATATCAGGGATGTGGATTACAAGAACGTATGGAAGAGTTATTCCTGCTCCTCTCTTCTCCTTCTTTGTCACATAGCTCTGCAGAGCTCTGTGACGGAAGTTACAGCAGCACTTCTGCCAGGAGGACTGCCATTATCCCCACAGCAGGTAATTTCAGGAGCTGGTGTTAGTACACTGAAGTGGTGTGTGCTAACTAACCATTATGGTGAAAAATACAATAATACTCTCAAGTTGTCTCAGAGCTGTTGTTCAAATGCATGTGTGTAGAGGGGGAGAAAAGAAAAATTGCAATTAGCCTCCATATCCCCTACATAGGAAAATGATTGCTGTGATGTCCAGATCACCTCCACTCTACTCCCCAGCCCTGTGTCAGCAATACATGTCAGCCCCCAATAATATGGAATAGTCGTGGCATTGCAGTTGCAAAGCCTGTCCTCTTGAACAGTACTGTGGCAGCTAAGCCTGCCCTTTGAATTAAACAATTTATTCTGGTAACAGAGCTAACTGAATTAATTCAGTGTAAATGAGACTGAAATGGATGTGTAAATAAGACTCCATCGTTATATAGAAATGTTGCATTATTCCAAGTCCCCTCTTGTTAGCACTAGGGGAAAATATTCTTCCAATAAGTATCTTGAATATCGAACTCTGCTTGGCTGATTCAAAATGAATAGGCAGCTTTATGGTCTCAGCGTGTATTCATTTTTAGACTTAAAAATTCTGACGGAAGTCGTCAGAAGACCTTCAATCCATTGGTAATGCGGGATCAGATTCTCTCTCCAGCTAAAAGACATAACAAAAGGTAAGGAAATGGCAACTTCCCCTTACTTCATCATGCAGCATGGTGACTCCTTTCTATGATCAGACACAAATGTAATGATTCAGGAAGAAAGGCCTTAATCCTTAGAAGAAAGGCTGAAAACAGAAGATATTCAAATGACAGCTAGAAGAAGGGAACACTGCTGATATAATTGGAGTAGACAAAGGATGTTCACTTTGTGATACATTTTGAGAAACATCCAGGAACATTTGTTATGCCGAAGTGGGTTCATGGTTCAGTGGAAATGCCATCTTCTGATGGGGAAGTAAGGAGAAGAGGCAGCGCGCTCTGATCAGACAAGGGAACAAAAATAGTTCAGGGTTCCAGAGTGAATAGTTGTACACAAATTTAGGTATACTACTATGATAATAGTCCTGATAAATGTGCATAACATTTTCCTTTAGTTGTTGTTCCACTGAGGACTGACTGCATACTACTGCTGTCTGCTAACGGAGGGGTCTTTTTAATTCACTTCATAAGCAGCAGTGTTCAGATGACCTACCTCCTCTTCCTCCTGTAGTTGGTACTTATGAACTAGAGACTATCTGTGTTTATTTCTGGATTTAAAACACATGATAAGAAGGCATGGTGAAGCCTGCTCATGCCTTAAGCAATGTCTGATGACATGGAATTATTCAGATTTGTCTGCTCAAATGCTGGCAGGTCTCGCACAGCAGTCTCATGTAACAATACGCAATAACAATTGGAGTCCTTGGTTTAAAGAAAAGAAGTTTGGAGAAGTGGCTTTTTTAAAAAAAACTTTTTATTGGAAGAAAAGCTTCTCTTTCCTCACTCAAGCTGCAAAAATTTCCAAAAACTTTTGAGGTATAGGGAGGCAAATTACAATAGAGTTCAGCTGCAGAAGCCAGAAGCAGCCCTTAGACCATTTGGTCTGACCTGAATGACATGTTTCACCTGGCTTATCTCTTGGTGATCAAAGGTGTGTGTGCTTGCATATGTACATGTATACACACACACACATATATATATATATATAGTAGTATATGAACTATATAAGTAGTCTAATATCCCTATACATGTGTGTGTGTGAGTGTATGCATATATAAATATGTATTTTACTTTGTTCAAAGGTGAGTTATGTTACTTTAATTGTCTGGACTGAAATCCTGGGAGAAAAAGTATGTTTGCTCTTGATGGTATGAGCAGCTGAACCTGCTCCAGGGTAGACAGTCCCAGGGAGGTTGGCAGGAGAGGAAGCATCTACTGAGATCTCCTCAGAGGAAAGCAGGGCTGCACAGGGTTTGCACCACTCAGAAAATCACTGAGTAACCAAAGCCAAGACTGAAAGCAGGACCTGCCTGCAAGGATAGCACAGGCAGAAGAGGAAGCGCTTAGTAAACACTTCTAATACCATTCTCAGTGGCTGAGATTTTTCTCTGTCTAAAAAGATAATTGTTCTATTTCTTTTTATATTTCAATAATACTTGGGGGTTTTGAGGATTTTTAGGTTTTAGGGTAGCTGAACAGGTCTAGGCACATTCATCTCAATGCCGTTGTCTGGCTTAGGCCACATGTTTTCTGATACAAGCCCAATAGTTTGTATTAAATGAAGAATAACTTCCATATGGGCAACCAGTGTTTTCCCTAAGGCATCGGAAGGAGGAGAATCTACCATATCCCTGCACAAAGTGCTGACTGATTGAACTTTCAACAGTATGTTCTATATTTCTAATGGGAATCCGTTAGGTTTCAGACCCCAGCCTTTGTCTTTGTTGTTATGACTTTCTTTGCTAAATTGATGAGCGCCTAAGCTACAAGTATCTTCTCCCCAGTAAAGTGATTTTAACTACAATCAAATCAGCTCCTGATATTTTGGATAAGAAAAAGAGATGAAATTGTCTCTCAATGTAAGGCATGTTTTCTTTCCCTCATATATTTTTTGTCTCCTTTCTGTTTTCTGGCTTTAAGATGTAAGCGTTAGACCTGTATGTAGCATCCCAGAATGTATCTCATCAGTCTGATTCCCCAAAGTATGTTCATTAGCCCTGTTCCTGCTCACTTGACCTCTCTTAGTTGCACGCAAAGATTGTGTGTCTTTTTTTCCAAGGAGATCAGGTTGAACTGCTGTTCACTGTGTTCCAAAACCTTTAACAGAGATACAAACAGGGTGTAGCATCTCTAAGGGCTATGTGTGACTTCTCTTTCTTGTTCCTCTCACTCAAGAAATTAATTAATTGCTATAAAAAGTTTTAGTAGTTTAACAAACTTTTTTTTCTATAGTAAATAAACTATATGTAGTTTATAAACTATATGTATATTTATCAAAAGAATAATATTGTGGTAGGTCACTTGTTCTTTTGCCAAGAGCTTTGGTATGTTACTGTTGTTTGATATAAACCTGTTTTTGCAAAAAGAGTTATAGGTGTAATTTGCATTATTATGGCACAGCACAACCACTGGTGGTTTGATTTTCCAGATCACAGAGAGACCTAGAAGAGTCTGCTGGTTGTACTTTCAGCTAAGCTGATTCTTCCATAAGGTGATCCTCTGTATCAGCTTGCCCTCTGAGACAGATACATAGAATATTTTGTGTCACAACTGAACCCTCAAGGCGTTGCATTTTGAGCAAAGGATTGTCCTTAGCTATGTAATTAAAAGTTGTGTGTGATGGTGCTTTTACCCTGTAATGCATTCTGCAAACTCTTTTCAGAAGCTTCTTCTCGTCCTTTTAAAGAAGAAAACGGTTCCTTCTGAACTTCCCATGTTTCATACAAAACATTAAGCTGACTCAAAGTAACAAATAAAGGCTTCAGTGTCCTAAGTTAGTTATCCACTTAAATGCTGCATTATTCTTTAATAAGTCGTCTAATATCCACTGGTTTCTTTGTTATGAGTAGAGTGGGAAAAAAAGTTCTATACACTTCCTTTCTCTTTTCTGAAGTACAAGCAGCTGTTGCTGGCACCACTTTCAGTGTTTTGAACTTTCCATTGTGGCAGACTACTGAAGATTTTTCAGTAGAGATGATACCTGTGGACACAGAGGCAGATTTGGCTGAATAAATTCTCTCATGGGACACACATCTGGTAAAAGCTGCTATTTAATTTGCAGTATGATTAAAGTGATATTAGGTGTGGCAGAAGCCAGCCTACAATGTGTCTAATTTGGGGAAAAGCTATCCATTTCATTTCCTTTATGCAATCTGTCTGTGCATGTGGACATAGAGGATACTTCTGTGCATGTAATACTCAAAGAATTGATATCTTAGTAAGAAATATTTGGCTCTGAGAGCCTTAGAGATGAAAAATTAAGTAAATCAATATATTATTTACTAAACCAAGAAGTAATAGTTTGAAAACAACATTTGTTTGCTTCAAGTTGCACGTTTGACCTTGAATATGTGTCTAAGGCAAGCAACGTTCTTAAGAGGTGGTGCCACAATGTAGGTTTACTTCTTACGATTAAGGTTCTCTAGGCTCCTCTCAACTGTGTTTCTGTATGGTAAGCCAAACTTATCCTTGGAGTAAGACCATTTTAGCCAACGGATGCATTTGGCCCATTAACTTCAGTCTGTGATAAAGTCAAGGGCAAAAGGATATTCTTATGCAAAGCAGAATCACTGTAGATACGCTACTAATCACTGAGGATTAGAATGAGGATATTCCTGTCCTCATAGCACCTTTGTATGGCTTTTTAGCCTTTTTTAAATAGCAAAATTACACAGATTTTTTCCTCTTACTTCTAAGAAGAAATCGTAGTTTCATCTATTAACACAGAGTGGTGAAACTTTATTAGAAATGCAATTACGTTTCCTAAATCTTTTTAGTACTTCTGTGCGTGTGATTGCTAAGCAATGGTAGTTCTAATTACAATTTCATAAACTGCCTATGGGCAAAATGGTAGGCTGTATGTGAACTTTCCAGTATTACTGTTTGGGCTTGAACATTCTTGTGAATTATTTTAAACCTACATATTTCAAAGGAAAATAAGTTCAAAATATCTATATAGGGCTGAAACCCCTTAATCTTGTATGTAGAGCTACAGGAAATCAGTGGGACCACTTGGTTGAATATGACATCAATTATCTGTAGGTTCTTGAATTTAATTTTAAGTGGCATTTTATAATGTATTTTTGTAATAAGTAATGTTTTGTCTGAATAATACTATTAATATCCTTCCAGTATTCTGAAAACCCATAAAACCCATGACAGTAAAGTATTTCTTTGGCAGAATTAAAGGGATTTTCTCCTTCAAATTTAAAGACTTTTTACATTTTTATTTTGTTTAGACTCATCATGATTGGATTTTAGCAGCAAATACTTTATAGTGTATTTTTTGAAAAAAAATATATATGAGAGCAAGAGGTTTCATTCATAAAGAAATGCAGCTCATCGCTATATTTAATTACAATGTTCTGAACTGAAATACCTAGCCAGTGGGAATAAGACTATTGATTAAAAACTAGGGTAGCTTCTGTTTAGTCTGTTGGAGGCTCTTCTTTTTTTTCAATTACGGTGTGTAGGAGAGGTCAGTCTGATTGCATTATAAAATTAGGTTAAGAGACAGTATTTCTGTCACTGAATTGCGTGTGATCCATTTCTTAAGAAAAGACACAGTAGAATACCTTCACTCTAAATTCAGAGCACTTTGCTGTGCTTGGCATAAAGAGTTTTTATTTTACCCTTCAAATTCATCATTACAAAACCAGACAGGCCTACAAAACAAAGAGGACTACAAACCGATAATGTTTACTATCAGCAAATAGTCTGTTTTGTACTTTGTGTTTGCCTTCAATTTTAGGGAAATTTGCTATGGAAATTACAATGGATGTTTGGAGAGCGTAAGTATGCAGAAGGAGCATCACGTGGATTTTATAGAAGGGGATCTTGTAATAATATCTGAGAATTATATATCTTCTCAGGGACAGCAGCTCTTCTCTGGCAGCCTAGTTGAGCTGTCTGAGCATCCCTAGCAAGGAGGCAAGTGGGCTGAGAGCTGCTGAGCTCCATGAATAGGGGTTGCTCCATGTTCATCAAACAGGTCACTCCTCTATGACAAGTTTTTATTTTGTATTGCAGCCAGGTTTGTATTTGTCTGATAAAATATGCTAATTAATTAAATGTGATAATGTTGATGTCTGAGTAAAAAGCATAGTAAGATTTTCCAAGAAGATAATCAGGTTTTGCTTAATGCTGCTTCTCAATGAGTTATAAATTGATAGAAAACAGCTGGAAAGGATCTTGAAGGGTCATTCCCCCTGCCCTGGCATGGGATCAGTCCTACCGAAACCACCGTGACAGATGTTTGTCAGGCCTGTTCTTAAAAACTGCCAGCGTGAGGACTCCATGGCCAGCCCAGGCAACCTGTCTTTACACTTATCATAGAATCATAGAATGGTTTCGGTTAGAAGGGACGTTAAAGATCATCTAGTTCCAACCCCCCTGCCATGGGCAGGGACACCTTCCACTAGACCAGGTTGCTCAAAGCCCCATCCAACCTGGCCTTAAACACTGCCAGGGAGGGGGCAGCCACAGCTTCTGTGGGCAACCTGTTCCAGTGTCTCACCACCCTCACAGTAAACAATTTCTTCCTCATATCTCATCTAAATCTACCCTCTTTCAGTTTAAAACCATTCCCCCTCATCCTGTCACTACATGCCCTCATAAAAAGTCCCTCTCCCGCTTTCTTGTAGGCCCCCTTCAGGTACTGGAAGACTGCTATAAAGTCCCCCCGGAGCCTTCTCTTTTCCAGGCTGAACAGCCCCAACTCTCTCAGAGTGTCTTCATAGGAGAGGTGCTTCAGCCCTCTGATTATCTTCGTGTCCCTCCTCTGGACTTGCTCTAACAGCTCCATGTCCTTCTTATGTTGGGGGCACCAGGACTGGACGCAGTACTCCAGGTGTGGTCTCATGAGAGCAGAGTAGAGGGAGAGGATTACCTCCCTCGACCTGCTGGTCACTCTTCTTTTGATGCAGCCCAGGATACGGTTGGCTTTCCGGGCTGCAAGCGCACATTGCCAGCTCATGTTGAGCTTCTCATCAACCATCACCCCCAAGTCCTTCTCAGGGCTGCTCTCAATCCATTCTCTGCCCAGCCTGTATTTGTGCTTGGGATTGCCCTGACCCACATGCAGGACCTTGAATTTGGCCTTGTTGAGCTTCATGTGGTTGGCACAGGACCAGCTCTTAAGCCTGTCCAGGTCCCTCTGGATGGCATCCCTTCCCTCCTCCCTCCAGTGTGTTGACGACAACACACAGCTTGGTGTCGTTGGCAAACTTGCTGAGGGCACGCTGAATCCCACTGTCTGTGTCACTGACAAAGATGTTAAACAGTGCCGGTCCCAATACTGACCCCTGAGGAACACCACTCATCACTGGTGTCCAGTTGGACATCGAGCCGTTGACCATAACTCTTTGAGTACGACCATCCAGCCAATTCCTTATCCACTGAGTGGTTCATCCGTCAAGTCCGTGTGTCTCCAATTTAGAGACAAGGATGTCATGCGGGACAGTATCAAATGTTTTGCACAAGTCCAGGTAGATGACTTAGAAAAGCTTTTCCTAGTGTTGAACTGAAATTTCCTTGGTGCAATTTAAGCCCATTATTTTTTTGTCCACTCGGCAATGAATAAGAAGAGCAGTTTATTTCCTTCCTTTTTCTTAGCAACCTTATACATATTTGAAAGCTGTTATTATGTCACCTCTTAATCTTTGGTTCTCTAGGCTAAACAAGCCCATTTCTTTCTATACTCTCTCAAGGGTCAAGTTTTTCAGCCTTCTGATCGTTCAAGAAGTGTTTGGTGAAATTCCCACTGACTTCGGGAACTGAGTTATATCTGCACTGTAAAAATCTTGTATTTGCAAAGCATCTAGACTTAATATAGCCATTTTTACATAAGTGCCTTGTAATCAGCTTTTATGTCTAAATGTGTTTTCTTAAAAAATAACAGTAGTACATCTTAGCAATGACCTTGTGTACCCACATTGGTGGGAGCACTCAGCCTTTGACCTTTGTGTTTGAGAAGCGTACGTAGGACAGATGGGTATCTAGTATACTCATATGACATAGCATCTGCTGGTGAATAAAGATTGTTATAAAGACATAAAATATGGCAGTGAATGTGTTTACGAGTACCCAACCAGTGTTGCATATACAGCACTGTACAGAGCTAGTTGAAAAGGCAGCTAAAAACAATTACAAAAAATGTGTCCCTATTCTCCTTGAACAATTGAGATATTTTAAATGTTTCTGCCATCTCTGCAAGTATATGCAAAGCTGAATGAAGAAAGAATATGAAATAAGATTATGAGTCATCTAAAACATAAAATACCGACGATGGAGGTAGACCTCCTCTTCTCTTAGGGTTACTTTGGCTGCCGTTCTTTTCATACCTCTTTACATGTCTGCAGTATTGAGGTAATTATCCAAGCTAGTCACTGTACTGTGCCTTTTTTGAGTAGTAAGTAGGTGCTTTTAGGGTGCAAATCACCTAATCATATTTAGAGATCTGGTTTTGGATGAGATGGATTGCTGCTGAACCATTTTTTTCTGCTCCATTAATTTTAACTGAGTCTAGGTGACTAATTTAAATGAGTAGACTGCCTAAGTTGCCAGTCATGTCCCTTAATGGGATTTTCTTTAGAACCTCAAGGGTCTAGGGCAGAAACTCCATGTTGAGGCCTCTTCAAAAGAAAGCATTGAAAAGATGACTAGCAGTAACTAGGAATTCATATGCATGGCTCTAATGCTCAGCAGGTGGAAGATCTGACACTGGCGTGACTCCAAGGGGAAGTCTGTCATGGGTGAAACATAGTTCCAGAAAGGAGAATTTCCAAAGAGAAAGGGAGAAAGAGTCAGAAGCAAAAATGAGTAAGAGAGAGAGAGAGACTTTCAAAGACTCTTTAGAGAAGGATGACAAAATAAAGAAGGACTTAAGAAACAGTTTTGTTGGAGGCAGTAGGAGAGAAGCCAGATGTTTAGGAAAGAGTACTGGGAAGATAAATCAGGATGCTCCTATTTTACCTAGTTCCAGGGCAGAGGAGCCATAAAGAGGAGTAGGTAGGAATTTCCTCTTAACTACTGTTTTCTACTTACTTCTGAGTATTAGTAGAAGACCAGACCATATAGACTTTAGTACTGTTGATAGCTGCTGGAAAGGAAGAGCTGGGACAGAGATTGCACATGAGGGATACATACAATGTGCTTTGTTAGGGAGGAATGGGAGACACCTGAATTTGTACTTGAGTGACTGGAAAGGGTGTGAGGAGACATGGGGTCTTCATGCTAGAGCTGGAGGACTAATTGAATCAAGCTCAGCTGAAAGGTTGGGCATTACCAGGACAACTAGAAGAAAACTGAAGCAGGTTGCCTGAAGGGCTCTCCTATGCTACAGAAAGGACAACAGCCTACAATAATACCTTTGTCCTGAACTCTGAGTTGCATAAATCATCCTCCCTCAGGAGCAGCCTTGGAGAGTAGTGGTTTCTGGGAGCTGACTCTAAGGTATGGCTCTTTCTATGCTGCTTTTTTTTCCCCTCTTGTTTCTGTGGTGCTGCTTACCTGTATCTTTAGCCGATTATATTGTACTGTGTCCTGGTTTAAATATATTAGTCAGACAGTATGAACTGAAGTCAGACCCCTGCCCCTTCCTTCTTGCTGGTCTTCTCTGGAGAGAGAGCAAATTCAAGAGCAACTGCACATGTCTAGATGTGAGAATAGGTAACTCTGACCCAAGTCAGGTATTCTTGCTCTGCTGTTGACTCCAATTTCCTCAACAGAAATAAGAGGAGGTTCTGCTTATTTACATCACTTTTATGCAGGCTTTTATTCATGAGTAATGGTAATGGTAAGTCTAAGTATCCCACTAAAGTACAGCTTTATTCAAATCTAATGTGTGACTGAAGAAAAGTTTGTTCCAGTTCTGGCTTGTCATCCTGTTTTGATTGGTAAGGGTATGATACAGAAATTTCTCTAAGTTTTGGATTGTTATCTTTCTCAGTCTAATCATTGGGTAATGTCTAATCTTCAGCTAAGGATGAAATCAAAGTAAAGATTAACTGATTCTTCAATGGTACTCCCAATCCGGGAAATTTTCAAGTAGGAGTTTGTGGCTGGTAGCAATACATGTGCTTCAAGCTACAGAAACAGTTAGGTAATAGACTATGTCATGTCAGGCTTGACTTACAGAGGGACTTTCCTGTCTGAACCAAACACTGGGCAGAGACTGGTATTCAGAGCTGCCCAGTGACTGTGTTAATTGTCCTTGGCTCAGGAAATATTTGAGTATTCCGTACAAAATGAACAAGTGAGACTGACAACAATCTGTCTAAAAATAAGTGAAGGTCAGTGGTGATGTCATCTTCAGGGAGATCATCTAGGTTACAATCCCTACTCCAGTCAGAGATGAGATTTGAACAGGGGTTTCCCACATCCCAGGGATGTATTCCAGTCAAGCTAACTGAGGGGAAGAGAAATAAGGACTAACTCTTCCCAGCAGCACATGTAGAACTATGGAACACTCCATGAAAGTGAATAGGGCAGGATGCCTAAGTATCTGCGAGTGTTCAGGAATGTTTCCTGCTTCAGTGTGCCCTACTTCCATGTATAGAGTCCAAGGGCCTACTGCCAACATCTGCGAGGTTCAGGTTTTAGGTTGGGTCTTATTTTAGTTGCCTCTTAAAGCTAAACTGACACCTGTTAGCAGAAGTCCTTTCTTGACCAGACTTTTGTGACCAACATTAACCTCTTGATGCTTAAGGTGTAGTTTCATAAATGTAGTCTTAGCTCAAGAAGTCCCTGCTTTTCATGGCTCTGCCTTAGTACGGACCCCTCAGTACATCTAGGAGTGATGCTGCAGTTCCTTAGGACCAAATGAAATGACCCTGTTTGGTTCTGGGTCAGAAAGGAGTTTGAAACATACCCGTATATCAGCACATCTTAGGTACCCAAGGAGTAGGTATGGGATGAGAACAGAGGCGGTGGAAAGGGTGGAGGGGGTGGAAGCTCTGTAAACTCGTCTTGTCACTGACATCGAAATGTCATGGATGTCCAAATTTCACAAAAGCACACTTGCAAGTGCAGGGTGTTCAGATGTTCTTAACTTATGTTATTAAGGACAGTGGAAAAATAATGGTGTAGGCTAAGGTGATTTTGCCTTATGGTTTCATTGTCATCCTTTTTTTCTTGACTTTTCTGGTGTACTGATCTTCCTACAAATTTTCCTTTCTTTCATCTCCAATTACAAGTATTTCCAAACTGATTAAATAACAACACTTCTATTTTATGTTTCAGTGCTGTGAAGCAGAGCTGATTAAAGGATAGGTAGGCAAGGACAGCACAAAATTTCTCAATGTATCTAGCCCGCAATCTCCTCTGTAGCAAGTTTCCCTTCAGATGTTTTACACAGTTCACTGGTGCACATGGAAAATTATGTTGCTGTAGTTAATAACCTTATTTTTTCTATTAAATTTATAACCCTTACTGGGAATTAAATGTGAATAAGGCACTTGATGTTTTTGCTCATATTATAAAATCCATATGTTTCCTGAGGTCTCCAAGTCTTGTCATTTAATCTGTCTATAGTGATAATCGTTTTTGGAGAAAACGACTATCTGGTGAATAACCAACAAATTTATTACTGCCTAAAACTATAGAGGACATACTTGTTTCTGTTGAAAGCTTAGCATTTTCTGAGATAAAAGACAGTCCCCACGTGCTTGTTCTCAGTATTTTTGGCACACATTTGTGTCTTTTTGTTTTTTTGTTGTTGTTTTTTTTTTTACAAATCCTGATATTGTCATTTACCTTTATCACATCTGGTCTGACATAAGTGATATTTGAGGGCATTACATTCAGGTCTTTTTCAGTCTTCCTCCCTGAAACAATGACTGGAAAAACTGAGTATCTTTCAGAAGTGCTTCCTCAGTCTCAGCAATGCTGACTTTCCAACACTGACTGACATACCTACCCTTGTTCACTGGTGCATTCTTCTTTCATGAAATCAATGGCACAAAGTCCAGCTGGAGGCCAGTCCTTAGTGATGTACGTCAGGGATCAGTCCTGGGTCCAATAGTGTTTAACATCTTCATTAATGACCTGGATTCATGGGGCAGAGTACACCCTCCGCAAGTTTCTAGGTGATACAAAACTGTGAGGAGCTGTTCATAGACCAGGAGGTTGTGCTGCCATCCAGAGGGACCTTGACAGGCTACAGAAATGGCCAACAGGAATCTCAGGAAGTTCAACAAAGTCCTGCACCTGAGGAGGAACAACCCCACGCACCTGTATAGGCTGAAGGCCATCTAGATGGAAAGCAGTTCTGCTGAAAAAGACCCTGGGCCTTCATGGACACCAAGCTGACCATAAGCCGGTAATGCATCCTTTCAGCAAAGGAGGCCAACAATCTCCTGGATTGCGTTAGGACCAGCATTGCCAGCAGGTAAAGAGAGGTGATCTTTTTTCCTCTGCTCAGTCCTGGTGAGACACACCTGGAGTGCTGGGTCCAGTGCTGGGCTCTCCAGTACAAGAGAGACAGACATTGGAGCATGTCCACTGGAGCATCTGTCTTATGAGGAGGGGCTCAGAGATGCTTCCTAAGGCTCAGAAGGGTCTGATCAATATGTATAAATACCTGATGGGGGCAGTGGGAGCGAAGAAGATGGAGCCAGACTCTTCTCAATGGTGCCCTGTGACAGAATGAGAGGCAATGGGCACAAACTGGAACAAAAGATGCTCCATTTAACATGAGAAAACTACTACTCTACTGTGAGGGTGGTCAAACACTGGAAGAGACTTCCCAGAGAGGCTATGGAGATTCTCAAAACCTGACAGGACATGGCCCTGAGCAACTTGCTGTATGTGACCCTGCTGTGAGCGAGGGTTGGACTAAATGATCTCCAGAGATGCCTTACTGCCTCAGCTGCTCTGTGTGAATCTGTGGTTCTTGCATGAGCTTAGTGGAAGCAGTACAATAAGCTTTGTCTGGAAGCTCTGTCTGTGGTCAAAGCTGACTCTTTTTACATATTTTTTCTTGTTCCAGCAAATTTGCTTGTGTTTCCAGATGCTCATTGTTTTATTTTCCAAGTTTAATCCTAGTATGAGTCAATTATTTTCATGTCCTCTTTGCTCTACTTGATTCTCAAAATGACTTCATGAGACCATTAATAATTGTACAATATACAAATTAAGGCTTTTCACATCCAAGACTTTGCCTAACATATCCAGTCGTTCTGCTTTCAGCAGGACATTCTTAAAACCTACAGACTAAACAGAAGTTGGGGTTAGCTGTGCTTGCAAGAGATGAGCTTGGATCTCTCAAACACAACAGAGCATCTCGGTAAAGGTCAGGGTAGTTTCAGGATGTTATTGTATGTATGTTTGTTAACCATGGTACAGCCCTGACTAAACAGCTTATTCTTTAAGCTCTTGCCCTCGTGTGTTTCCAACAGAAGAGTCATATAAGGGCATTGGGGTTGGTGCACCAAATACTAAGCTGATTCTGGTGGAGCATCCTCATGCCATCTTGTGTATAATTTTTAAACTGCATCTTGGTTGTTGCTTTCACGCACAACTCCAAACTGGCTGGTGAGTGCAGCTACTAATCCCAACTAATTCTTTTTACGTTCTGTTGTTAATTAATTACTCTAACGCAGGGAAAGTATCTTAAATCTAAAACCCCGCAAAATGCTTGTATCATTAAAACAATGATGTTTCCTTTCTTCTCTTCCTTTCCCAGTCTAGTTGCTTTAGAACAATTTTAGTATCACCATCTTCCCCAGCTGATTTTCCTTCAAACCTGACTCATTTTGGAACTGGTTGATTAACCTGATATGCTCTACAGGCACTTTATCTCAGCCTACTGATGTGGGGAGTGAGGTGCCTCTGGGTTGCATGGTGAAGAAAGCCTGTCACCACTTGGCTTTGACAGGACTCTCATCAGCTACTGACAAAGGTGGTGTGCATTGAAGATGCTTGTCAAATCTGTTCTTAAAAATCCCTGTCATGCTTTCTGGCTCTTCTTGAGCTACCCATATTTCGCTGAAATCCTTTTCATACTGTACATCCCCTTGACTTGTCTGTTCTTGAATCTTGTCCACTTCTTGGCAAGATTTCCTTTAGATGTCTTGTAGCTGTTTTTCATATCTCTGTTCCATGATTTAGCCAGTCAAGGCAGAAATACTTCCTCTGATACCTCAAGCAGAGGCTGCTTTCATCTGTCATTTCCGTAGCATTTGAGCATTCATTGAATAGTTCTCCTTATTTACCACTAGCAGCATCATTGTGTGTGAATGATGCTTCAGGGATGGCCTTGACCAATGTTAATCAGTATAGATTAATTGAGTGAAGGACCAAAAAAATGTGAATTTGGAGTTATCAATGTGATGGTTCCTGTGGTTCCTTCTTACTCCAGCCGAGCTGTAGATGGGAGGGCAGGGGGAGAGGAAATTTGCAGTAGTGAAAAAAGGAAAAGTAAGAACGGTAAAGCAAATCCCTCTGGCAGAATGTACTCCCTCCTCTTCACTCCCCCAGTTCATCTGCTGTTTTGTCCTGTGTATGAGCAGGCACAGAGTTTACATAAGGCCAATCCATCCACTTCTGTTTCTGAAATTTTTCTCATTCTTAATTCCATATTGTGACCTATTATCCCTACTTACATTTGCTGAGCTGAGTGTCCACCTTTAGCTAGATTTTTATATTCTTCTCATCGTTATGGCTACTCAGTTGATACTTGGATACAAGTGCTTGTGGAGATGTAAGTCGCAGAAGCATGTAAGTCCAATGTAGGATGGTATCACAAACTGCCAGTTTTTGAAGTGTTAACAACGAAACCAGTTAGCAAATATTACAGTAGTTGAACACTCCCACAGACTGAAAAATAGAGAAAGAAAAGTACATGAAGGGTATTTGTAACACCCAGTTTAGCGGAAATACAAGAGTGCATTCTCCCTTCTGTAATGCTATGAGTCAGCAGTCCTCTCAAGCTAACTGTGAACGGAGTTTTAACTAAAGTGATGCCCTCACAAATCAGTGGGACTCCCAGGGCAAAATCCAGAGCAACTCTTTAAAAATGTATTTCGAAATGATCAAAGACACATGTGTCTTACATTGTTCACCAGGGAGGAGTCTTTCAATAGCAACCAGAGTTAATGCAGTCGTGAACTTGAGCATCTTTCAGCAACAGTCTCTCATTTTGCTGAAATTATCATCCCATGAAACCTCTTTCAGAGCAATTTCTTAACCAAGCTCAGTAGCTGGAGAACAGCCATTACATCTTCATCCTTCATCTAGTAAAGCAGCAGAACATTTACCAATGTATACACAGCTGAGAAATGCGATTTGACTGGTACATTAAAGGTATTTGGTGATCTTTAATCTTAGCATAACTGCTGCCCATCAGGGGTGCAGTAATGTGCTTCACAAAGCGCACAAGAGAAGACAAGACGCTTAATGAGTTTTGGCTGAGCTGGGCACGTTGTGCACAGTGTTGTTCAAACTGTCTCAGGCTTCCTGCCAAGTAATGCAGAAGAAAATGCCTTAGAGTATGCTAGCTGTCTGTCAACCCCGCAGAAAGTTTTCTCAAAGACAGTCTTTGATTTGTGAGTCAACCACTACCAAGCTAGTGTCAAAACCCACTCCAGAAGCAGTGAAATGGAGCACAGTTCTGCTGTTACTTCTATCATCAAAATATTAATCTTGAACTTAAGGCTCTAGGTTATTTTTACTGTGGTGTATCTATCTCTGGAAGCCATAAAGGGTTTGTGGGGTGAGTTATGGGGCTTGGTTTCTGAAATGTTGTGAATAGATGCCGGGGAAAATATATGTGGAAAGGTTGTGACCATCTTACAGCTGACCTTATTAAAGGAAACAAGAAGGGCTGTATCTTTACAGGGCAAGCCTCACATTATAGGCTCCTAACTTGACTCACTTACACATACTGGCACATACCTGTAGTGTGAATGGCAAGTTTGAAGAGGAGTGTTGTGACCTCCCTCTGGTTCTAGTAGTCCATGTGCTAAACATGGTAGGTAGGCCTGGTTGGACCAGCTGGTGATGGCATATTGGCTCTCAGGGAGACCCAGGGATTTTGCATTTTGTTGCTACCAGGAAAATATAGTTTATCACAGTGCCACGCCCACAGGAGCCTCATGGGCAGGCACAGTGGTCAGCTTGAAATGGGCACTGCAGCACCCCCTCCACTGGATGACAAGATTGCCTCTCTGTCTAGTGTCTCGGAGACTGTAAGAGAAGTCTTTGAGGCAGGGATACTAATGTTTAGGGAAAATGCCAAGGAATCATCACAATAGCTGTCCAACACAACCCTCACATAGGTGCTGAGTAGTCATGACAACTATAGTTGTCAAGCATTAACATGGGACAGCATTCAAAAACTGTTTTGCAGGCATTAAATAACCAATCAAGCTATGGGCTGGCAATTTCAGGGCTAGTAGATGACAAAAATACATCTTCTGACTTTGAGGAACAGACAAAAAGGACACTAAGCCACAGGTGATCACTAAACATTCAACCTAATTGCAAAGGATATACATAACAATGTTATATGTAGTAGCTGACTGCTAAGAAAATACAGTTACTCTACAGAGTAACATGGGTCTCTGGGAAATGTATTAATAAAGACCTGCTTGAGGTCTCCAGCGAGCAAAGCTATAGACTGAGGATTTGTAATGATAGCAGCAGGATATAGACTCGCAAAAAGGCTTTCACACAGCAGCCTGATAAATTTATTGTCTGAATATCCAAAAAGGCTTTTTAGAGCTTTGCCTCATCTGAGTTTGTATTGTTGTAAATATTTAAGCATTTATATGGTTTGAAGTAATGGGTTTGGAAATGAAGACATGAATTTAATGCTGTGACTAGATTTGTAGGGCAGAAAGAAACAGAAAGCTTACCTCTGAGGATGGAGAGCTCCTCAGATATTGCTTCAGAGTGGGTCCATATGCAATTACTAGGAAGTTTTCATCACTTCCCTCCTTCACTTCACTGACACAGTATTATTCTTTTCTTACCTTTCCTCATTTATCCCTGATTCCTGTTCTCAAACTTGTACTACTTTCTCTCCACTACAGATTTCCTTCATTCTCCATGCTCCCCACAGTGCAAACACATGATGAAGCTACTGTGGCTTGACAAATTACGTGGCACCAGCTGTGCCACCACTGTGTGTTCCTAGCTCAAGGCAAATGCAAAGGTAAACCTCTGCCATATGGCTGGGAACACACAACCAGGAGTCGCATCAGCACAGCTGGCATGTTGTGACTTGGTGACAAGTCTGGAGTCCTGGGTTCCTGTGTGGCAGTCTGTATTCATAAGGTGCAATGTGGAAATAAGCTAACTAAAAGCTCTAGCCACAGTAGCTACACATAATAACAGAGTTGCTGAACTTCCTGTGGCCATAACATTCTCTGAGGTGGTGGCCTCAGGTGGCACAGGTTTTGTGAGCATACTGAGGGTGAAGCACTACCTCCCAGGGAATGCTCACCAGGAGTCTTGCGCAGAAAGGTTGCAATATGATTGCAGAAGATTTGAAACGTTCCTTGAGTCTCGCATGTACTTATCTTGCCGTATGGTACCCATATGCTCCAGAACTGAAGCTCCTCACTCTTTAAATCTTATGCCAGCATTACACTGCCATTAGAGAGTCCTGAACTACTTTGGAGGGACAGTGCACCTCACTAGGCTAGCCTGGTACCAGGACTGTATAGCCCTGCCTGGGCAGTGCTCTGCAGAACAGGAATTTGCCGACTGTGCAAAACAGTGTGGTGGAACGCTGCGTTAACACATTCATATTGTTCCTGGTAACTGAGCTGGCTTACTCAGGTCTGATTTTAATCTTTTACAGTACACTGCCTTGTATCAGTGGAGAGAACCTCTTCGGTGTGCTTAGTCTCACAATCTCACTGTGAGATCATCCCATTTTTAGAATGGGGGAAATTATGCACGAACTATCGATGCCACAGTATCTGAGAGGTTTGGGATGAATTCTCTGCAAGTCCTTACCTCCTCTGACCTACAGAGTAAGCCTAGAGATCCTACTTTAGACAATAAAAATCCCAGTTGCAATCTAGTGCCATATCCAAGGTTGTAAGTAATTTGTTATAATTTTGCATCCTCTTCTTGAAGATTTTATTCTTGAATTCTGGCGCAATGAGAGAGAGACGCTCATACACATCCAGTCCACTCTCTGATTCAACGGTTCACTTGGCAGGCAGCTCCTTCAAGAGTATTGGTGACAATATGTTTTATAGGCTGTGGGTTTTTCTTTATAAAAGGAAAAAAAAAGAAAAAAAACAATGACCAAAAAAAGTGAAAAATAACAAAAAATGAAAAATAAAGAAAAACAAGATCAATCTTCTTAGCTTTTTTGTTGTTGCCTCCCAGAGTGAGCAGGACTGCTCTAGGACTCCTCTTTTCTCCTTGTCTTGATATGATTAAAGTAGGAGTGGCAGTTTGTTTCCAGAGGACTGGAGAATGTTATAAAGATCATGTTTGGAAGGGAGGGTCAGTGTCATATTAAGGTGAGACTGTGGCACAATGAATGTCTCATGCCCTGCATGGGACAGAGGGCCTTACTTTTACTTTAGTTGAAGTTATTAACCCACTGGGAAAACTAGATACCTGTTTGTGAAATGGAACTTCTGAATTACTTCGTGAAAATGCTTCTAAACTCTTGCCGATCCCATTTTCAGACTCAGTAATTCCCAGCTTCTCTTTGTATTTACTATTACAATGTCTTTTGAATTTGGCCTCAAAGATTCAGATCAGTATGCACCCTAGCTTTTAGTCCTACACATAAGACTTTCATCCCATTCCATCCTCAACCCCACCACTTGTGACTTCAAGAAATTTTAAATGTGCATTTGGCGTGCTTTCTGACCTTGACTTCGGAGCATTCAGGCCAAGCACTCAATCATTACCAGATAAGTTCATACCCTTGACATACCATGAGTAATCGATCTCAACTCTCAATTATTATGTTAAGCTTATATGGATTTAGAAGGATGAGATCCTTCCTAATTAACCTCAAGTTTTTTGATAAGATTACACTCAAGATTGACATTGACAGTTCATAATTTATCTGAATTTTAAGGAAGCTCTTCATAAATTGCCAAGGCAGGACTTCAGTGTAATTATAGAAATAGATTTCAAAACCCACTAAAAATGCTGGAAACAGGAAAGAGTTTTGTAAGCAGCTATAACAGGGATGGAAGATGTGTTAGCCACCCACAGGGGACAACATTTCAAAGAACAGCAAGGAAGAATCCAAATGGAAGGCTGTTTTTCATGGTAATGAGCACAAGCAAACTTTACTGATCAAAACAAATAATGAAAAGACAACATAAGAAGCAGATCTGCAGGTGGTAAAACTCATGAAGCCTGGTTTCCACAGGCTTTGTGCCTGGTGCTTGAATTCACTTGGATCTAAGAAGGTCTTGAATGAAAGCCTTGCTCTGGGATGAAACACTTGTAGTGTTTCCCATGTGAATTCTGTGCTGTAGCCTAATCCGTAAATTCTGTTATGGCCATCCCACTGTGGCAGTCCTTTCTCCACCCAACTACCTTCCATTGTGCTTTTTTTTTAATAAAAACTTAATGTCTTTCAGAGTGCTGTCCTTTTCCATGTGGTTCTGTGGCTTCCAGAGGATCAGTTGGTTAGGGTCAGATCTCCAGTTAGCTTTACTTCATTAAGGCCAATGAGGGCTGAATTAACCCAAAGTCAATCAATCTTTGCTAATTCACACCAGCTAAGGAGTCAGCTGTAAAAATGTAACAATTTTTTAAAATGTATTTCTAAAAGAATTGATCTTCTTACTGTTCTGAATAACTATTTTACTAAAAGTATGAGAAACTGAGGGCTGCCTAGCTGCTGTACGCCAACAGGACCACATTCCTGCATGACTTTATACTTACATGGCTTCCAAAAACTGAAGAAAATGTTGTCAGTAATGTGACTGAAATAGATGATGCTATGTGACACTACAGGGAATGCAATATTTTGTATGGAAAGGGATGAATGAATACAGGCACTGAATTAACTAGGAGGATATTTCAGCAGCTGATTATTGAAAAGCTGCAAGAACCTTTTCTAGAAACAGCGATGAGACTTGCTTTGTAAAGCGGGATATCAGTGTTCTGTTAGGGAGGAATTAATATGGATTCAGATAAAATGGGAATTTTCGTGTAGTGTCATTTTTATTTGAGATTGATTAGTCTGACCTTCGCTATCTTTCCAAAGACAGTGCAGTAAGTTTTGTTGGCTGTTTTTTCCCTCTGGTCTCACTGAGATTAGAGTATGGATTGGCAGTTAGGCTGGCCTTGTGTGCTGCAGAAAAGGCAGCAGAGAATATTAGTTCACAAGCATTGAGAGAAGATATTTGAACCCTTCCACATAGATGTTGATAAGCAGAGCTGTTGATGGACAGCTGTTCGCAACATTATGGTCATATATTTGTAGACCTAAGGGAATCAGATACCAATGTCCTCATAACTACTAGCCTGGTAATTATATATGACAGCCTTATCATACAGAATTATCAACATTTTGAAAGTATGTCTTGAAGATAGAGATACAATAGTTCTCTACAGTTCAGCATCAGACAGCAAAAAATGTTTAGCACAAAGATAAATTTTGAGATTCCAAATATATAGGGTTAAGACCTCGATAATAGAAGGTAAAGTAATTTTTAAAATGTTATATACTGAGAAAGATAAATGTATTAGAACTGTTATAATGGCCCTGAAATAGACGCAGAATAGAAGTCTTATAGTGATGCCATCCCCTTTGAGGGCTGGTTTCTGTTCTCCATAGTTTTATTGATTAGTATCTTTAACAGTGAAGACTTCCACTGAAATTAATAGGATTAAATGCGTTGGTGGAGCCTGACCCTTGAAATTTTAAGCATATCTACAATGCTGCCAGTTTATGCCTGTGCAAGCCCCTATATGGTCCATTTCGTTGTCATATCTGAGTGCATCGCTGCTTTTTTTTTTTTTTTTTTTTTTTCTGGTTCTGGTATTACCACTACCAGTCGCAGTGAAAGCAATTTAGAAAACCAAATATGTCACTTAAGTGAAAAAAAAATCAATAGCACACAAAATTCTGGGAAACCTATTCTCCAGGAAACATACATTTTATCTTCTTGACTATGTAGCTCAGTTATCAGCTATGCCAACTTCTGCTGCTGAGACACTTTCCTGGCTCGCCAGCTCATTCCTCATCAATTCCTGATGCTCTATTTTAAACGATGGTGTAATTCCCCTCCCTCCTACTTTTCAGACAATACTGCCCACTTAGATTTTTGACACCCCTTCTCATCCTTAGTTTTACTCTGCTTTTAAAGTGCTGCCATTGATTTTGATGGCAGAATACTGTGATTATCTCTATATACGTTGAATAGGTAACAATCCTTCCCATCAGGAGTAAGATACTAGTTAGTTGAGCAAAGATATTGCTGCCTCACCAATTAAACTGCTGTGAGCAAAATCTATATGTAAAAGCAACTTCTTGTCCACATCTGAACAAGAGCTGGATTTCATTTCAGCAAATTCTTTTCCTCTTGAGCTGTGTTATACCATTTTAACAGAGTTTATTGATGTAGCAAAGTTGGTATTTATCATTCAGTTTTGAAGATAGCTGTAGGACAAACAGTGTCACTTCCCTCTTCCAGTTTATTCAAATGAACTGGCTCGTCTGAAAACGTAACTGTGACACAAGTGGATCAAAGCCTAAATTGTTTCTGGAATAGAACCCTGAATGGTGTAAAGAAGCACAGTACTTCCCTTGTCTACAGTAGACTTGCACATACTTGCATCTCCATGGGATCTGCTTTGTTGCTAATGTGGATGGTGAAATTCTTTGGGGAAAAAAAATTGTTACCAGTTGAATGGCACAAATGTGCTGCTGGGCAAAAGCTAGAGACTGTGGTTAAGTTAGAAATATTTTAAAATGCCACTTCGTTCCTGTTTTATTAAAAGGTCATCTGGCATGTTAAATAATGGGTGATTTCTAAAGGCAGTACATGGAGATGAAACAGGTACTGGACATAGACTTGGTGGTGGTATGGAGCATGCTCACATAAAGTGTTATCTTATTCCCCTGGATGGACCCATTATTGTATTTGTGAAATGAATATTCTTCCCAGGTTTTTATCATCTTCTGTAAATTTGCCCAGGTGAATTCCTAATTAAGCTTTTTTAAGGTCAGTAAGTGGTTTTCTTGTCATGGTCAGGAAAGCCAAGACACCAAAAGTATCCCTGTCAGAGTTGAAGAGCTGCACCTTTTCAAACCAGCCACACAGGTATCTACACTAGACTGACAAAAGATTTCTGAACTGTTCAGAGGCAGATGGTGATCTTAAAAAGTGACTGCCTGAGCTACTTTCTTGTTTCATTTTCTGTAATGAGTTTCTGATTTTAATTTAGCAGAAACATAAAATTCAGTACACTGATGGAGCCTGTCTAAGACTCTTGACACAGACATCTTTATCTCCCTGAGTTTTGGAGTTGTTCATTTCCTCCTCAGAATTACAAGCCCTCCTTTCAGAAGAGGTCTGGAAAAAGGCAATAAGTGTTATCAAAGATCTACCTGAAAAAGGCAATAAGTGTTATCAAAGATTTACCTGAAGAATAATATACTATACTGGCCTCAATTAGAGAATGGGCATCAGTTTAGTTCTCTTCAGATGAAGCGTTTCTTCCATCCTTATGTATGAACAGGAACAAAATTGCTGTTTCATCTCCCTTGTGGTATCTGTGATATATAAGACATCTCAAAGGAAATTTACATCAGCCTGTTATGACTTTATACCTTCCCCATCAAATAATGGCCTTGAGCATGGAACAGAGACCTGAGGGAAATATGACAGAGAAGGAAGAGAGCCAAGTAATTAATAATATTTATAATACTTCCTACATGCAATAACCTATGATAAGGTTAATTCCTTTTTTTCCTTCATTATTTCTTTGCATAAAAGTTGCTGCACGAAGTCAGTACGAATATAGGTATGAAAGAAGTATGGAAAAGACTCCTTGTTTCAGTGTGTGTGTTCTGATTTTGGTAGAAGTTTGAGGGTGTTTCTGGAGTATAGGAATAAATAGAATCCATTTAATTTATACTGTACACTATGAATACCCAGGGAAATCTTGTGCTTAGTGATATCTAGGTCTTGCACAGCTATTAGTACACAACAGCAAACTTAGGTATTTTACTGAGAGCAGGCACACTTGCTTAAATAAGCTTAAAGAATCGAGAAATATAATTACTACAAAATTTATGTATGACAAAAAGAACTGTGTGGAAAAATATTTTGTGTACTCGCTCAGGTGTAATTTGCTGAGGTGCAATTAGTGGGTTACCAGACCATCATGTACATGATGCTGAAGGAAAGAGATAGTAGGAAATGAAAGAGGGATCACTTGAGAAGAATATGCACAATGGATAGTGCATTACTCTCCTTTACTTGATTTAAGGGAGGTGCTACTTAGCATAGTGAGGCCGGAGGCTGGCTTAGAGGACATAGCTGCTGATGTAAAAAGTCAACATGTCAAGTTACACTACTAAATGGAGCTGATTTTATGGTGGGCTTTTCACACAGGTGAGATTACCTAGTTTTTAATTACTGCAGACAGAACATCTTAACACGGATTCACTGGAGGACATACCAGTTGTCATTTTCTTGGTTTCAGTAAGTGCTCTGAGGTCCCAGTTGTTACTGTCTGTGAAACATGCATTGTAAATCTTACCCTATGTGAATATCCATGGTTATTGATTCTTCTGTGAACTTGGCAACCTTGTCAATAAGGAAAAAAAAATTAAAAGAAAATCAGTGTCCTTGCCTTATGCAGTAACCTGAACAGTTCTTGGGAAAGAGTCCAGTACAGGCACAGTAGCATGCTTAATTAAAGCAGTAACATCATTAGTATACTAATTCAGTAGTGTGTAGGTGTTGGGTCCGTGTATATCAGAGACACATTGCAATTGTTGCCCTTCTGTTTCTTCGCTTATATTTTTCTGGAATTATGTACAATATGGGCTAAAAGTAGGAATGCTAAACCAGTCAACCAATACCTGAAATAAAAGCCATATAATTTTTAGGGAAGACTTATTATAGTGTCAGAAAGAGAAGAATATTATCAGGTTATTTAGGCACTAGAAACCTGAGGAAGCTGTTCTGAGATGGCTAATCTGTGGGATCGGACATCTGCCAATGAGCCATTGGGATCCATAACAAGGCAGGGGATTTTGAAAACTCCTTGATCTCCTGGATCCACACAGACAGATTAATGTGTGTAGGTCGGGTTTCTCTCTAGTCTGACACTGCACCCTGGTTTATCACTTTACACTGTAACTCAAACAGGGCAGTGCCACTGCTGACTGAACACTCTCATCTGTTGCAAACTGGGAATGTTATGGAGAAAAAGATTTTTTTGTTTTCCCCATCATTTAAATTTCATTAGTTAATTGGATGCAAAAGGTACTGCACAGAGCTACAGAATGATGCTGAACCTCTGCTCCTGTCTCTGTCCTAATTTGTATGGAGCAAGATTCTCTCAGTGTTTCTACTTAGAGGTCGTGGAAAAAAATATGGTGCTGACTGAGAAACATGACACTCCTTTTTCAACACTATTAAAAATTGGAATAATGAAAATTTCAACACCTTACCCACTGCTAGTGAAAATAAAATATCATTCATTGTCTCTCACACAAAGTACATTTAAGAGAAGAATTTGAACTATAACGTGTACATTAAACAGCAAGGGGCAAAATGTGCCCTCACATGCATACACTGACTGTGCTGAAAGACTCACAACCAAATAAGAATAAATTTTGGCCCCTGTTAAATCACAGTAGAACTTAAAGACACTGCCTGCAAGAATTCAAAGCAGTGCAATCAGCAAATTGCTGTCTCACTTGGGTTTGGAAAAACAAACCATCAAGACTGTATCCTCATGCTTGCAATCCATGATTTAATAAGCATTTTATCACTCAGGACAGTATTGTCATGGTTCATCCATGGAGAACATAAAAATAGCTGTTGACACTGCAAACCTAGTGTGAGCTCACCTTATTGCTTCAAGAATATTCATTGTGGGCTTATGGAAGGAAATGACCTTTTGGATTTTCTCATGAAAATGATGGAAAAATACCAATTAAAGCAAAATCCTAAGTTCGTTGGCACTTTACCTTTCAGGACTGAGACTGACTTAGGAGTTCTGCTGATCTGCAAACAAAGAAGTGCCCAGAGCCTCTTGGAGAGGCTGACAGCATGCTGCCTGAAGTAGTGATGAAAATCACCAAACTCACAAGGACTTAATAATCCATGCCAATGAAAACTGACAGAGTAACACCTTTATTCAAAATTTATTTTGGGTTTCTCAGAGGTGCGATCCAGCCCCATACACCTCACAGGCTATCCTCAGAACTGGCCCTCTGAGTTCTGTTATCTTGCATATGGATACAGGGACATGCAAGAATCACCCCTGCCTTGGTCAGACATTTGCCCCATGTTTTCTTTCCATCAAAAAGCAAAAGCTGAGAACACTTTTTGTATTCATGTCTCTTCAGAGGATCTCTGCTGCTTAGAAATTCATGTTACTTCCCTCCTAGAGAAGAAGCTGTTGCTGCTTATTACTTCTTACTACCAATGGAAACCTGATTGGGCAGCTCCATAAGGAGAAAATTTATTTCCCAGCTGTTCTTTATTTATGTATTTTCCATTGGAAAGCCTCCAGTGTTTGGGACTGACCCTTCCTGACATTAAAGTGAAACTAAAGTGAAACTAAATAGTGTTAAGCAAAAATTTTACAAGGTGTTTGTTCAAGTTTTCTACTTACTTATTTTGGTTAGGCTTCAGAGGTCACCTTTTTGAGTCAAAGTGCAGAGCTGCGGCAGGACACCAGAGGGAGATAGTGCTCAAAGGAGGAAGAAAGGCATAGGCTTCCTCCACAGCACCCATCACCAGTAATAACCCAGTGAATAATGTTCAGACCAGTAGCAGCCCTCCATTAGGAAGAAATAATAATTGCATTTAAATTAATTTGCTCTCCTGTGGATGAACACTGGTGTGGATAAGTGGCAGCACATTGCGTCCCTGCACTTCTCCATTGGCCAACTGCAGCAGTGGCCTCCTGAAACAGGCCCAGTAACTTCGCCGGTTGTCCTGGCAGTAAGCCAGTCACCTTGTTGGTGATTCCTCTCAGGTAGTGACCTTGCTGGGTTACAGAAGCATGCTGTACTGACTTTATTAAGGCATGACCTTTACTGAGAGTGTGTTTAGTGCATGTGTTGGGTCTCTAATTAAAATGCTAAAATATGGTTCCAGGAGAAAGTTTAACAGATTATTATCTTTCCTGCACAGAAGGAAGAGAGTGCTAGGACATATCTGTTTAAAGTGACTGTGCAAATGACATTTTGATGTTCCATATTTATAGTAGTCTCCACCAGTAACTTGCATACTAAGGGCTAGATTATACCAGCTCTGCCCCAGAAAGAGACCAGAGAATGAACCTGAGTCACGACCACTCTCTCTGACCACCTAGCCTTCCCCCTCCCCTGCTCACTGTCGCTGGGATGCCATTTTGATCAGGATAACATCAAAGCCTTATTCTTCCATACTGACCTGTTTCTTCATAGCAGTGTGGCTCTAACCCCCGGCTTTTCAGGCAAGGCAGAGCATGATCGATAATGTCTCATCTGAAACCCAAGCTCTCGTTATAACTCACCTGTCCCAATACGAATTGCATCAGGGCGTGTTGTTAACAATGTGAGACTACCTCCCGCTCCCTCCCACTGCAGCATCTGACAGTGTGGGGAGTAATAAGCTCTTGGGTTTGTCAGCAGAACAATTTGAGTCTCCCTGCAGAATTTGTTCTGTTTTGCTTTTTACCTTTTTAGCTTCCTTATGGACATTTTTGGAAAGAAATAAAATCAAAGAGTTCCTGTAAATTTTAATCCAAGTGCAATTACAGACTGCCAGTCAACTGACTGGTCAGAGAAGGACTGTGGCAAGGTTATTTACGGTGCCAAATGTTCAGTTGTCTTTCTGAAGCTGTCTTTGTTGGTGGCAGCTTTAATGACTTTTAGCCGGTAGGCATCCCTGCTATGGGCTGCAGAGTGGGAGCCCTGTGCTGTAGTGCCGGCATGAGTGCTGCTGTGCTTGGTGCAAGAGGGACACGGGACTCAGGAAGGTTTTTACTGGGGGTTTTGCAGTCCTGGTGGGGATAGGCAACACTGATGCCAAGGTAAGAGCTGCCCCTGGTCCTCGTGTTACCAACACTTTAAAAGTCAGTGACAGACATAAAAAATAGCAACCTGCTTTGGCAGTTGCCTAACAATCCCTCAGCAATACTTTTTTTTCTTTTTCCTTTTATTTTCCCGCCAGTCAAATGAACATTGCAAAAGCAGCCTTGCCCTATTGTATTGTCATGGCTTCTAGTATGACATAGAAGCCCCATTCCATTTGATCTGCTGGAGTGTCGATATGCTGGAGGGTAGGAAGGCCCTACAGAGGGATCTGGACAGGTTAGATAGATGGGCTGAGACCAACGGCATGAGGTTCAACAAGAACAAGTGCCGGGTCTTACACTTCAGCCACAACAACCCCATGCAGCGCTACAGGCTGGGGGAAGAGTGGTTAGAGGGTGGCCCGGCGGAAAGAGACCTGGGGGTGCTGATCGACAGCCGGCTAAACATGAGCCAGCAGTGTGCCCAGGTGGCCAAGAAGGCCAATGGCATCCTGGCCTCTATTAGGAATAGTGTAGCCAGCCGGTCTAGGCCAGTGATCGTCCCTCTGTACTCGGCACTGGTGAGACCGCACCTTGAGTACTGTGTCCAGTTCTGGGCCCCGCACTTCAAGAAAGATGTTGAGGTGTTGGAGCGAGTCCAGAGGAGGGCGACCAAGCTGGTGAAGGGTCTGGAGGGTCTGACCTATGAGGAACGGCTGAGGGAGCTGGGGTTGTTTAGCCTGGAGAAGAGGAGGCACAGAGGTGACCTTATTGCAGTCTACAACTACCTGAAGGGAGGTTGTAGTGAAGTGGGAATTGGCCTCTTCTCCCGGGCAACTAGTGATAGGACAAGAGGACACAGCCTCAAGCTTCGCCAGGGGAGGTTCAGGTTGGACATTAGGAAGAATTTCTTTTCAGAAAGGGTCATTAGACATTGGAAGGGGCTGCCCAGGGAGGTGGTGGAGTCACCATCTCTGGATGTGTTTCAGAAAAGACTGGACACGGCACTTAGTGCCATGGTCTAGTTGACAGGGTGGTGTCAGGGCAACGGTTGGACTCGATGATCCCAGAGGTCTCTTCCAACCTGGTTGATTCTGTGATTCTGTGACAAGAGGAAACAACCTCAAGTTGCGCCAGGGGAGGTTTAGATTGGATATTAGGAAAAATTTCTTCATGGAAAGGGTTATCAGGCAGTGGAACAGGCTGCCCAGGGAAGTGGTGGAGTCACCATCCCTGGAGGGATTTAAAAGACGAGTAGATGTGGTGCTTAGGGATATTGTGTAGTGGTTGACTTGGTAGTGTTAGGTTAATGGTTGGACTGGATGATCTTAAAGGTCCTTTCCAACCAAGACGATTCTGCGATTCTGTGATTCTGTGACATTTTAAAACTTGAAGACTGCTTTTGAGTTTAACACCTCATTTAAGTGTAAATTTTAAATTCTTACTGAAATGAGACACTAAGTCTTCAGTCATTTCACCAGGAGAACAAATTTTCTCCCCTGTTTTCTCACAGAATATATCTTTGCTGGCTGGAAAGAAAAATGTGGAAGATAAGTTAGAAACTAGGCAGCAATAAGGTACTACTCTAATAGCTAAATTGCCAAATGTTGTGGTTGCTATATACTCCTCAACATTAATAAGAGCTCCACCTTCCTATGCCTCTGACATACTTTGGTTTATTAAAACTCCAGAAAATGAGTTTCTACTAGGAATTTTTGCATGTATTTCTACAGCAGAAAAAAAAAAGCTGACCTCTGTTTAAAAATCAAATTGACTTACAGTTAGAAAAGGTTTAGTGCTCCAATCTTTTGTTGAATAATATTGAATCATTTCTCTTTGTTGAAACCTTATCTCTATCTTGTTTTTTTTTTTTAGTGGAAATATTTATTTGAAGAGGTCAGTGAGGGCATTATTGGGAGGTGGTGGAGAAGGTTGTTTTAGTGGGGCTTCTGCTTTGGTTAACAACCTTTAGATGCGAATGCTTGTCTGAACGCACAACTTCTGGGAGTTTGTTCAGCCCTGGATAATTATTCAATGGGACACATCTGGTTCTTACAGAGTCAGCACTCCCACCGATCTCACTGGGTCCAGTACTGCAGGATTCAGCCCCACAAGAGCTAAATAGAGAACAGAGATGAAGCTGTTTTGCTGAGGCAGAGAACAATCATTGACAAAATAAATCCACTGAAGGAAGGAAAGAAAATATTACTGCAGCATTATGTTAACCTTTGGGAAACTACTGTAAGGTATTTTGCCATTGCAAATGAGAGAGGGCTTCAGGAGGAGCTAAGATACACGAGGCACACAGAATTCCTTGGGTATTTTTGCTATTTAGTGTTTGTTTGTTGGGTTTTTTTTTAATGTATCTAACTAAGCATGGATTTGTCTGTTTGTTTTTTTTTATTTTTGCTGATGTGACTTGTGTTTAATTTGGTGTTTGTCGGGACAACTTTCTCCAAGGACAGCTATATCCAAACAAAAAGTAAAAAACAGTGAGGAAGAGAGAGAGTACTTTTACATCATAGAACAAGGAATGGGAGTGAAAGCTTCTCTAATGTCAAAGGGAATGTGAAAACATGCTTGGCTCTAAAGCTGAGATATTACATTTTAAGAAAAATGTAAATACAGTGCATGCTTCAGAATATTATTTTTCATTGAAATGGTGTTGTTGAATAGAACTGAGGACATTGAAACATGAATGGTATAGGTAAATTAAAGGTTTACACAGACTGTACCAACACTATCTCATCCATTAAATCAAACTGGAATTGCAGAAGACAGCAGGGCTGTAAGGGAGTGTTTCAAGAGAACTGATAATTTCAAAGATCATTACAGAAGAAAAAATATGAAGAACAATTCAGAGGAGAAATAGTTCTAGATGGGTGAAGAGAGCATCTGCTGGGTGCAAACAGTCTGGGAAGAGGAAATAGAGGTTATTGAAAATACGGATAAAGTGAGAGAAACTGCAGCTCATATGTTGAAGAAGCTCGTGAAGGAAGAAAATACATGTGAAAATTTATAGCAGCTCATGGTACTTGATGGGGGAGGGGGGAAGGCATGGGTAGTGGGGAGAAAGATGAGCCTTGAGTGCGAGGAAAACTGACAGTGGCCTAAAGCATACCTAGCAAAGCTGAAAGCTAGTGCTGGAGAGGGCTTTCAGTAAGAAACGGAGCTGCTGAGGGCAGGGTGAGAAGGGAAGGATGAGATAAAATGATAAAGGGATTTGGAGAAGAGAAAGTCTGTCTGAAAAGTCAGAAAATGTGGGAGAGCTTTAAGGAGATAGTGTCCTTAATTTTCATTCTACAACCCTGCAGCAAGTATTACAAAGGGGACATACCAGAAATCTTTATTCATTGGTAATCTCTTAACTGTCATAACATCCCCTTGGAGGTTTTGGCAGACTCCAATTTAAAATAACTCTAAATATACTGACATGAAAAAAACTCAACATAGCTTCAAGAGATCCTAAAATTGCCCTATCTCAATGAGGAGTCTTCACCTGGAACTCAAGGTCTGGAGCTCAGCTTTGTATTTTGGTTTCTCCAAGCAGCTCCTGGTTGTATAGCCTGTTAATCCAGTGATCCTATTTCCTGAGCAGTATCACCAAGGTAATGCTGGAGGGAAAGAAACCAAGGCACTACTTTGAGAAGTGAGTTTCAGTAACTGCTGCAAGACTTACAGACAGAGGGCTCACCATCTCTTCATGTTTTAGTGCCTTTCTTGCAGTTATGCAAATGTGTTAATGGTGGGGCTCAATACGTGGATATCTTAATGACCATGGGTAGTTATCTGACCCAAATAGGAGGTTCCCTCCTTAGTGTAATGGCTTTTTCTGGCCTTACCATTTATGAACATGAAGGTCTAATCTTCTGGTACCTGTGGCTTATTTGGGCCTACAAGTTTATAGGACAGGCTGTTTTCAGAGACTCCAAGTGATGGATAATCCTGCCAAGATAGTTAGATAAAAGTCCCATCTCCCATAGTGACGTTTATTAGGTTTTATGCATATTAAACGAGGAGGAAGGGCATCAAATGTTGCAGATGAAATACATCTTGAGCTCATCTGACTGCAGCTGGCAGCATTTTGTGGTTTTGAACTCAGGCTGCTGTGTGCTCTTCAGGGGTCACATGGCAACAGTGCTAGGGGTCTGAACAATATATATTGGCAGATATGGTGTCAGTAGACGTGATGGGAAGGGGGCATCCATTTATGAATGTTGTGTGTGCCATGCACCCTGGGAAGTGAAAGAAAGTCCTGCAAGGAGTACCGACACTGTGAGTAACTTATATGTATTTATCTGCTGTCCAGAGACACAGAGAGATAGTGAGATGAGTCATGATTTCCAGAGTGTACCACAGTCTGGGTATTTTGAGATATCCACAGAGGTCAAGGCCTCAAATTAAAT
This sequence comes from Nyctibius grandis, assembly GCF_013368605.1. Classification (NCBI taxonomy): domain Eukaryota; kingdom Metazoa; phylum Chordata; class Aves; order Nyctibiiformes; family Nyctibiidae; genus Nyctibius; species Nyctibius grandis. The sequence continues at coordinate 12,128,081 of NC_090659.1, read as the reverse complement.
ACATAGGACTCAAAGGATCCTTTTTCTCCTAGGTTCTAGGTGAATCTAAATGCTTCCACACACACAGCTGCCATCAGTCAGAAGGGCTGAATATAGAGCAAAAGGAGAAAAAGGAAGGACAAACAGCTCGTTATGGCTATTATATGCTTGTGCAGTATGAATATCTTTTTCCATACACTTTTTTTGGGAAAAAAAAAAAGAATGTAACTAAAGTCACATCAGAACTCTGATTCAGAGACCCTAATCATGTAACCTTCACTTACCCTGGTGAATAATTCAGTGGGATTGTGTATGTGAGTTAACAAATTCTTCATGCAAGTAGAAGAGGAAAGAAGGGAGAGAAGTAGAGCTGGAGATAGGTCCTTAGCTGATGTAAATCACATAACTCAATTGAAGTCAGTGAGAGATACCTACTTGCACTGGTTGCAAATCTGACAACATGTCTGAAGAACATACGAGATAAAAATATTAAACAAGAGAAAAACATATGGTTGTAGTTATGGCGTGTTCCTCACTGGCAGTGGACGGACAGAAAAGAGAGCTGGATGGGTAATTATTCATGAATAATGTAAATTATGAATGTTTCTTTTTCTTTCATTTCTTCACGAACTCTTTGTGGAAGAGGTCACAGTTTTCTTAACTGTTCCTTACTTTAAATCATTTGCCAATTTTTTCCAGCAAATAATTCACATTTTAACTCATCTGCAAGGAGCGTAGTGGAAGACTTCTGAATGGGTGTTTGGGTCTTTTAGGGTCTATGAATTGTCTGCTTTCCTTCTCTCACATTGACTTCACAGGGATTAGGTCACCAGCATGAATGGTGGACACACATAAAAAAATTAGGATTTAATAGCCATGAGATACACCTGCTTTTTGATTTTCAGAGAAACAGATACAGTTCCAGCTGGGAAATGTCAGGTCCTGAAAGGCAAAACTTTTTCCAAGAGGAGTCTAGAAGAATGTTCTTGTCTCTCCAAGGCAGGTGGTTCTCAATAACCAGCTTTTAGTGCCAGAACGCCTTTCACTACAGTCAGTGCTATTTGCTGAGATCAATAGTCAATTCAAAGGCCCAGAAAGAATTGTGTGATTGCTAGTTTTCAATCGCACTTTAATGTATGGAACTGAGCCACTTCAAATGGTCTGGGGCTGGTTTTCACCCACTGAAGTTACAGGTAAACCAAGCTGCTGACATAGATTTGGTACATGTTCCCAAACTGGGAGTGTCTTTAAAAGCCTGTATGCAGCTCGTTTACAGCACTGAAGCTTCTGGTTGTAGCAGGTCAGAGCCTGCCCTTTCAACAAAAACAGCTAAATCAAAAGGATATAATAACAGCACTGGAGGCTCCTTTGAGCCAAAAGAGGGTGATTTAAAACTGTCTAAAATTTGTAGTGCGTGCTTATCAGCCCTACTCCTACTTGGAAATCACCATGTCTCATTATAACATTTATATTTATGTCCTGTCTAGCTAGTTACATCAGCAGGGAAAACACCATGCAAGCAGGCACTGGAACGTGTTCCAGTGTTGACTAGGAATAGAAACACAGATGCTTGTGCCTCTGGAAAGTGATGACCCAGATATTTTTCCACTGCAGATTATTGGTCAAACATATAAATGTAAGCTTTATAAGACCTTTATTTGAATTCTTTTGGCTTTTATCTTCACAAGTTTGGATGATGTCATAACACAAATGATGCAGTTACAAACCAGTCTTTAACAAGTGAAGACTGAGCTGTTCCAAAACTGAACTTTTTTATGTGTTGTTTTTACAAAAGGAGTATTAAAATGAATAAAATGGGCTGTGTGCCAAAGTACTGATGACATACAGAATATTGAAATAAATAGCTGATGATGCAAAAAATGCTGAGAGAGAAGTTTATTCAAGCACTGCATCATCAGATGTTTGTATCATTGCTTTGGAACTGTTGTCACGCCTCTTCTCAACTGCCTGTACACTCACCATGACTGACTCTTTCTACCGTTACTCTGGGGCTGTTAGTCCTGACTCCAGTGTATATACGAGATAAGGGGGAGTTGTTCTGTCAAGGTAATAGAATATTAATTGAAAACAACAAGTACTGTATGTTTTAATTGTGAAAAGAGCAATATGTTCACCCACCTGAGTACCTAATAATTGCTTTCTAAATGTCTTTCTTCAGCAGGACTCATTCCCATGGTATAGCCTAGCATTGGGAAGTATCTCTAAAATGAATATTAAAATAATTACTTCAAAAAAACTCGACACCATAATAAACCAACAAAGAAAACATAACACAATACATGAAAACTTCAACATTTATATAATATCTTCCACTCAAAGGTTTCAAAAACCTTGCTAAATGTGGTCGTTCTAAACATCCTTCATGTGTATTTTTAGATACTTCATTCTCTTTTAATACTAAGCAAATTGTTCAGATACACTACTGTGTTCATATTGCAACAGATACTTAAGCATCACTATCCTTTGATGTGTATATATGTATTTTTTTCTCCTTCTAACACACAAATTCCTGTACTTTAGAGGTTAACAGTTGCTACTATTGAAAAATATTTGGTATAATCTCAGGGCAGCTTGGAACAAGCCATGAGACAGAAACCCACAGTTGGTGAAATAAGGATATAGTGAGGTGATATACAGTTACATGAGCAGGAATTCTCCAAGGGCATTTTGATGAAGTCCTCTATTGCTGTGAAAAGCTGTGCAAGATTATTAATGATCACAAGTGGTCAGAATGTTTTGCATGGTCAGAAATAGGATAAAAATAACGCACAGAATTTTTATTTTAACAGTGTGCTAGTATGGAAACATGCTTCGTATTATAGTGCCATCCTTACTGGAATAGATCAAAAGTGTATTGATCTATTGATTCTTCTACAGGCAACTGAACTACAAAAGTCCAGGGAACAGTGCGCCCGTCACTCTGAGCTTGAGAAGCAAGGTCTTACAATGCTCTTGAATATGCTTAAAAGTAAGAACAGGAGATTTCTGAGGAGAAACAATCACAGTTCTTCATAGAGACTAGAGGGTGCATGATAATCAGAATCTCCTCAGAATAACAAGGGAAAGCCAGAAAGGGGAATCACATTCTTGTTGGTGTGGTATTTTCCTAATCACATGCTCTTAATGAAAATTATGTGGCAGGGTCACTGAAAATCAGGGTAACCATATGGCAAGCACAGTGGTTGCTTCATAATGCATGGACTTGCTAAGGATTAGAAATCTATTAGAGAACAGATTTAGAATTCCATTGAAGAAAGTAATGAACTGCATTTCAGTGGAGAGAAAGTAACCTCAGATAAGCAGAGAGCACAGTCAGTTTGACAGTGTGTTGAAGAGGTTAAAGAGGTGAAGTAAAAGTCATGCAAAACCACTGAGGAGATACACTGAGGTGAAGTTTTTTTAATTTGTTTATTGTGCTGTAGGTTTCTTGAGGAGGAGTTCTGCAGATGAAGTGCATGCAAGATCGGATCTATTAAAAGCAACTCCCAAAATACAGAACACACAGGGCTAAAGAAGTACTTAACTAAGAAACAGATAAAAAGTCTCAAAGATCCTTCAAATAAAAAGTAAGAAACTAGTGAATTATGTTGTTTCTAAATGTTCAGTGAATTGTCAGTAGGTCAAAATTATACATGAAATGACTCCACAGGGTACACAGAATCTATAAAAATAGACGAGGAGATATTTACAAACAGAATCCAAACCCCAAAACCCTAGAAAACATCTCTCCCCAGCTATAGAACTAGCTGTTAACAAACTAGTCCCTCTGGCTGAATTTCCTCATTTATTTGGATATGACACCTATGCTCCCAGCAAAACTGCATAAATGTCAAAACAAAGAACAGTACCACAGAAATTAGTATGCAAACAGTGTGTTACTTCAGTATCATTACCTGGCTGCCCTGGATTCCAGACTTGATGTGTCATAAGAATTTATTCTCTCTGCATAGCATGTATATTGGGCCTAAATTAGCTGTTGACATAGGTAGATACTTCATGAGTAGTGAATTTTTACCTTTTGTTTCTCCATGCTATGGGAAGCATTAAACTCCATGATATGATGAGGCATAGTTTGCTTTCCTCTCTGCCAACCTATCAGCAGATAAAAAAATGAGCCGTTTCTTGGTGTGCCTTTATTCCTACCATTTCAGGGTTCATAGTGAATACAGAAAACTGAGAAAGGCATAATATTTTGAGACATAATCTGCTGTTTAGCTTGAGTAGCATCTTAATTAAGATGATCTTCCATTAATAGACTTATACTGGGAAAAGAAAGAGAGGTTCTGCAGAGAGTAGGGGGATATAAGACTTCTGTCCATATCAGCCAACAGACAGTTATTAGCTCATAAACTGTCTGACCTGGGATTCATAGAATCAGAATCATAGAATGGCTTGAGTTGGAAGGGACCTTAAAGATCACCTAGTTCCAACACCCCTGCCACAGGCAGGGACATCTTCCACTAGACTAGGTTACTCAAAGCCCCATCCAGCCTGGCCTTAAACACTTCCAGGGAGGGGGCATCCACAGTTTCTCTGGGCAGCCTGTTCCAGTGTCTCACCACCCTCACAGTAAATAATTTCTTCCTGATATCTAATCTACACCTACCCTCTTACAGTTTAAAACCATTACCCCTCATCCTATCACTACATGCCCCTGTAAAAAGTCCCTTTCCAGCTTTCTTGTAGGCCCCCTTCATGTACTGGAAGGCTGCTATAAGGGGTCTTGGGGTCGATGTTTGACTCTGATTTCTGTATCATCTCATGCAGATCATTTAATCATTACACATTCCTGTTCTGCATCAATAGAATTGATCTGAAGTGTGGAATTTCTCCACACTGGAGGATACATGGTAAGAAAGTATTTATTCTCAAGATACTGAGGTCAGTGTCACCCACAGACTTTCCTGCTTCATCTTTTTCCTCATCATTTCTTATAGCCAATAGCAGATAACTTCTCATTCACTCTTTGTTTTTTTTTCTAGTTTGGTCATTTTCTTTGGCTTTTTTTGGGGGGGTGGGTCTGGTTTATTGATTGTTTTCTTTTAACTTATACATTGATGCATTATTTTCTTTTCATTCTCTTTTACCATTAGTTCTCTCAATGTGTTCTCTAATTGCACGGTCTGTTCCATTAAGCTGAAACTCAGAATCACTTTCAGCATTCAACTTCCTGCACTTGTGCATATACACTGCAGTGTTTCAGTGAAAGCTGCTTCTCCATGCCTGTCTCCCTCTACTACAACAGAATTTATCTTCTATTTCCATTCTATGGTCTTCCTGACTAAACAGGTTTCCTCTTCCAACTCAGCCGAACTCCATACCTACAACCTCAGTCACATTTTTCCCACCTTGCACCCCCTTTTGAAAACTTTTATACCCCTACTCTTGATTTCTCTGCACATGTTGACAGCAATTTATTCCAGTGAAAACTATATATGCTTTTCTTCCATGAAATAACCATTATTGCTCCTTTACCTTCTCCTTTCTCTTACTCTGCTTGACCTTTTCACTTCACAGTGCAATCACACTGCAGTCTTTCCTATCTTAATAAAAATTGCACATGCACCCTTAGCTTCACGTGCCTTTACAAGTACATTCTCAATTTTCTTTCTCCTTTTCATGTCTGTGTAATTAAAAGTGCTATTTAGAACTCTGAAGGTCTACTTTTCCAGTTATAGGCTCACTTTTCTTCCCCTCTTGCTTATTCAGACCTCTCCCACTGAACTTACTTACTAAAACCTTTTCTCTCGGAAAAGCCCAGGATGATTGTTCAGGGTTTATTCTCCTTGATATATCAATTACATTCGTATCAAGTATCAAACATATCAAACCGTTCTCATTATGGCCCTGATCCTTGGGCGATGATCCCAATAAATATCTGAAAAAATAATGTTTTATCATGCTTCAAATCTTCCTTAAATTTCTCCTTGTCAATGAAGGCATCAGTGATCCAACTCCCCTCTGTCATGCTGACCGGCACTGTTTCACATTTTTCCTTCTGTAGATCCATGTTAAGTATTAATCTCTCTCATATTGTTCTTGTGCCAGCAACTGTCTTTTACTCTGGATCTGTGTTGCACATAGCCTAGTCAGGCCTTGCTCCGTAACTGCAGCTTTTAAGTACTACAGCAATAGTAGTAATATTAATAGTAGATAGGAACCTATTGACATTCAGCAGTGTAATCAGCACCTTCAAAAATGCTTATAAAAAGTACAGAGAAATTATGGGCAGGGAAGTCAGATGTTTCCTAGGTTGTTTAAAAACATAAAGCAAACTTAAAGTCCTCTTAATGAGCATGGCTCGAGTCTGATTTTCTTGGATTAAATCAGATTAACCCACTAAACACCATTCATAGTTTCAGATCCTAATTCAGTTATTTCTTTTTCTGAAGCTCAAAGATGTTTAAGTCCTTGTGTTGATTCTGTCTTTTTCACCACTGTGACAAGCAAGGATTTAAAAGAAGAGTTTGGCAAAAAAGGGTTAGAGGACAGGTTGCAGCTACATGATCTGAGTGTTCAAACAGAAGAATAATCAGCTATGTTGAGCTGATTCTTTTTTTATACTCATAGAAAGTGATGTGGGCTGAACTGTTGAGAAGGAGGAGTCTTTCGGAAGATGACTCCCAAGAGACGAGGATGGAAATGCAGTTTTCTCTGGAGTGTGGCCAAAGATTTTACTGTGAATATTGGATTATGCAAGCTGTTATTTATGTGTGGCAGTGGAACAATCGAGACCTCCTTTACATTAACATTTTTTCTGCTGTCCTATTAAGCTAATGACGCTTGTATATCTCTCATGTATGTGCAGCATCCTCTCCATCCTTGCTTTGAAGGGCTCCTTGGAATGTGCTCCACACTTCATCTAGTTTGTCACTATATCATTAAGAAAAAGTGCTCTTTCTGTCTGGCCCAGTAAAACCGTTACCAAAACAGTGTTCTCTATCCATATTTCTCATGCAGCTTCTCATCTGAGCCTTGCTGACTCTTAATTGGTTTTGGATATCCTTTGTTTCTTATGCATCCATCTCCTGTTCTTTTCAGTGGCTGGTGTCTCTAGCAGCTTGTCAACAGCAGCTCTTTATTTCCCAGCTCTCAACTAGTTTGCATTTCTCAACAAGGTAGTCTCACAGACTGTCTTAACATGAATGTCAAAGTTCAAATGTGATCATCTCTTCATCAGACTTCGTGGAGTTAATCTTCTATGTCTCCCTATTATAATCTACTTGTATTTTCAGTGTACATTTTTGCTCTCTAAGGTACAGTAGAATACAATTTTATGGATGAGTGGAGTGTTTGCACGGTTATTTCCAACTTTGTTCTTTATGGCTATTATTGTATATTGAGTATCAGAACATAACAGTGGATGGAGTTTTAGCAAATTAAAAATTTCTCTGTAGTCTCAGATCTCAATGTGAGTAGAAGACAAGGGAATATTGCCCATGTAACAAGGGAAATTCAAGGAGAAATTCTACCTTGAAGGGTTTCCACTACCAAATCTCCCAAGACATGTTTTCCTTGCGTTTTGCCAGGCAGTCAAATTTTCCCTTCCCGAAATTTTTCTGAAGCTCACAGCAGAGTCACGGGGAAACTCAAAGGACTTGAGGGGCCTTAAGTATCCCTCCTGGCCTTTCATATTCATCTGGTTTTGCTCTCAGAAGGGGTACAGGCAGACGACATCTTCTCTTGTAAGAAAGGACTGATACATTTGTATCCTTATATATGCATTCTTCTGGTGACCTGCAGTTCGCATATACTCTTTATTCCTTCAGTATAGGGAAGTTGCAGCTTTCAGTATGCTTCACTGACAGCCAGACCCCTGTACTAAAGGCTTTGCCTTATGAATACATCTTTCAAAAATACAGGCTTTGAGCTAAATGGCAAAAGGATGATCACAGTTGCATAAGTAGTCACTAAAAAACCCCTTGAATTTCTACAAAGTGTTTTCTGCAGAGAAGGCTGTGACTCAAGGTTTAGTGTTTCTTGCTGTTAAATTTTTGAAAATTGTAAAGTTATATAAACATGAAGTGGTGCAAATGTGAAGACTTGACAGAAGGAAGGATACTATTTCCATGCATAGCACCTTGCTACCAAGACAGGACTATCTAGGGATTGTACAGTTCTTCGTACACTAAAAATGCACTTCAGTCTCTAATATCCATTGTTGGGTCTCCATCTCTAATGAACAGTCCCTTCAGGCGATATTTAATTGGGTAGTACAGTAATTTTGTGATCAAGATATAAATTCATTACAGACTAGATTCCGACTGACAAACTCATTTCACCTATGACCTAAACTGAATATGAACTCAAGTCTTCCCAGGTAGGAAGCTGATCATAAAATAATTTCCAACTCATTGTCACGGGATTTAGAGTGCACGTTTTTAGTGGTTTAATCTGGGATTTAAACCTGAAACCAGTTACTTGAAGAGCTAGCCAAAACCAAGATATATAGATAAAGCACATATTTTTTCAAAATGGGATCACTTCACAAGATTTTAGTGTTACCAAAATAGTGCTTTTGTTGGGGAAAGACAAAATGCTTAATTTTTATTTTAGCATTGAAATACATGGACATAATATTTATCAGAAATATGTCTATACGCTGTGTTCTTGACTATACATTAAAATTACAAAAGCTAAATAAATGTTACATATTGCTCACAACATGTATGTTTTTGTATGTTTCACTAGTGATGACAAAACTGGCACAGTTTTAAAAGATACTTTCCCTGAAATGGAATACAGACAGCCCTAATGGCAGATGTTGGTCAACATCTTTTTTAAAACAGATCCCAAAAAATTTACTACAAGTGGAGAGTCCACCCAGAAGGGAAGAGAATGGCTTTCTCAGGCATTTTAATATGTTGAAATTAAGCAAAGCAAAAATTATATTTATGCTGTGCAATTAATAACTTAGTAATCATTAAAAGTCTCTCTTTCTCAACAGAAATGAAGGACTTGCTAGCTTTATGCCTTGATGAACAAAGACCTTTCAAGAACATTTCACTGCTGTTCTGTAAGTTTATTGTCTTAATAGATATTCCTATTGATCACTGCTTGCTTTACATTTTTCACTACATATTTAAAATTGACATATATTTGAATACTTACCATTATATGGTCAGCGGAGCTATTCATTTAATAGGTCAAAATAATCATTATATTTCACTAAGATCCTGGATTTTAATTCATTTAACATTTTAATCTTCCATCAGTTTTTCCTTTAAGAGGATTTCAGTGCATATACAGGATTTCTATAAATCTGTGTAGTAATTTTATTCTTTTAACAGTTTTATTCTTTCATCAGAAATTCATTTAAATGGATTCTACTATATATCACATTCACTGCCAGTGTGGCTTTAGGTCAGGCTGTAATTGATGCAAAAGCAATGAGGTATTAAAAGAGAAAGGAAATATCTGAAATTGGAAAGGGTTCAAAAAGTGTGCCATTGTAAAGCCATGACTTTCTTCAGATATCAGGGGGGTGGGGAATGGACCACTAACAAATCATTTTGGTCCAAAGCCTAGTATAGTTGCTAATTTCAGGTTTTACTAAAGTGAGAATCTGTGCTAAAAGGATGGTTGCTTTTAAAGCTTGAAGGGGTATATCAACTCAAGAATCACCTATCAGGGTATAAGTATGGTCCCCTCCATTGTGATAAATAATAGGTCTAGAAGTATCAAAACAGAAAAATGTAGAAAAATGCTTTCTTTGTTTTCAGTTTGTTCATGTGATGCATTTGACATATTCAGCTTTTTTGTTTTGATGACATAGGTTGCTCTGGTGGTACAGGATAGACAGAGCAATAACCGTAATACGTGGCTTTTTCCAAGTTTTAAGGTAGATTGGTAATGACAAAGAATAACTGAAGAGAATGAAGCTAAAACTAGTAAGGGATTTCATGTATGTGTGCATGAACAGAGAGAAAGGAATTATGGGAAAAAGGAGAATGATGCGGATAGTGTAAATATGCTAAGATTTCCTATATATAGAAAGACTGCAGGAAAAATCTAATTTCTAAATTTCTGCATGTCATCTACTACCATTTAATATATGCAGCATAAGGATATACTTTTTAAGATATTAAGCTAAGTTAATTTAATTTTGACCTTTTGATGAGCTAGCTAAGGTAGCGGAGCTACAGGTGTGACTTCAAACCTTGTTCCAGATGCAGCCCCACAGCTGCCTGTGGCTAACCTACTGACAATAGCTTCTTGGTCACGTGCATGGGGAAGTCAGAGTCAGTCAGAAAGGCTGCTGGGTATATGATACCTTCAGTGCTATTTGCTGCAGAAGCTGGTGTAACTTTACTCCTCTGGAAACAAAGGGTTCAGGATATATGGGGTAGCCTGTAGACCTCTGATAGTATCGGTGCATTCGAACAGTTAACTTGCATGCCCTCAAAGTAAATAGAAGAAGAAAATAATGTTTTAAAACTAACATTACGCAGAAAAATAAATAAATAATAATAACAATAAAAATATTGCAAATAGCTGAGGAAAATTAAGAAAATTTGAGGAAATGTGCTGGGGGCTAGAGTCTGTAATATTTATGTATATGTGTAAGAAAGACTACGTGTCTTTATGCAATTAAATAGTGTCCTTAATTTTAATGGAAAAATCTCCAATAAAACAAATTTATGATTACATCTCTATTTTTTTAAGGAAAAACGTAAACCTGGATCCTTTTTTTTATTTTAAATGTATGGCCTATATATCCTTGTCAGTTTTAAAATTGTTCTTTTGTTAAAATTGCCAATAGTTGGAAGGAAGCTTGAAATATAAGTAGGGTTTCAGCACTGATGAGAAATGATTAATTAGATCACTGAAGAAAGATATAATGAAGGGTCTGTTGAACATGTACTGTGCTTCTTGTTTTGATTCAGCAAATAATTAGCTATAAAAATAAATGGTTTATATGTAAAACAAAAATGCAATCTTACTCAGAAATTACAATAGTTACACATAATTTTCTTTTTTTTTTTTCACAGTGACGTTTCAGAGGGTATTATGTGGAGTAAGAAGTAGAAAGCAGGTTCCTGGAGTAAGTCTCAGCCCAAGCCTAAGCTTAGGGGAGAGGTTAGGAGAGAGACTAAGTCCAGTATTGGAGTAAGGCTGCAAAAGGGATGCCAAGGAAAGTGGTGGGCTACAGAATTATTATTCTTCTGAAATTTTTTCACTTGGACTATGGCTGGGGATCCTTGAGTAAGGCTTACCCCAAGGAGCTACCAAGGACAGTGGTGGGCGAGCACCATGATGCTGGCTAGCTTTTGGGTCAGGGTTAGGAGAGTGACAAAGCATTGAGCTTTTGTTGGAGTGTGACTGCAAAGAGAATGCTGAGGGTAGGAGTAGGCTGCTAAATATTTCTCTCTTGACACCATTTTCATCTGGGCCATGGCTCTTATCCTGGTTTAAGGCTCAGCTCATCCTTCATTTTAGAGTTAGGGTTAGAGTTAGGAGAGAGACAAAGCCTGTATCCCCATTGGAGTATGGCTGCAGAGAGGCTGCTAAGGGAAAGGATAGGTTGCCAAAATATTTCTTTTCTGGGCCACTGCTGTTCATCCTTAGCTGAAGCTTAGTCCATATCCTCTATTAGGATTAGCATTACAATTAGGCAAAGGGTTAGGAGAGAGACAAATCTTGGGGCTCTGGGTAGAATGAGGCTGCATGGGAGCTGCCAAGGGAAGGGGTAAGCTACAAAAATATTTCTTCTCTACTAACTTTTTCATCTCAATCATGGCTTGAGGTCCCAGGCTATGGCTCAGATCACAACACATTTTTAGGCTTATGGTTAAAACTACAGTGAAGATTAGGTTTAGTGTTAGTAGAGAGACAATGCCTAGATCTCCAGCTGTAGTGGGGCTGCGAAAGGGCTGGCAAGAGGAGCAGTATCCTGTAGAACAATTTCTCTTCTGACAGCCTTTTTTATCTGGGTGGTGGCTTCTGATTGTGGACCAAGTCTCAGCCCAACCTGGTAGTTATGGTTAAGGTTAGGAGAGGGACAGTTTGCACTTTCTTCAGTCAACCTGATAATTGGATTTTCATTTTGCTTTCTAAGAGAGCTCTGTATTTATAGGATATCTTTCCATCACATTTGAAGTTACACCCTTAGACTGGTGTGATGGCTCTGTATGTCAGGGAGTTAGTTCCTTCAGCTTGCTGCAGTCAATTTACTTTTGACAACCAAGAAATTTGATTTTTATAATGAGGCATAAATCACAGGAAAGGGTTGTCTATAATGGACTTCAGCAGAGTTAGAAGCAAGAGTGCAGTAGTTCATATCAACAGGATTTTATAACAGAGAGCTGCACAGTAAAGGACATACTCTTCATGGAGAAGGAGAATTTAGAGAAATTTGGGACAGCTAGGTCATAGTTACACAGCTTGGAGGTTTAAAAGCTGTTGTTGTCTTGTTATGGTCCCTTGTTGTTCTGGTGTGGTACTTGGTTTGATATATAAGAATACTACTGAGCCAGAAGGCTGGCTGAAAACAGAAAGATGGGGTGAAGTGCAGGATGCCTGAAACAGCTGTAGTATGTCTCACTGCTCAGTACACTGAGCTGCATGTTTGTTAAATTGAATTATACCTTTAAATTAATTAAATTGAATGTGAGACAAATGAATTATAAATAATTCTTGGTGAGGCTATAAATATGGCTTGATAGAACCTACCACCACAAACAGGAAAAGCCTATAAAAATGTATTTGCATGTTTACATATCACTCCCCTGTGGTGGATTAGCAAGCAGAAAGAAGTCTAAAACCACAGGGGGAAGGTTTAAATAGGATGATGCAGACATTAGTGAATGATTAACAGTAATTTCACAAAGGTGGAGGGTAAGCTGCTCATTTTGCAGAATCTCAGAAATGTGTTTTGAACGATTAACTAAATTTGCTTGGCAAAAGTTTAATTAAGGCCGCCACCAATTAACCACAAGTATTTAACTCGGTGTATAGACTGGCTATTCACACTACGTGGAAAGCACAGCATTAACCAACATGAAGATGCTCAAAGGTTCTTGGGCCTGCCTGGGCTAGCTACCCCTTTGACACCTCATCTCCAAAGAACAGAGGGAGTCACTCAGAGAACATTACATAGTTCTCCTGAAAGCCCTCTGGTAGCCTCTGACAGAGTCTTCTTAATAGAGTGCATATACATATACAGTGCACATACGCAGCCCTCTCTGTGGGCCAATGCATGAGTGAATAGGGTCAAAATCCTGTCCCCTTTGGTGAAATGATGGATGCTGCTTTCAACACTCTTGACATTTCTACAAAGCTGCAAAAAACAGACTTGGTCTTGTGTCTGCAACTGAATTCAAGGCAGGGAATGAATGGAGCTCTCTCGTATCCTCCTTTGCTCCTTCTTCCTCTAACAACCCCACCCTCCCCTTCCTTCTTGTTGCTCTTGTTCTTTATGAGCCCGAACGTAATCTGTCCCTGCCTGGTTACACTAATATTTTCAAATGCTGCTTACTGTCTTTTACGGGTAATACTATTTTGGCACAGTTGGATACAATCATGAGAACAAGTGACATCTGTGTCATTTAATTGCTTTTTTTTCCTTGTCAGAGGGAGAAAAAAAGACTAGTGCCCTTAATAACTTATGATTAGAGCTGATTAGGAAATCAGTATTTCCTGGAAAGCATTTTGAGAGGAAGCACAAGTTTTCCTTTAAAAAAATAACAAAGAATTCTTTTCATAGTTTTATCAAAACCTTCTTACCTGTCATTTTACTCTATTGTTAAACATTCTCCCAGCTTTTCATGTCATACATTATGGTTTCACAATGAGACTCTGTTTGTCTGTATCCCAAGCTCCAGTGAAGAGTAGGCCAAGTAAATCTCTCTAATGGCTATTGAATGCAGCTTTTCCTTCTGAACAGTCCCATGAATTTTATTAAAAAATTAGTAGGAAATATGGTGCACTTGCATGGTAGACATAGTGACATAGAAGTTAAACACTGTTTATTATAAATGTTCTTCACTATTAAGAAGACCCCTACATCCCAGTCAGGATTTCTATGGTTTCACAAGACTTGAAAAACATGTCTTATAGAAACAAATAGCAGTTTATATGAATGCTCAGTTCCAAAATATCTCAGCTACCTTGTTTACAAAGATTTCCAACCTAACACACATATTCACTAAAAGGCTAACTAATTATATTGTTCCATTAAGAAAACCATGTGTCTAGTTCTATATTTATATCCAAGGCTTAAACTTAATTTCTACTATACCAAGTATAGTAATTCTATTCTTTTATTGAGAAGTTATAAAAACTAGCTAATTTTTAGCCATTTCAAAAGCCTGCTTGCTTTCTGTTTGTGTATCTTTAAATCATTATTGCATACAGCAGTACAATAAACAACACATAGTCAAGTAGTATCATAGCCACAAAAAGTAAAAAAAAAAAAAAAAGTCAGGACTGGAAACTATGAATTATCTTTGGATCAGGTTGTTAAGAGTGTTCGTATCAATCTGCTTACATGTTTTGTTTGTCCTAATAGCGTTTTGAATATTCATAAATAATTAGCTCATCTTCCTCTATCAGCATCTTAAATAAAGAACTAATGATGTCAGGACAGCTTGCTTTGGCATTTATGAAACATGTTATGATCTACCTGTAACTGACTATATGGGTAGCTAGAAGAGCATATTTTTAGATTGCTTCATTTTCTGTTATCAGAAAATCTGTCAGCCTTAGCTGGAAGGCTTTAGCAGTTCCCCCACTTCAAGGAGGCCTCTACAATGTGTCATGCCCTTGAGAAGCATCTGTTGTTTAATTTTATGAAACAATGTTCAGGTCAAACTGCAGAAGAGTAAACAAGGCCCCCTCTTCCTCCTCCTTTTTTTTGTTTCCCCTTGCTGTTCTTCAGAGGCCATGGGGGTACGTGGGGAGCTGGACGCTGTCTCTGGGGAGGTGCAGGAGGCAGAGGCCCACAGGCTGTGGTCTGGGTTCCTGGGGAGGGTGTTGGGACAGGGGTGAGGTGGGAAGCAGGGAGGAAGCAAGCTGTGGCCAGCAGTTCCCCCCATTCTCTGACCTTCTCAGGCCCAAAGTAATTGGTTCTCCTGCCTCTTGAGGCATCAGCTTTGAACTGAGCTTTCCTTCACTCCCGGAGGCAGGGTTTAGACCCCCTCCCTGCTTCTCCTACATGATCCCTTGGATCACTGTCAATATCGATAACATCACACTAGGTACCCAAAGGGGCAAATGTAAGACCACATGAATGCCTTATATTCAGGTATTTTTATTTTTCAAGAGCTTTCTGAAACTTCGGCTTTGCAGTAGCATAGCTGTGCCACTTCACTATTCTTTCAACAATATGCAACTATAATTTAGCCACGCTGGCTAGTTTTCCACTGCTACCAAGCTGTCTTCACTGTGTCACTTTTCCCACTGGTGAGCACAAATCCCTGTTTGCTCTCTGAGGTGCTCTGTGCTCACCGCCCACCCCATACCACACCAGAGGAGCAGATGCGTGTGGGTAGGGCAGCGAAGATGGGATCCTCTTCCTTAGCAATCCCAGCAGTGGGGGTGTGGCAATGAAGACCTAGAGGAAAATAAACTGAACAGGAGGAGTTTCTTATTGGCACACACAGTGTGAAGCAGC
Organism: Nyctibius grandis; assembly: GCF_013368605.1. Taxonomy (NCBI): domain Eukaryota; kingdom Metazoa; phylum Chordata; class Aves; order Nyctibiiformes; family Nyctibiidae; genus Nyctibius; species Nyctibius grandis. The sequence continues at coordinate 12,112,468 of NC_090659.1, read as the reverse complement.
TCTGTTTCAATGTCAGCAGGCTATCCTCTGCAGAGCTGGGTTACCTGCCCCCTTCTCCCCCCTAAAAATCCACAGACCCTTTTTCTCCACCCTGAATTCAGGAGATTTAACTCAGGTTTGACAGTTCAGTAGTCTTAGAAGCAATTGTCAAGTCTCAGAGAAAGTGCTGAATTACCATAATCTGGTTGTGAGGTGACAGATGTTGTTTAGCTGTGTTTAGGTCATCAGGTGGGATGGGCTACAGTCTTCAGGTTAGTCCCAGGACATAAGATAGGTAGTAAGATGTCATTTTGAAATTCAAAGTAACAAAGGGTTACGGTGGACCTCTTTCTCTGGCAGAGTGTTTTGATGATTTGTGGCTGTCTGTCTTAGATGCTGCACTGTGGCTGCTGATTCTTCAAAGTATCTACTGCTTCCTGTAAGTATAATCTCAATTTTGTGAAGGTTTAACATTAACCAGCTGTTCCACAACCATATGGTGACCTGAGCAAGACACTGGACTGACTGGATTTATGTGGTGTTATTGAATGTAGGTTTTTATGTGGATGCAGAAAAACGCAAGATAAAGAAGTTTACTAAATCAGTCTCCGTCTCTCTCTGTATTCACTTTTACTCTTGGAGCAGCTGCTTATGCTCAGCCTCTGAACTGAGTCAGTCAATTCACTCCAATAGATACTAAATCAATCTCTTTATCCATAATGATTAGACAGCAGCAAAATGCACATCTGATAACATGTGGAGAAATCCAACACAAAACTTAAGCTACCCTCACAGAGAAAGAAATGAGCCCTAACTGTGACTGAACATGTCAATGGCAAAACTGTACCAAGTAAATTCATTCTGCAATATGAAAGCAGAGTCAAAGACATTAGGCATAGGCAATAGCATATTTAAGGTACAATTAAAAGAGTGCCTCAAGCCATATTTGTCAGCAACTATTCCTGCATAAAGAGTGTCTTACAATTAACAAAAGATTACGATTGAGTTAAATCTTAACACTTTGCATTGCAGATTTTCTGTAAACAAAGTGATTAGTTTGGCTTATCTCTGTATTCCAAGCAACCTTTATGAAAGATCTACTTCACTGAAAACTACCATCCATCTCAAATTCAACAGCTTCGTCTGACCTGGCTTCCTTAAACATTTTATGTTTTTTTACAAAGATTAAAAAATACACTGTGGAGTAAAATTATCTCAGCTTTGAAAATATGAAATTGCATCTGAAGCAGTGCTTCAGTATGTAGCAATTTACTATGGTAGCTCTAAAGCACAGATGGGAGAGTATAGAAAGAGGATTAAACTGCTTTCCATATCCTAAACTTTATCAGGGATAACACAGAAAACTGTGTCATTCATTGCTGCCTGGGGAGTTCTTAAGTGTTAACAATTTATCTAGCTGATACATTAGAAAAGCTAGGAAGTTTTTTTTTTCATTAGCGATAACAAACTGCAACAAAAATTAAAGTCAAAGTTGCATTGCAAGAGTTTTATTCACTTGCCAAACAGAGGAAATTAATTGCTTCACCTGGAAATATTGATCACAGTACAACTAAGCCAAAATCTAAGTGCATGGACCCAAGAAATGCAGTGCTGAAAAATTTATTTTCCTGAGTCTTTATTTCCAAAAAGGCTATTTTTGCTGCATTACAAATAAAGAATGAGAGACTATTTGTGATACTTCATGTCATACAAGGTTTGTGTTCATCACTGTGTTTCACATCACAAAACCAAAATGTTTTAGGATTAAGTTCGGAACCTATTAAAATCAAAAGAAATACCCTCATTAACATTTAGCAGACTTTGGATCAGACCTATGCAAAGATTCAGCTGATAATACCAATTCATGCAAGAGATTACAACCAAAGTCTTGTTATCCCTTGTAATTATATCCCACTCGTGTTTGTTTTGACTTGTATCCTTTGGTATTTTTTCTAGACAATTCTGTTTAAGCTGTGCACTTAGATTTAGCAGAGCTTTATGACTGCATTAGTTTTTCAGTGATTTCTGAATTTCTACACATCCAAAGTTATAATGCTGAAGTGGGAAGTTTACTGTGATTTTCTATAAAACAGATGACATCACAGAGTTCTTGTTCAGTTTGTAAATAAACTCATTAATGTGACATGGATTTTAATAAGAAAGAGAGCCGCAGATCTATACTTGCAGGGTTTTCGAGACGTTATTTTAAACCAGTTTATGGAATCCAGTATATATATATACTCATATACTTCTGTGCCTCAAGAGTATACACTTCATCCTGAAAATGGTAAGTTGATTTTAAAATTTTCCATAAGATTTCTCTGTCAAATTCAGTAGGACATCTGCATGAAAGCCTGAACATCTCATAGACAGCTGCACTGAATCTCTCTGTTATGTGGTATTTTTGTCTCAGTTTCCACTGCAAATATTTACTACCAGATCTGTTTCTCGTCTCCTAGCTTTTGTTCTATCCATGTTTGCTCCCACTGGCTTTTTGTAGGCCAGACTCTAGCTTATCTTCCACCACTAGGATTAGTATAAAATCAACAGGTAACATGCAAGTGTAGGATACCTTTTGAAGATGGAAAAATATCTCTGGAGTACTTAAGACCACATGAGCAGACATACTGCTCAGTACACTGAGATGTTTGGACAAGAAGAGTATCCTGTCTCCAACAGTGGTGGGAATTGTTATTAGTCATATTCAGAAAAATAATTCCGGGCCTCATATTGTGTTTTTTCTTTTTGACTATCTAATCCCGTAATAACATACTATGCCTAAGTTGCTGTATGTGAGATAAATAATGTGTCTTCTTTAAGTAAGTGCAAACTGACACCCAGTAAAGCTATGGCTGAGGCTAACACCACTCGTAGTAGCAGTAAGAGTTTCCAGTTCTGGGCTAGGACATATACATATACATTTCTCCTCTCCTATTCAATTTTCACATAGTATTGTCATTTTCTCTTAAATAAGATACCCTGTATCCACTCAATCCAACTGGGTTTTTACAGCAAGGTGCTGTTGACAAAACGGTCTGACTTCCCTGTGGTTAGTGTTACACACAGCAACAAGCTACTAGTAATCAGCTCATTGCATTTGGCTTTCCCACTGTCTTTATGAAATGTCTCCTTCTGCACCCTGTCAGTTTCTCTCCTGTAAGTTCCCAGAGACTGGAGGAAGGAGGCAGACAGTGAGCAGAGGATGCTGGCAGAGGAACAAGATGCATGCCCTCCTTTGTCCCTCCGGAGGTCACGCATTAGAGATAATAAAGAAACTCGGAGACTGGCAATTGTACTACATATACTGCACAGTTTACAAACTAGCTGGAGAATTAAGCTGTTTCCAGTTGCATTCCGAGGACAAGGAAGTATCGTCACTGGGTGCTCAGGACACCAATCTACAGCTCTGGAGTGTGGTTCAGATTTCTGTCTGCTGCAGACTCCTTGCCTGAGCACCTATAGCCAGATCTCCAAAACATTTTATTTTACTTGCTGCAATAATTCGCATTTCTGCTCCAGTGAACTAAATTAATATGTAATGTTTATTGAAGCTGGGCCTGGGGAATCCAGTTGTATCCCCTTTCAAGTGACTTCTCTAGCAACCAGGCCAGAGAATCATGTGCAAACATACGCATGCACATACACCCCCCTCCTTAGCTCAACTGGAATATAAGTAGCCTGTATAAAGTAGAACAGCTAATTCAAGATTCTGGAGAAGGAGAAAGTCTCTTACCTGGTGATTGAAGAAATCACACAGAAGAGGGAAACAGAAACCATGAAGAGAATTTGAACCCTAATTCCCATAGTGAGAAAAGATGCTGCAATTGCTGGGCTGCAATCAGTGGGCTGCTGGGTAAGAGGCAGCAGGAGAGGCAAGTCCTATCCACTCCTTTACCCTTATTCTCTACAAAGCTTCTTTGAGCAAGTTGCTCTAAGGAAAGCAGTCAGATTAATTATTGAGGTAACATGGAACATGAATGCATAAATTATGCGTTCATGTTATGATTTAACGTAAATGTTGGGTAGCTGTCTAGCTGCTCTATAGGGTCAAGAATTCTACAGTATCTGGATTTCTTCACGGGCAGACTCTAAATTTCTAATTATCTTTAAGCACCTGAAGAGTGAGGGAGCAACTTAAACTACAGATTTGAAAATCGGCATTTTGGATTCAGACTTCCCATCACCAATGACCGCTAGATGACATGTATATGTCAAAAGCATACTTTTTAGTGCTCCACACAACAGACTCAGCTGTGTGATAACATGAGGATAATACCACTTTTCCTGTCATAGGGATGTTCAAAGGATAACTGTGCTAACAGTTAAGTTATAGATCTGATAATAATGGTACCATGTGAGTGCCTACGATGAAGGTGGGAATGTATGTCTAGCAGAGCCATCTTTGAAGTCCTACTTATACACTATACTGGGTAAAACTGCTTCTGGCAGTGTAGCACTAAACCAATACGTGTGTGATTCACCAAGCTGTTCCTGATGGATGTTTGGAGCCTATTCGTGGACATTACTTTCTGCATACAGCAGTGTTTTCTTCTGTGTGTTATTAGGGTAACAGGTTGTTGAACCACATCTGGATTCAATAGAGTTACAGTAAATCTTGGCTGTTCCATGGTTATCTAGGATAAAAAAGTCATCTATTCTGTTGAATCCTACTTTGAAGAATTTGAGTGAAATAAGAGCAGGGGGATGGGTCAGTCTTTGATGTACAAGTCTTTGAACTGTAACTGTATCTGTTGTCTGTACCCTTTTTGCAGATCTCTGTATGCCAGTTGTCTTCAAGAACTGTTCTGATTGTTCCTTTTTCTCATAAGTTAAAAGAAGCTAGGCTATCCAGGTAGAAGTTCCTACGCAAATACAGAAATACTGCTGCGCAGTTACCCCTTTGTCTCCCTTCTCAATCCATCTATAATTCATTAGGATGATATTAATTGTCCTGTTGAAAGACTCTCTTCCACCTAAAGCAGAACAACACTGAAATTTCCTCAACAGCGTTTTTTTTTTCTCGACTGTTTTTTTTCATGTATGTTTCAGTTTTCAAGTTATCTATCATAGGCTTTTGGTGAGTTGCCTGAGGTAATCACATTCTGCTAAATCAGGGCCGGGGGGGCAAGAAATGTTACCTGCTCAGCCTTTAATAAAGTTTCAGAAACTGCCAACTGCAAGCATCTTGTTCAACTAGGATGGATTTAAATGAGTGATAATATCCAGTTACTAGCTCTGAGACAGTTTGGCAGTCTGAGGTACCATGAGGACTCAGCTACAGCAAGCAAGGCTGTTCTCCACAGAAATGAATATGTGCTGGTATGCTGCCAAGGTTATTCTAGGACTGCAGATGGTATCTACAGTTCCCACAGGATAAGCCTGAGTTTAATGCAACTGGTGCAGACAGTGTGTAGCTGATGCAGTTTTTTACTGGCATGTGATAATCAAGTTTAAATTTTGTTTTCCCCAAGTATTTTAGAAGACACTGATGCCCTATGTGTTGTTCCTGCGACATGTCCTGACAGCAGTGTACAGACTTCTTCTCCTTAACATCAGCCTTTTCTGCATATTGGATTACCTTAATAAAAGCCAGTAATTTCTCCAATAGTGGGTGCAGATGGGACATATTTTGCAGGTACATAAAGGCGTGAGTTGCCACAGGGCATGAGGACTGCCACTTTTTTTAAAGGGGCCCTAAGAGGCAAATATAGTTCGTCTCTCACATGGAATAGTATGTTTGTAAAAGTGAGGGAAAGTGCTATAACACATGGAGAGGCAGTAAGACAGTACAGCAGGGACATGGATAGTCAAAAACGAGGACACTCGAAGCTGGAGGCTCTGCAAATCACATGCACTGGGATGTAAACAGCTCAAATTGCCACTGTGTCAGTTGATTTATCTTTGCCTCTAAAAAATAGCACTGTCACAAAAATTAGCTACATGGCTGTAACTGTTTGGTGACACTGGGTGAGCTGGCATAACTTAGATGAAAAATACGAAGCTCTGTTAATATCTACCAACTACAGGTCTATCCAGAGTAACTTCCAAAGACTATAAAAGGGCCGGTCCAAACAGCGTGGAGCTGTTAAGCTATGTAAAACAATAAGGGGGGAGGAAGTGCTTTGTATAGCAGCATGTATTTCATGCTGCAACATAAACTATTTTATGTGGTTGATTCCAGCTCACGGCTATATTTGCAGTCCTAAAGTGTTTACATCATTGTCTTTCAAGAAATTTTGTGCTTCCTGCATTCATTGGTACTCACACTTCAGAACTGGTCTAGAACATTAGGTTTTATCACTGTATTTTACTAAGTACAGATTGAAACCTAAGTTGCAGAGTGTTAGAGAAAAGCTCTATTTCACACAACAGCAACTGTATAGCCTTTAATGTATAACTGATATGGATTGCTGGTCTTCTCTGGTTGTATAAAAGAATTGCTTTTTTATCAGGAAGATGGTTTTAAAAAGCTACTGTGTATAACTTAGAATTGGTGTGGTCAAGATGTGGTGCTTGTACAGCAGGATTTATTTGGAATAGTTTGTAAAAGAACAGGCTACTGGCAGCAGGTACATATTTAAATCAGCTAAAGATCCATGAAATGTATGAAAACTAAATGGGAAATGTCTGAGTACGTAATTTTGATTTCCAAAAAGGTGAGACTCGCACAAACCTGATAAGAAAATCAAAACATAAGCCAAGAGCTCACCAATGAAATTCATAGAATCATAGAATGGTTTCAGTTGGAAGGGACCTTAAAGATCATTTAGTTCCAACCCCCCTGCCACAGGCAAGGACACCTTTCCTCTAGACCAGGTTGCTCCAAGCCTCATCCAACCTGGCCTTGAACACTTCCAGGGAGGGGGCATCCACAGTTTCTTTGGGCAACCCCTTCCAGTGTCTCACCACCCTCACAGTAAAGAACTTCTTCCTAATATCTAACCTAAATCTATCCTCTTTCAGTTTAAAACCGTTCCCCCTCATCCTGTCACTACTTGCCCTTGTAAAAAGTCCCTCTCCCGCTTTCCTGTAGGCCCCCTTCAGGTACTGGAAGGCTGCTATGAGGTCTCCCCACTTTAGTTTTTCTCTTCTAGATGCTACTGTGGCTTCGCTGTCTTCCAGAGAATTACTCCTGATTTGTGTGAGAGTGAGAGCAAAGGTAGGACCCAAGTCTCAGTGTAGACTCCTGAAGATCAGAAGAATATTTTTAATCTGGTGTTGTGTCTACAAATACAGGCAGATGCAAGTCTGAATTGTCTGGCTGTGAACCAGCTCCAGCCCAGAAAACTGCAGATAAGATGGTGGTATGGACAAAATAGTACATTCTGCTCAGAGGCTACGCATCTGGGTGTGGGTGTCTGTGTGAGCCAGCTGGCTCTTTCTTTTTAGCTTGGATCTTGGGGCTTTCAGCAGCCATCTGTGGGTATCTCCTGGAGGTAAGGTGGTGCGTGGGAGCAAGGGTGGGTGCCTGTAGACACAGGGAGTGGTGCAAGTTAGGTTAGAAAGACTGTCGTCAGGCTATATCCAACTTAGCGTGTAAATTGGTAGAGGAAGTTTGAAATAAGTAAGTTGCCAGAAGTGCTCAAATCAATAGATGGATTCCTTTTGGCTTCGTTTAGCTTTGGATCAGGATCTCAAGGAAGAAATAGATGACTAAAGTCCTTAACCTGAATTCTCATAGGCAAGAGTGGAGTGGCAATCTTTCTTGTAGAGTGGATTAGAAAACCTCTGCTGGCCTTTCGAAGTTCTATTCGAAATCCTCACGAAAGGCCTGGGTGGCTACAAACTTAAAGGGCAGTGTTGATTGTTTGGAGCTGTTTCAAGCAGGGTGTGCTGGATAAGACTGTCATCTTGATATTTAAAAAAAAACATCAATGTAAAAGGGAAGTGGGGTGATGGGAAGCTAAATGTTTGCAAAACAGGCTGGTTCTTTGAATTTCCCAATCCATTACATAACAAAAATGCACGAACTGTGTGATTAAGAATACTAAGTAGTAAGTACAGAAATCAATTCTGTTTAGTGAGGATTCAAATCCCCTTGAGGCTTTAAAATGTTTTTAAAGTATAAGGAGGTGTGAGGGGGGGTGACATCTCTTCTATAAATGCATAGAATTACTAAGCGCAGGGGATTTATTTAACTAGGAAACTTACATTATTGAGATTAGACATCTCGTTTTCAAGGTGCTCCTGGAAGATAATGACTCCTATACCCATAATTCACTGTAGACATCAGTTTTGTCTGATAATACATAAATTGGCCTGACAATACAAGTTAGCAGTTTTCACTCTAAATTGCAGTATAGTGCTAGATAGCAGTAAAGAATGTGTGGGCCAGATTCACTGAGTTTCAGTAAAATTATAAAGCAGAGGATTTGTCCCTCCCATTTAGGAAATACACATTTCCTCTCTAGAACAGAGATGCAGTTCTTCATTTGATTAAAATAAAACTGCTCTGAAAAAAATGTAAATTTTCTGAGACAAGGGAAAGGAGAATGTGATAATTTAGCTTAGAAGGAATGTTAGCTTCAAGGCATGGCTGAATGTTACAATGAATTGTGTGGGAAACACCATGTGCTTTTATGATGCTGTGATTAAATGTGATCAGTTAGCAAGAGAAGGTGCATGAAATTCTCATTGCACTGAATTTGATGGGAATTTTGCCAGTGGCTTTAATAGGCACACACCTTCCCTGGGATTCTGGAAATTGTGAAAGCATTTTACTTGCCTGTTTGATTTTGAGTTATAGAGTATTGGCTCTTCATGTCTTTATTTGCTTGATTTTCTGGGCTGAAGTAAATGTTATGGCTATTCATGCTGAGTGAGCTTAAAATAATCCTTAACTGAGCTAAACTCTGTTGCAAATACCTGTTGCAAAGGTGTAAAAGCTGCTGTGTTGAATTGATCATTGCATCTGTAAAATTGTCTTTTCAAAGGAGGAGGGGAATACCACAATTTGACAGGGGTGAGGGAGGTTGTGAAGCTTTTTCCTTACCAATTTTAATTAGCTGCTGAATGTAAAAGGAGGAAATGAAGAAGCTGTCTCTAAATTGAAGGATATTCTAAAAGAAAAAAAAATCAATAACGTTTAAAGAATCAGATTTTTAGTTAGTACTTCATTGGTCCTTTCCAAACTATTAAGTAGATGTAATTTAGAGCCAGTGATTGGAACGTTTGATTCAGGAATATCAAGTGTTAGTAGCTCTGTCTTAGAGACAGTATTGTGTTTATGGTCTGAAATGGAGCTTTCTACCATTTGGAGTATCTGCAGGTCATGTTCATGACAGAAAATATTAAACTTGTTTTATAATAGCAGTTTCCTAGGTTCAAATAGTGGCTTCTCACAGAGCACTCAGTCAAGGGTTGTGGGTCAACAAGGAAAATGTTCTGCACAGAATTGCTTTGTCATCTGCTTATTTTAAGTGAACAGAAGGAGGTGAAATGCAGCACAGGTTTTGTCCAGTGTGCCACCTATATGCTTGCCTTCACATTTAGAGAATGTGTGGTGTATTGAGTAGACACTTGCTGAAAGCAGACACACATTTCTTTCCAAAGAAATGGGAGAGCCAAGAGGAAGCCTCTAACTGATTTAATTTCTGAATCTCCCAGTTTACCAGGATAGCCTGTGGAGCATAGTAGCAATGCACTGCGTTTACCTTGAGCTCATGATAAAATAATAATTCAGGCTTTTACGTGGAGTGAATAGAGAAATGTGACCACTTAGCATGTGATTAGTTATATATTTAACACTCATACTACATCAGACAACATCATTGTTGCTCTTAGTTTTAAATCTGTATGAAGATGCTCAGATGACAAATAGATGATGATCAGAGGAGAAGTAGATGCACATTTTCATTAAGGATAGATATGCTGTGGGAGGAAAAAAGGAAGAGAGAAGAAAAAAGGGGTAAATATTAGTTCCAGATTTACTGAAATGTGTCCAGATTAACAACTACTAGTATATTTTTTCCCTTTGTCCAGCAAACCAAAGAAATCTGCAAATTGCACAGCTCTGCTGGTGAGTTCTCACAGTGATAGATGAAACTCCACCAGTAGAATGGCTAGCATAGGACTGGGAGCCTGGAGCCAAGGCGGAATTGTGAGTACCTGAATCATGGCTCGACATAACTACTTGCATGCCACGCTAGATTATGGGTTGCCACCTACTGTGAATACACAGCTGAAATCCAGTCTCCTGAAAAGGCCAAGGATGCCTAGAGATCTCAGCTATGAAGTCTTTTCATTGTGCAGGAATAGAAACCTCAATATGTGGGCATTTTTCTTTTTTAATGTGTTTGAACCACTTGCAAGGATGTAGAGCCCAAGTATACAGAAATCATGTAGCAGTGAGGAAAGAGAATTAAATGCTAACAGTAGTGCAAGATTAGAGCTAGGAAGTGAAGGTTCAAGTGTTTCCTGTTTGGTAAAACTGATTTCTGTACCCTCATTATAGTGTGGGTTTGCTGTTCTGGTATGCTGCTGCTGCTACAAATTGCTCTGTTTATGCCAGTGGAAATGTGCATAGATGTCACAATGCTGATGTTCCCTTCAAATTTGTTCTACTTAGTTACCGTTTTTCTAATTATTTTCAAAGCTCAAATTCTTTACGCAGACAGCTGTGATATCAAGTGGCATTAAGAACTCTTGCTGAGTATTTTATTTATATTATTCATCCTGATCAACCAATCACAAACTGTTGTATCTTATTTTAATTATTAGAGGTCTAAAATGTTACCTTTTCATAAGAGGAGTCTTAACACTGTAAGTACTCAAAAACATGTAATAACAAATTTGCAGTCTTTAGTCCTAAGGTCTTAGTGGCTTGCATCTAGAATATCTGCAGTAGTGCTTTGGGATCCCACTTGAAGTCTTCACTAAAAGCTATTTTTTGTAAAGCTATTAGCCCAGCAGAACAGAAATCAGAGTGGGTTAAATTTCTCTGTTTCTCAAGTGGGATATTTGAACTGAATATTCTAAACCTGACTTGGATAACTTTCACCCAATACTGTCACCATAATGCCTTCAGTATTTATTCAGTATGTATGCAGAGAACTGACACAGCTGGAAACAAAAGGATGAATGCACCAGGATATGAAGTGAGAGAAACTGAATGCTGGAGTTCTGCCTTTCAGAGAATGAACGAAGTCAAACAAGCCATCTGGGGCAAGCACTCAGGAGGCACGTCCACAGAGCCTAAACCAGTATGACTCCCAGTTTCAATTTCCAGCTCTGCTTTTGCAAAAAGCCTGCCTCTGGCTTTCACATTTTACATCAATGGAATAGTGCCTAGCTCATGAGATTTCAAGCCTGATGTGATGAATTGCACCTGTCCAAATGGTGAAGCAAGAACAACTGAAACAAGAGTTGGCCCAATGCCCTAGAAAGTTTCCAGATGAGCATTTATCTTTCACAAAAGGTTGTCCTGTACACCTCTGCATTTTTGCCTTCCTACATAGATGTTTCCCATATATATATGTCTGTAAGTGTAGATACAGGCTGCTTTTTGTCTTTTAATTTGTTTTTCTTAAACTGTTCACTTTTTTGCACGTCTACGAACATAAGCAAAATGAAAACTGAATAGCTCAGTATAAGCTCTCTGCTTTCTCAGCTACTCTTACCTTGAGGATCTGTTGTATAAAATTAAGAAACTTTCTCCTAAAGGTTTCAGAGTAAATATGCATAGCAAAACCCCCTCAAAAGGCACAATCCAAAATTAAGAGAGTAAATCAGTCTGAATGAAAAACACATTCCCCTGAGTTACTTAAGTGTTGGTTCCTTACTATATCTTGTCATTTTACTAGCTCCTCAGTATTTCTGGAGCTTTCCAGATAGCTATTACTGTAAATAGGCATTAAAAAAGGAGTAATTCTCCATAGCTGGGACAGGGCACTTTTGATCATTATTTTCATAGTACTTTGCACATGAGGTTTGTGCTGTTATTTCAGTTTTTGCAGCTGGAGATCCTGAGGCACAGGAAGGATAACAGCTTCCCCCCTCACAAGGAAACTAGCAAGTGAGCCACAAAGAAATTGCAAGCCCACCTGTAGCAAACTAGGCCTCTCAAATGTCTATTTTTGTATAATCACATTAGGAAAGCCTCACTAGGTGTTAATTGACAAAATCTGTTAGTGTTCCTCAAGTTTGTAGGAGTAAATGAGAAGCCTCTCATTAACTGGCTTCTTATCTATAAGGTTTTTCATGAGGCTCTTCATAGCCAATTTTTCTAATATGTGAAATCAACCTGAAATGATAACTGAAAGGGAGGCATGGGAAAAGCCTTCAAAAAAGACTTATATACTTGACAGTAAATAGGAAAGGTGCAATCTAAATATCTTTTCCTTTTAAAATCTTGAATCTTACCTCTCCTCTGGTCTTTGTCAGCATGCCTTTGTGTGAGCCTTGTGTCCTGGTTTGGACTAAAACAGAAACGATTTTCCTTTCAGTGATTTTTACTTTCAGCTAAGCCTCTTCTAAGTAACTGCACTTTCTGAAACCAACTGCATGTTTTGCAGACAGTGTCTGCTTCTAGGACTGATAACACTCGAAGTTTGTAGTTATCACTGAGGCACCAGTAGGGACGTTATGCAGAAAGGCTCTTGCTGTACTTATTCTTAGAGAAACGAAGGTCACTGCTAAATTCCTCACTGATTATGAGTCAAGAGCTGCAGAAGGGTTGCACCTGCAGGGAGAAGCAGACGGGACAGGTGACCCAAAATTGACCAGCGAGGTATTCCATCCCATACATGTCATTCTTAGCATAACGCTGAGGGATCACAAGGGTCTTGCCCCCTTCTGCTATGGCCGGTGTCCGAAGAGGACTCTGTCCGTTTTCCTGCTGCCCCCAATCCCGATCTGTGCATCCCTGAATCCAGTTCCCGCCCATCACTGGGCCCAGCCTGGGCCTTCCCGGAGCCTGCCCTGCAGTGCCGGTGGTGACGTGACCGACATCGGGGGAGCTCAGTCTTGGGTTTGTATATATTTAATTATTTCCATTATTATTATTATACTCTTTTTCATTATTATAGTTCAGAATCACAGAATCAACTAGGTTGGAAGAGACCTCTGGGATCATTGAGTCCAACCTTTGACCTAACACCGCTGTGTCAACTAGACCATGGCACTAAGTGCCACATCCAGTCTTCTCTTAAACACCTCCAGGGATGGCGACTCCACCACCTCCATAGGTAGCCCATTCCAATGCCTAATAACCCTTTCTGTGAAGAAATTTTTCCTAATGTCTAACCTGAACCTCCCCTGGTGCAGCTTGAGACTATGTATGTCCTCTAGTCCTATCGCTAGTTGCCTGGGAGAAGAGGCCAACCCCCACCTCACTACGACCTCCTTTCAGGTAGTTGTAGAGAGTGATAAGGTCTTCCCTCAGCCTCGTTCTTCCTCCATGGCTCGTCTTTTGGCTCATGGGGATGGCCTGCTCCTGTGCCTTTAAGATTTCTTTCTTAAAGTATGTCCAGTTTTCCTGAGCCCCTTTGTTATCAAGAACTATTTCCCATGGGACTCTCTGAACCAATGTTCTAAATAGGCCAAAGTCCGCCCTCCGGAAGGCCAAGGTAGAGGTTTTGTTGACCCCCTTTCTTCTTTCCCCAGTTCATTAAAACTGGTTTAACCTTCCAGTCCATAAGTCTCTCTCCCTTTTCTCTTTTCCTTCCCCTTCTTGGGGGGGAGGAGGGTTAATAGAGAGCGTCTGCCACCGGTTTAATAGCCAGCCCAGCCTTAAACCGTGACACCTTGTTTGGGTTTTGTTTGGGGTAAAACCTAACTTCTGTGGAAATGTATTTATCCTGTCAAAATACAGAGGTTTCAAATTCACTGGGGTGCAGGATCAAACTGCAAAATTAGTAGAATAAACTGTAGTTTGAACTATGAGCAATGAAAGAGATGCTTGACATTTACAAATATGAAGCTCTGGGCCCAAAGAAAGGAAATCAAGATCTTGGTCACAAAATGACACCTCTCCATTTGTGGTGAATTTCAGCTTATCTTTTTGGTACCAACTGCTGCTTGTTCATGTAACCAAATATCAGAGCATTCACATAAAAGCCATGGGAAATTAATTGTGGGTTGGGAGGAAACATTATTCCAAAACCAGGTATTTAATAATCTGAAACAATTTGAGACTCACAGTACTTTCATCATTATTTCTTCCTCAGACTGTAGTTCTACTCCACCACAGGTGATTGATTGATTTTGCTGCTTTATACCAGCTAGTAACATAGGCTACTGTTTTTCTTTACAATGCTTATCCCTCATGTGCCTGCCCATATAGACTATAATACCTTTCATTACAGCCCATGGATCAGCTTTGAATACTCCCAATTTTTTAATTTCCAGATTTACCATGTATTCTAATAGCAAAATTGGTTTAGTCTTAATCTGCATCATCAAGCAGTCAACATGTCAGACACTGGTTTGGCAGTTATTCTTTAGTGTACAGGCCCAGAGTGTGAGGTTGGTTTTTGGGGTTTTTTTAATTAAATAATTTGATTGTAGCATGCAGGTTTCTTTTCCAAGGTCCCTAAGTAAGATGCTTCCATTCAAAATGCAGTTAACAATAATTACTGAATTTTGTAAATTAATTCATCTGTATAGAAAATCAGCATTTTCCAAGAATTTCTGGGTGTCTTTTGATAATCTGAGCAATCTGAGAAGATTTGCCTTGGATTTAGCTGTATGTTTCAGTGGTCTTAGGCAGAAATAGTTTTATTTCTGTTAGATTATAAACTAAATGGAAACAGCAGCCTGCAAGAGAGCATTTCCCGAGTCCATCATAATCATTCAGACCATGCTTTTGTTTTGTTGGTAAACATTGTTCTTTAATTCAGAAAACAGTTTGTACTGGCCTGGGGAAGCCTGTCTCATTTGATAATGGGCTCTGAATCCAGTGGATTATTGCAGGGATTTTATCTTGCAGTAATCTCCAGGGAGAAATGTACAAACAGCTGGGAGAGCAAGGAGGAGCTGCATTGTGCAGAGGGAGTTTGTGGAGCAGAATTTTGGGGTGCTGAAGTGGATCTCAATACCAACATGAATCTTTTCTGTTTTTCTCTGGTAAGTGTACACACACATGTTTTTATTTAGCAGGTTGCTGAGTTGATAAATTGAACTGGTGGATGTGTTTGGATGGAAAAAAATCAAGGTGTTATATCACAAACTGTGCAAGGGTTGTGTAATGACAGTGAATCTCTCTAGCAGAGATGAAAGTTTATGTATAAGAAATTATACATAGCAAGATACGATTCAGTAAAAATAAGATGAAGCAAAATGCATATCATAAATGTACTGTACACTATCTGTGACTATTACTAAAACATGTGGACTTAAATATGAGGCATTTGACCTCAACACAGTAAAATGTCTCATATGTATGTTAAAATTACTAAATATATGCATGCTATAGTTTGCTTTAAGCTAGTTTTTTTGTGAGATAGTAGTATCTGTTTTCCTTTTTAAGTAGTTTGGGAGAACTGCTAGAACTCTCAAGCATTAGTTTTGTATTAGCCAAGGATGAATACATAGTCAACAGGGCTAATCCAGTCATATGGCAATATTTACTCACAGACAGAGGAGTTGATTTAAGACCCTATTCAAATTTTTTTCCAATTTCTCTTTTTGTTTTTTTCCCCCCCCTCTCTTTCCTTGCCCCAAGACAGAATGAACAGCTAAATCAGGATAGGAAATCCATGGAAACTGTTTCTGTTTACAAAGCTTAACTGTCTGCCAATACCAATGCTCAGTATTAGTAGTGGTAAATAGATATTTGCTGTATTTACACACTGTTGCCCATTTTTCATCTGTTGTCCAGATGTTTAGTATATCTTTCCTATATGTTTAGAAAGAACTATAAAAATCAATATTCAAACTGCACTGACACGAATTCAAATAGGGGAGCTGTTTGTGTAAACTGTTTTTCCTGATTGCTAATGCTATCTTAGTGCGGAGTGCCGGTGTTCTCTGGATCACAGAATTAAAAGCTGTTTTGGAGTACTTAAAGAAAAATGCAGTGGTATTTTAGGATTCTGTGACAAAAGTCATTCATAAAAAATAATTCCCTGGGAATTCAATGACACTTTTGATCATAGATTAATGTGAATACCTGTGTATTTGTTCAACGTTAACAAAGGCTTTGTGGTACAATCTGTAACAGCTTGAAAATGCACATTTCTTTGGGGCAGAACTGTTGTATCAATATTTTATTGTTCCATTGGGGCAGCTTCTTGCTTTCTATGTAGTTCGCTTTTTAAAAAGGTGTTGAGCATTGTATCAGTTGAGAAATCAGCATTTAGACAAAACACAGGGTAGATTGTGTGGGTGAGAATAGGTCAAGTTGCAGTTTCTCTGTTAAACTGGGTGTGCAGCAACTGGAATTCCTGTGAGAGAGATAATGGATGGTTCAGACAAGTGAAAGCTAGTGCCATGGTAGTTTCTGTAATGAAATAATTAGTTCTGTTTAAAGATGGCTGCTAAGAAGATAACCTCCGTTCTTTACAAGCTTTCCATGGGAGCCATTCTGTCCGCTGTGGTAATCTTTCGAGCACCTGGCAAAACATCTCACAAGTTATCAAGATCTAAAGATAATTCACAGGTCACTAAGGTAGAGCCCTGTGCAGTCCTCCCTATGCATGTGACACAGTGCAGTTGTTTCTAGCTTGGAAATGAGCCGGTGATCCAAGTATGTACAGTGGCGACTTCTGCTCTGTTGGCACGTGACTGTGAAAAGGCTGGCAAGAAAGTGGTTGAAGTATCAATATAAGGGTATTTTTATCTTCAGGAGAAGCAAGTCAGAAATAATGCACAGCAACAAAATAATTAGGCTTTAAAGACGTCTTTTAAAGACACTAGAGAAACAGTTCCTTAGTAGATGCAAATAGCCACTGATGAATAGAGATCACTGCTGATTTACATCAAGTCAACATCTGGAGTAACTGCTAAACTTCAAACTGTGGAAGAGAAGTTTAGAGTACCAGCAGACAGAACAAAAAGAGCTTTCAAAAAAAATAGTATTCTCATGGGAGTATTTTCTTCATGTAGCCTGACTAACAAGACTTCAGACTGCAACGAGTGTGTACTTGTGTGCACGTGTGTGTGTACATATGTATATATTTTTAAAATGCATTGTTTTATAGCCCAGACAATAGTTTTCTACCCTACGGAGTATAGTGGTTGAAGTAAGCTATAACCTGAGGGAATGACAAGAATATTTTGTTTACAAACAGAGTAGAATCAGACTTCTGGCTGATCCAAAGTGGTGGAACTACTACGGTAGTTAAAGGAACATCAGTTTATGCTGTCGGATTTGACTCTCTGGCTTTGCTTTCATACCTATCCACAAAAAAGAGACATATTATTAGCATGAGAGACACAGTGTTACGGGCCAGTCTAGCAAGTGGTGACATGGAGGCTGAAGACACTCAAGAGTCACAAGATGGTTGTAAGGGCTTTGGAGCCTGGACTGGACTCTGCCCTTCCCAGGGAGGCAGACAGAAATTACTCCAATCTGTTGCAACCCGGGAGCCCTTTGATCTCCTAGTATGAGTGGTCCATCATGGGGTGCTTCTCCAGCAGTACTTTGTGTCCTGAGTTGACGTCAGAATGATTTGGTTTCTCAACTGAGATTAATTTTGCATCAGACTCATTGCCTTGGTCTCAAGGGATTTGCAGACAAATTAGATTTGTCTTCAAAACCTTATGTCCATTTTCCATTTACAAAATGATCAGAAGCATAAATGTCCCTTCTTTTGTAGACATATCATGTTAAAAGGTCAACTTTAGACTCTGAATTTGTAGTCTTTTTCATTTTATGGTGCTTAGCATGTCAGACAATTAAATCAGAACAATGCTGTTTGTGTTATGGACAATATACAGAGAGGTGCCTAAATCAGCACTGCTTCTGTATGAATTGCAAGAAATTACTTTGCCAAACCATCTGTTTTGACACCCTGCCTAAAAAATGACAGCATACTACAAACCTGAGCAATAAAAGATATTGAATTGTCAAGTCCTTTAATTAAGGTAGAATTTTTCTTTTACATTATTTTCCTGAATCTACTCTCCAATATCCAAGATATACACATGGGGTTAGCATCAATTCACCTGGAACACTACCAGTTAATCCTGTCCTGAGTTATTGTCTTTTCTGACAGGTTATACTTTTACTGGTTTGGTAGCATTTACTCTTGGAAGCAGCAGAAGTGTCTCCTTAGATGGGGCCATCTTTGACCACGGTTGTGCACTTAGCCCAAATAACAGGCTTTTCAGATATTTCCTTACAGAGGCTCCAATTAATGAAGTACACATGTCCAGGAACGTGTCCAGGCATTGAGCCTCCTCGGCACAGAAGAACCTGTGTCTGTTCTAGCAAACCGTCCAAAACAAGGTAGCTGCATGCAACCTGCCTGTCAAGTATAGTTTTGGTGAAATTTTAACAACTGCGCCAAGGAGTCATTCGGATGTCTATTAGTTGACATAAGGCAAGCGTGGGCCAGGGACTGTTCTGGCAGGGGGCACCAGTGCAGATGATCGTGTTACAGTACCCTGGTTCATTCTTGTACATTATTTTGTTTACTAAGAAAGATACAGCCACATGTATTTCTGTTTCAAAGAAAAACTGAATTTCAGTAAAGTTTCCGTAAGAAAGTGGATGTGAGGACCATGAAAGGCTTCCTTACACAAGGCAATACTTGAAAATAAGGATTAATAAAAGTGGTGTAGTAGATAAATTATTAATTAGATGGAGCCTCCATATGTTAAAGAAACCATAGAGTAAATAGAAAGATGCTAATGCTGCTATGGTTATTGGGATGTGATGTTACTTAGAAATGGATTTGACTTAAAAATATGTGTTTTAACGAAGAAGGATTACCTGAATGTCGAAAGACCATCCTCTAAAGTGTAGTGTGAGTAGAAGAGATCTGAGTGGTTGAGCTTTGTAGTACTTTCCATGTAATCATCTTCATATACTCCTTGTTCATTTTAGCTGGATTGCTATCATCCCACCATACACAGGTGTTCACATTTAACCACTGAGCTGGAGAATGACCTGACTGCATTACTAAATGCACCTCTCTCCACCTTTTGATAGATCTAGTCTCTGCCTGCCATGATAATAATATCATGCAAAGAAAAGAGCCACAGACAACTATTTTCTTTTAGATCTGAACTAGGACCTTTTCTCCCAAAAACTCTTGATGCAAAGGGCTTCAAAAGGCTTTCTCAACCCACGTAGGAGAAAGGAAATGTACTAACTACTCCAGAATTAAGTTAATGTTTTCTTCTGTTATCTCTCATATTGATCTGTGATGTTTGGTGTGCTTAGGACTAATAAAAGAGTTGATGTGTGAAATGGAAAACTCTACTGACATTGCAGTTTTTGGTATAAAACTAGGCCTAACTTAAAAAGAAATTAAAAAAGGAAGCAAGAAAATTTCAATTTCAGTTAAATACTTTGGGTTGCCCTGAAAGAAAGTTATTTCTTTGTATATTTCCCTCCTCTAAGGGAAACATACTCCTACAAAGTTTAAAAGCAGTCAGCAAAGAAAACTCTTTTGTAAACTGAAGGCACACTTTCTTTTTGTTGAGTACTCTGTTTGTGCTTTCTCGTTCATGCTTCCTTTCTTGCCCTCTCTTTCTTGGCTGTCCTTTCTCGCATCCCCTCTCTCTCTCATATGTGCTCACTCTTTCTTGTGCCTGCTCTTACTTGAGCCTGCTCTCTCCTGCGCCCTTGCTCTTTCTTTCCCCCTTGCTCTTCCCCACACCTTTGCCCTTTTTTGAGCCCACCCTTTCCTGCACCTTTACGCTTGCTCTTTGTATTGCTCAAGCTCATGCTCTCTTTTTGTTGGCGCTTTCTCTTGCACTCTGATTTTCTCACATCCTATTTCTCATGACCCTTCTCAGTATCTGTCTCTTGCACTGTCACTTTCTGTCACTCTTTCTCTCCCTTCCTCACACACACTCTGCCTTTCTCATGCTTTAGCTCTTTCTCACATACTTCGTTGCACACACGTGCTCTCTTGCACATGCTCATGCCTTCATGCGCCCACACCCTTTCTCCTGCCCAATGTTTCTCACACCTTCACAGTCCCTCTTCCTCACACATGCTTTATCCCTTTATCTCATTCTCATTCTCTCTCAGATGAATTTGCTTTCTCCCATGCTTGCTCTTTCTTGCACACAGTCATAATCTTTCTAATGCCCACTCCTCCTTCTCATGATCTTTCTCTCTTTCTCACTCCCATTCTTGCACTTTTCTCATGCCCGTATGTGCTTTCTCACACCCCTTTCTTGTTACTTTGCACCCTTTCTTGTGATTTTATTCTCACTCTTTATCACACCCTCACTTTATTGCATGTTTTCTTTTTCTTCTGCCATGTCTTTCTTTCCTGCACACTCTTATTCACATGCTTTCTTCCCCGTTATCTTTTTTCTCTCTTCCCCTTCCCTCCTCTCACCTTCCCTCTCTCCTCCTTCTTTCCCTCCTTCTGTCCCTCTTTCAATCGTCTTTTCTCTCATGCACATGCTCCCTCTTTCTCACATGGTGGTGAATCTGCTCCATGTCTCATGCCCTTGCCATCCTCACACCTTCAGGCCCTTTCTTGAGACCCTGTGCTCTTTCTTACATACCTGTGCTTGGATTCTTGCACAAGCTTTTTGTTCTGCTCTCTCACTTATTTTGTGTCATCTCTGTCTTTTCCCCACACACTCTCTCTTCCCCCCCCTTCTTTAATGCGTTCTTCCATGAAAGCTCTCTCCCCTGCACTTTGCTCTTTCTCTATCTAGCCCGTTCTTTTTCTTGATCTTGCTCTCTCACAGTCTCTCATTCTCACATGTGCCCACTCTCACATGCTTACTCTTTCTCACTCATTCTTTCTTGCACCTGCTCCCTTTCTCACACCCTTACTCCCTGTCTTACTCCCTTTCTCATGCCCCCACCTCATTTCTTGCAACCTTTTGCCCTTTCTTGTGACCTTGCTCTTGTGCTTTCTCACGTCTTTGCATGCAATTTCTCATGCCACATCTCTCATGCAGTCTCTTTCCAGTACACTCTCTTTATTCATC